>NC_140504.1:82071636-82451636 GCF_964339955.1 Pipistrellus hanaki | reverse complement strand
GTATTGAGTGTGGAATAAAGTACTTTTGAGCTAGCTAAATGACCAGCTGAATTTGAAAGCTATTGACTTATACTTAATTACACAGTTTTTCTCAGACATGATCTCTTACCAGCCTCAATGGATAAATAAAGAGGTGAGGTTTTACAGAGCAGACCCAGGAACAGGATAAGGTGGGGGGTGGGATCCCTGGTAAAGTTGAGGTCGTTGTTGACATGTAAGATGACATAGCTTCTTGGTTGTGAATAAACACAATGCCTGGAAGTCATTTCCCTAATACTAGGTAAAAAGGAGGGTCAAGGGATTTTCAAGAGTCTGTGAAGTTAAACAACTTAGATATTGGCCAGGAGGGAGTGAGAGACCTAGGGGAAATTGGCCCCAAAACTAGTAATTGACATCAAAGATGCCATTGGACATGTACCATCTATTATGGCTTGTGACACACTCTAGGCATGTCCATGGAAGTAACAGGCCAGCATCTACAGTGAGCTGTGGTGGGTGGATTGTACAGTCAGCAGAAGCCACAGGGCAGTGGTGAGAACATGGGAGACCTAAAGATTGTTGACTGAGAGACTTGCATTTTTAATGCATTTTTAATAAGGGCCCAATATTTTCTGCAGAATTTACTAGTTTCAAGTTTTTGAAGAAAAATTTTAAGTGAGCCCCCTTAACCCAAATTGTGGGAAGGATTTGATTGGCTGAATTCTGCAGTTATTTTCAATTCTAAAAGTCTATGACAATTTATACTATAAATACATTGTAATTAGAGGTTTTATTTTATGCATTGGAGAAAGAGATGAGAACTCTCCAGATTATTAGTACCAGAACATTAGTGCTGAAAATAAAAATTCCAGATTAAACACTACACATATTGGCTCAGGTGCATATTATTTTTAAAAAAGTAACCATTCCTCATAATAAGTAATAAGCTTTACAAAGGAATCTATAAAATACAAATGAAATCCTGAAATCTCTAATACACCTTAATGTTTTATGTACCGTATTTTCCGGCATATAAGACAACTTTTGAAACGAAAAGAAGTCAACCGAAAATCGGGGGCAAAAGACCAAAATTGCACAAAAATTACCTGCAGATCTTGATGGCAAAGTAAGTCTTTTCTTTGAAGTGGGGGGTAGTCTTATACAGCGAATATAGGCATAAACCTATGTTTTAACTGTAAAATTAGGGGGTTGTCTTATACGCCAGAAAATATAGTATATGTTTAAGGTCATAGTCATCTCAAATGTGGCAGTTTTTTTGAAACTAGATCAAGAGAAAAAATATTACCCTCCAATCATATTGTCTGTTATTCATCTGAGAGAGGAAAACAGAACAAAAATTCTAATCACCCACAATAAATACTTAAAATGCTGCATTTCATTCTGTTGAGTTACAAGTATTTGAAGTTTTTTTTTTATTTATGTGTTTATTTTGTTCATTTTTCACACAAGGAAGGGGTGTGTGCGTGCGTGCGTGCATGCGTGTGTGTGTGTGTGTGTGTGTGTGTGTGTGTGTGTGTTCCTCCTTAAAACAGGCTGCTAGAATTACTTTTTTCTTTCTCCTGTGCTTGGCAAAAGAACTCAGTTAGGAAAACCATTATGGGTTGCCTCATTAGAGGATTCCTGAAATTGCTTACTTGTGACTACCCGCCTGGAAAGCAATCTCTTGCTCCTTTGCTAGAGCACCGGAGAAGGAGGGGTTATTGAACTCCCTGTCATGGAAGGAGCTGGCAAATACTGAGAGGTTACAGTGAGAGAAATCACAAAACTCCATTGTGCAGATGAATTCTGATTTGCATATTGCCCCACAGACCTAAAGAATGAAATTGTTTTTTTCCAATTATAGGCTATGTAGAAATATGGCTAGACGAACAATAAGTTTTTCTTTGAACAGTGCTTTAGAGCTACAAGTTTAACTATTTCTCTGTGAATTGTATGGTTTTGAATGAATCAAAAGGGAATGTTACAGGAAATGATGCTTCAAATCATAGCAGTACACATACATCACAGCATTCAGAGATTACAATTTGAGGAGTATCTAATTCATTCCCCAGCTGGATAAAAATTATTTCTTGGAACCATGGGGAATGGTTGCATCTCTTAGCTATCTTGGTATTTTGTTTCTATTGCAGTTCCTGATATGTACAAGCAATCAGTAAATGTTTATTTAATAAATGATGGTATATATCAATTTATTAATTTTGCCAAATCTATTTTTTTCTAAATTTCAGTGGGATCACAGTTATTCCTTTTTCCTAATATTGTCTTCAATTTTAGAGAATTTCTTCTTATTCTTCCAGTAGAAAGAAATAACTCAATAATTTTTCTTTTATTACTTTTTATATATTTTAAATTGTTTTATTTTTTTTTCAATTGCAGTTGACATACAATATTATATTAGTTTTAGGTGTACACTCCAGTGATTAGGCATTATGTAACTTACTAAGTGATCATCTTGGTAAATCTCATACTCATCTGACACCATACATATTTATTAGAATATTATTGACTGTATTCTCTATGTTGTACTTTACATCCCTACGGCTATTCCCAAATATTTAATTCCTTCACCTTTTCTCATTCATTCCCAGACCCCCTCCCATCTGGCAACTCTGAAAATGTTCTCTGTATCTCGAGTCTGTTTCTGTCCTGCTTGTTCATTAATTTTGATTTTTAGATTAATTGTTGATAGATATGTATTTATTGCCATTTTATTGTTCATATTTTTATCTTTTTTCTTCTCTTTCTTCTTAAAGAAGACCCTTTAATACTTCATGTAATGGTAGTTTGGTGGTGATGGACTCCTTTAGTTTTTATGTCAGGAAAGCTCTTTTATCTGTCTTTCATTCTAAATGATAGATTTTCTGGGTAGAGTTATCTTGTTTGTAGGTCTTTGCTGTTCATCAATTTGAGTATTTCTTACCACTCCCTTTTGGGCTGAAAAACATCTGTTGAAAAAATCAGCTGATAGTCTTATGGAAGCTCTGTTGGAGGTAAAAGCTGCTTTTACCTTGCTCCTTTTTTGATTCTTTGTCCTTAACTTTTTGCATTTTAATTATGATGTGTCTTAGTGATGGCCTTTGGGATTCATCTTGTTTGAGACCTGGTAATTCCTGGACTTATATGTCTATTTCTTCACCAGGAAAGGTGAGTTTCCTGTATATTTTTCAAATAAGTTTTCAATTTTGTGATCTCTCTCTTCTCCTGGTACCCACATGATGCAAATGTTGATATGATTAAAGTTGTCCCAGAGACTTTTATACAGTATCTGAATTTTTTTTTTCTGTATGATTAGGTGTTTTTCACTTTCTTATATCCCAACTCATTGATTTGGTTCTCTGACTCACCCACTCTACTGTTGACTCCTTGTAAATTTCATTTCAGTTAGTATATCCTTAACTTCTGACTGGCTTATTTTCTATGCCATTTTCATGCATTTGAAGTTTTCACTAAGTTCATTAGGCATCCCCCCCCCCCATTTTTTTTCTTTTCTATGTATTAGGTAGAGCTGTTATTTCTTCCAGACTTGGTAAGTGGCCTCGTGTAGTAGGTGTCCTATAGAGCCCAGTGGTGCAGCCTACCCTGCCATCTGATGTGGACGTTCCAGGTGAGCCTCTGTGAGGGCTATGTGCACTCTCTTGTTGTAGTTGAGCCTTCATTGCTATTGGCATAACTTAGAGGGTTTGATCCCCAGGACAACTGGCTGTGTAGACCAGCTGCGACTACAGTGGAAGAGTTGCTCTATAGGAGACAACCCTATAGAGCAGGATTTGCTTAAGTGGGGCTTTGGGCTCAATGAGTATGTCACTCATAGAAGTGGTAAGTCTGTAATCTGGTGTAGTCTGAAGCTGTCCACAGGGTGCACTGGCTCTGGGGCTTCTCTAGCGGTGCTAAGTCAGCCACCACTTGTGACCTGTCCGGAGCCACCCAGCATGAGTTACAAAATGATCTGCAGATGGCTGCTACTAGTGTTGGGCTTAGAGGTAACCAGGAGAGGCCAATCTGGGAACCAAAGTAGGCTGCTGCCAGTGCCAGGCCTGGGGCCACTTAGCAAAAGGTAGGAGGTATGCGTAGGCTTCTTATTTGAGAGATTTTAGAAAATTTTAAATTATGAGGCAAGAGAGGCTATTGTATTTAAAAAAATCATTAGAAATGGCTTGCATGGGCCTGCTAGTTGAGTGGGGCAGGTTCTTAGGGAATCACCAGGGCAGGGAAAACAGTGTGAACTAAATTGATGGAGAACTAGTGCAGAGAGTGTGAGAGGAACTGCCTGGGACTACAGCAGCCTTCTGCCTCACTCCGACACACTCTCTGGTGGTTTTTACCTCCAGAAGTTATGGAAACTCTCTTCCTGGTCCTGAAAAGAGGGTTCGAGTGTCTGGGGTGGGGATGGGACCCCTTGCTCCTCAGGGAGCACCTCCACAGGCAAGATGTGCCTCCAAATATTTTATCCAGGACCAGCCCATTTTGTGTCTCCAAACCTTCTACCTAGTTGTAGGACTTCCATTCAGTCAGATTTCAGGTGATTCTGAACTATGGTTCTTATGTAGTTTAATTGTAATTTTGATATGGTTGTGGATGGATTCAAGTATGGCATTTACCTATGCCACTATCTTACCCAGAAGTCTACTTCTTATATTCTTAAATAATTTCACTGACTGTTCTTTTATTAGCTAAAATAATTATGTAAGTTAATTTTTACTTATATTTTATTTTCTTAATTTTGTGATTTCTCTTATGCTTCCCTTAAGGAGCCTTAACATTTCAGTAGTTACTGGAAAACCTCCAAATTAAATACATAATAATACAACCAATTAACTATTATTAAAATGTGTCAAAGTTAAGTTTCTTTCTAAAATTTTAATATAACCATACATTTATTCATTCATCAATCCATTCAACAAATAAGAGCTCATTATGTTTTAGAAACCGTTATACACTTTGGGAATTCAGCTATGGAAAAACAAAGTATTACTTTATTTATAATATTACCTGCAGTTTATTCAGCTATGGAAAAACAAAGTATTACTTTATTTATAATATTACCTGCAGTTTGAATTCTACATTCCCACCAGGATTTTTGCCTATGTAAATTATAGATTGTCATCCTGATTTGATTTTGTACAGTGTCTCTTATTTTGTTTGTCTGCTTATTTTAATGAAATTTCAGTCTCTATATTTCTGATAATATATAACGTTAAAGGTCATTTTGTAATGTAACCTCAATATTTTCTTCTATTTTAAACACTCTACTTAATTTAGTATTATATAACAACAAAAATATAACTACTGAGCCATGATTCCCCCAATGCCTAAATTACTCACTCATGTTAATGTGACCCACTTAAGAGCTAAATGGGGTCTTACTGTCTTGCTGAGGTTAGCTCATTGTCTGTCTGTGGTATTTTCTATCCACTTAGAAATAGAGATATTGAGCAGTGGAGATGTTAAGATATACTTGTATATAATGATTGTTTCTAACTACTTGCTTGTTAATAACTTACATTTAGGGATTATGTACAAGCCTAGATTTTATCATTTTATTTCTCAGGCCCTATTCTCAATGAGTTATTCAAATAATAGTTGACAATTCAGCATAGTTAATATTATTTGTTCAGTATTATAATCCTCATGCCATTCTTGCTCTTGATTTTCAGTTTTCAAATATGCTTTTTGTCATAACAATAAGATGAAAAGCTGTGTAAAAAGATTATATACATTACTTTTCACTGGGTTTGGCACCCAAATGATGCCAACAAATGGTAGGAGTGATATCCTGGGCTCTTATATTTTAAACCATTAAACATTTGACATTTTGTGGGTTAGTGTGTTCTTTCAATTTAGTAATAAAATGAAGAGGGATGAGGCAGCTCACTTTGATTTATGGCAATGAGAAGGTAATGTGTGACTGAGCTAGATAAACAGGGAGGGAGAGAGGTGGTGGGTAGTGCCATGATTAGGCTAAACCTGAGATAAGTAAAAACCACATTATATCAGTTTTTACCAGTTTAGCATCCATACTTAAGCCTGATAAAATTATAATATCTGTAGAGTATAGAGTTTAACATGAAGAAATCCAAAAGAGATAAATGAAATGAATTAATTTATTTTGTAACTAAATAAGCAATGTAGTTTATGTTAGCACTGATTAGGGATTTTGAAATTTCTTGTTGGAGAAAATAGGAGAATTTTAACCACTAGGTACATACCCTTATTAAAAAATATATTTTTTATTTATTTTTTTTTTACACAGAGGAAGGGAGAGGAATAGAGAGCTAGAAATATCGATGAGAGAGAGAAACATTGACCAGCTGCCTCCTGCACAACCCCCATCCGGGATGTGCCCGCAACCAATGTACATGCCCTTAACTGGAATCAAACCTGGGACCCTTCAGTCCGCAGAACAACGCTTGATCCACTGAGCCAAACTGGTTTCAGTGGTACCTGTCCTTTAAACTCAGTTACCAATTAGGTTTCCGAAAAGGAAACATAACTTTTTTTCCCCTTCTTTTTTCAATATGTTTCCAGTAAAATATGTGGATGCTTATCTATAACATACATGTAGCAGTAATCAACATCCTAACTTTATCATTGGAAGTGGACATCCCTGTTACCTAAATGATGTTTATGTCTTCATAAACAGAAACTTAATTCTGACTACCCAAAGACCATCACACTCTCTTCTCTTTTATGAAAATATACATAAGAAACAGTCTATAAGAATTTTTCTTCTTAACTCTTAATATATTTGTTTAAATCACTATTTTGCTATTAATTACACAGTCTTTTTAATGAATTTCTTGTTATTATTTTCTGACTATAAAAAGGAAGCATCATTAAGAAAAAGATACTAAAGAAAAAATATCACTCATTACCTCATTGCTCAAAATGTTAACAGTTATTCCTATACACTACAATTGTCCTCAGACTTCTGTTAATGCTGCAATATGTTTTCAAATGTTATTTTTAACACTTTATAAGTGGTAGGTGATGATGATAATGCACTTAGAATCAAGGCAGATAGATTTTTTGAATTCCTTTTTTGCTTAGTATTAGACTTTGAGCATATTTATAACCACCAACAGTTTACAAAAACCATAATTTTGATTACGAAAAGTTATTCCCTACTGTGATTTTTACCAACTTTTTAAAATTTATCCTCTGACATTAGGACATTCAGTTGGTTTCTAATATTTTATTTTTGTAGAATATATAATGTGACAGTGATTACTTATAAATACATGATTATTTACACCTTACCTTTATTTTTTAACTCCCTGTGTTGGAAAGCTACCACATTTAATAATTTACAAGAACACAGGTAGTTTAATATATCCTTTGGCAATCATCCTAGTCCAAGTGATGGTTAATGACTTCCTCTTATGAGCAGTCACATACTTTCATCCTGTCCTTATTCTAATAAATTATATTGATAGTTGAGGGTTATATAATATATTCATATAAAATTTAATTTTTATATGGGTTATACATTAAAGGACAGATTGATAAAGTATGGTTGCATTTTAACACCTGCTATTCACAAAGACAAAGTTCAATAGATAATAGGTAGCAAGAATTGGAAATGAGTTTTGGGAACTGCATTTTAGAGATATGAGAAAAGTTCACTTAAGACTATTAATGAGTTGATTTTAAATAAAATGTAATACTGCTTAAATGTAAATTGATTTATCAATATAATCTCTATAAGTTGTAAATTGTAATTTTTTTCTATTTTTGTTCTATATTTTTATATGCAATATTAAAACTACTCAATGATTACCCGAAAATCAGCATATTTAATCATTTTAATATCTCTAGCTAAAATTATTGCAGTCAATTAACCCTCCAATATTTTCATCCTCCAATATATCATGTACTTTAGGATACTTGACTGAATCTAAAAATCTTCATGGGCAATCTACTAAGGCAAATAAAGAATATGCAGTAAAGAGGACAATGTAGTGATGATATTTGCATTCTAGAAAATTTTTAATCAAAATATTGAGTTTTCAGGACTATGAAGAAGAGTAAAGCAATTCAAAGTGAACTAAAATATTCTTTTTACCTGTATAATGTAAAAGCAAGGTGGATTTATTTAATGTGAGACATTCACATAAATCATAGTAATTATTTTATTTTATAACATTACTTTTGGAGGAATTCAACTTAATGCAGTTCCATTAAGAGAATTGCTTATAAGTATATGTAATATATTTTAAAATTAAAAGGTGACACTAGTTCATTGCAATTATAAGAGAGTATACTTTCGAGTTAATGCATTTCTGTGGCTTTTTCAGATACACTTCTAAATTCATGAGTGGCAAAAGTAAAGAGATGGCAGAGATGAATGAACTTGTGTCTGAGTATAAAGGAGTTATAGGCTACCACTGGATCTGCTTCCCAGTCAAAAGAAGGTCCATAAATGATGAGGGAGAATCATTGATTAGCTGCCTCTTGCCCACAACCTCCCCTCCCTCCCCACCCTCCTCTGCTGCTGTGGATTCAGTAAAACCTAAGCATATGCCCTTGGCTGTAATCAAACATGGGACCCTTCAGTCTGCAGGCAAATGTTCTATCCACTGAGCCAAACCTACTAGGGCAAAAGGTCGATTTGTGAGAAAACAAAAGCAAGCTAGGTAGACAGGGATGGGACCATGGGAGGAGAAAGTATAACCAAAAAACCTAGCTGTGTGGAGTTACTAGGATAAACCTGCTGAGCAGGGAAGGAAGGGACCATTAAGTAGACAAATTTTAAAATGTATGGATGTTTCTAAGACAGGCAATTTGCAAATAACCAGTCACAAGGCAATGAAGCATATAAACAAAACCCAAGGATGTTGGTAGGGCAAAATCCTTTGAAAAGACAAATCAAGAATTAGCAAGGCATGTATCTGCCACAAGATTTTAAAAAGCACATTCAACCAAAGAACTTATATGCATACATATAAGCATAACCAATGGACAAAGACACCAGGAGGGTGAGGGCATGAGTAGGGGGTGGGGGATATGGAGAGATAAGGACATATATGTAATTCTATCTAATAAAAGAGTAATATGCAAATTAAACACCACCCCACTATTCCCACAAGCCACTCCCACCAGCCACACCCACCAGCCAATCAGAGCAAATATGCAAATTAACCCCAGCCAAGATTTCTGGGATCACAGAGAGCAGGAGGGAGGCTAAGGTTTCTCTGGCAATGGAGGAAGCCAAGCTTTCTGCACACCCTAGTGGGTCCAGGCCTCCACTCAAGGATACACAATTTCAATTTTTGAAGGTAAATAAATTCCAACAGAAATGCCGGCATCCACAGAGCTGGAAGAGCAGGAGGCTAGGGTTGCCCTGGGAGATGGAGGAAGCCAAGTTTTTGCCACCCTGGCCAGCTCAGACCTTCACTTCAGGTTGCAAAGTTTCAATTATAGAAGACACATAAATTCCAACAGAAATTGCTGTTGCCATGGAGGGAGCAGGAGGCTTGACTCTGCTATAGGCTACACAGTTTAAATTGTAGAAGATAATAAATTCCTGATACCAGGGCCTCAGCTTGTGTTTCTGGTGTGGTAGCTGCCCTGAAAACTACCACAGGCCCCTCAACCAGGCCGCCCCATGCTCCAAGGGAACCCTCACCATGATATGGGGCACCCTTCAGGGCAGACCAGCTGGCCCCCACTCATGCACAGGCCTCTATTCTATCTAATAAAAGAGTAATATGCAGATTGACCTTCATTCCAACACACAAGATGGCTGCCCCCATGTGGTTAAAGATCCTGTCCCCATGTGGACACAACATGGCTACCATAAGATGGCCAGCAAGGGAAAGCAATTGGGAGTGACCAGGCCTGCAAAGGAGGATAGTTGAAAGGGACCAGGCCTGTAGGAGAGGGCACTTTGGGGCAATCAACCCTGCAGGGGAGGGCAGTTAGGGGTGACCATGCCAGCAGAGGAGGGAATTTGGGGCAAACAGGCTGGCAGGGGAGCAGTTAGACATCAATCAGGCTTCCATGGGAGTGGTTATGGAGTTATCAGGCTGGCAGGCAGAAATGGTTAGCGGCAATCAGGAAGGCAGGCAAGTGAGCAGTTTGGAGCCAGCAGTCCTGGATTGTGAGAGGGATCTTGGATTGGATTGGAGAGGGTGCAAACTGGGCTGAGGGACACCCCCCCCTCCCCCCCGTCCACACACACACATGAATTTTGTGCACCGGACTTCTAGTTTATTTATGCTACCAGTTGTTTAATTTTCAAATAGGTCTCACTGTATTTTATTGTCAGACTAAATCCTGCTATATGACCACATCAAGGACAGTTGTTTGCATAATTTTTATTTGTTAAAATTAATTAGTAACAAATATTAAGCCTTAGGGAAAACAATAAAGGCACTGTTCCTGTCCATCAGGGACTTTCCATCTAAGAAGGAACATTCTTGTTACATTCCTGTTGAATCTGAGTTAGTAGATATAAATATTTAGATAAATTTCTAGGACGTTAATAAGTGCTATTTTTCTGTTATCAATATTACTATCCTTTATCATCAATATCATCATTTTATTTTAATACATATTATTTAATGACTATATATGTTGTGTGTGTATATAAGTCCCAGCAACAATCAAGGAAAGAAGTAAATATCAGTAACACCATTTTTTTGATTAATAAAATTTAACCTGGGTAATTATAATAACCTGATTGTGGAAATAGAGCTAGTTGGTTATGAAGTTACAGTGCAGTTTAGATCTCTCTGCTTCTAGAACTTGTAACTTTTCATTAAACAAATTTTCCCATTAAATTTTGCTGTAAATTATTTTAAATTACTAATAAAATACAATATGTAGTACATAGTCACAAATTTGTATTAAAATCTGAAGAAAAATGCACTGTAAAATTGTAGAAGCCAATAGTCATCGCACTCTGTTATTGAATTGTGAGAATATCTATTACATTTTACTCTGTAGTATAGTTATTTGATACTTCTTATTTTCTCTAATAGACTATTACTATTATACATTGAGGGCAAATATCAGTTTCTTTCTTCTTTTTTTGTATCTCAACTATGCTTATCAGAGTGTTTCAAAATAGAAGGAATTTAAGTATAAATGAATTAATGAATGAATGGAATGATGAACTTTCTTATTTAGTAATACAAAATAAAGGTATAGTCATAGTCAGAGCCTAAGGCATTGATTTAATTCACATTTACATAAGAGTTATGTGTTCAGCTGGGTCCATAAGAAGACATAAAATGCCCCATAATTGTACTTTCAAGGAAATTATATCTCAGCAAGGCATTGGTTAGTAGAATCTTTCTGAATGATGAGTTTCTCTGATTACAGACAAATCTTCCCTGTAGTTTCATTTCACCACCAATGATAAAAGTTGAACATTGGCCCTCCTTTTGAGCTTTCCTTATTTGAAAAAGAATTGATGTTTGAAAATAAGAATAAATATTATTAGAATATTTTATGAAATATTTTCTGTATCTCTTTAGTAATGTGTTTATGTATCACTTCTGACAGCTAAATATTTAAATGACTTAAGCTTAATATATGTTTTGTCAATTTCATAGTTATAATGCATCTATCTAATAAAAGAGTAATATGTAAAATGACCATAGCTCCACTACACCCATAATCCACGCCCACCAGTCAATCATGAGTGAGTATGCAAATTAACCCAATCAAGATGGCTGAGGCCACGGAGATGTAGGAAGCAGGAGGCTTGAGTTTCCCCGGCAATGGAAGAAGCCAAGCTTCCCTGCTGACCTGGCTGGCTCAGGCCTACACTTAAGGGGCTACAAAGTTTCAATTATAGAAGATAAATAAATCCCAACAAAAATGGCTGCAACCACTGAGCGAAGAGGAGGCTTAGTTCCTCTCAAGGCTTCAAAGTTTCAATTATAGAAGATAAATAAACTCCAGATACCAGGGCCTCCACTTGGGTTGCCGGCTGGCATGGCCAGTCTGCAAACCACCACAAGCCTCTTGTCTAGGCCACCCCATGCCCCAAGGGAACCACTACCCTGATCCAGGACACCCTTCAGGGCAAACCAACTGGCTCCCACTAGGCCTCTATTCTATATAATAAGAGTAATATGCAAATTGGCCATCACTACAACACACAAGATGGCTGCACCCATGTGGTCAAAGACCCTGCCCCATGTGGACACAAGATGGCTACAACAAGTTGGCCAGCAGGGGTGAGCAGTTGGATGGGACAGGCCTGCAAAAGAGACCAGTTGGGGGTGATAAAGCCTGCAGGGGAGGGCAGTTAGGGGTGACCGGGCTGGCAGAGGAGGGAAGTTGGGGGCAACCAAGCCTGCAGGGGAGGACAGTTAGGGGGGATACAGGTCTGCAGGGGAGAGCAGTTGGGGGAACCAGGTCTGCAGGAGAGGACAGTTAGGGACAATCAGGGGAGCAGGTAGGCATCAATTAGCTGTCAGGGGAGTGGTTAGGGGGTGATTAGGCTGGCAGGCAGAAGTGGTTAGGGGCGATCAGAAAGGCAAGCAGACAAGCAGTTGGGAGCCAGCAGTCCTGTATTGTGAGAGGGATGTCCAACTGCCCATTTAGGCCTGATTCTACTTGGATCAGGCCTAAATGAGCAGTTGGACATCCCTTGAAGGTCCCAGATTGGAGAGGGTACAGGCTAGGCTAAGGGACATACATCCTCGTGTATAAATTTTGTGCACCAGGCCTTTAATATAGCAATAAAACTTGAAAATGTGCAATGGATTGACTTGATTTTTAAATTTTCCATATTATCCCTAGAGGAGAAGCTCTATGATTCAAGGAAAAGTGTCAAATCCTGGGGACAGGTACCATAAAACAAAAAAAATCTACATTATTCTAGAAACTATTGCAAAATTGTGCAGGGAGAAATGGAAGATGACATGTTAGAGAACATTTTAGACAATCAGTTGTTACCATGTGTATTTTAGATGTTATAGTTTGAGATAGCTTCCTATAATATTAGTTCTATGCAAATTACTTGATTTTAGATTCTGCCTAGTATATCTCTTCTGCTAAGCTTAATATTTAATTTGCCTTTAATGTGATTTTAAAATATGGTTTCATTGTTCAGAATCATAAAGCTTTACTCCTTAGACAGGCAATGGATTCTGTAGTCTACATGAAGAATGATAAAACAGTGGTTACCCTTCACTTCATTCATCTTGTTTATTGGACATTGCATTCCATCTACACCACAAGTTATGGCTACAAAGAATTGCTTAAGCATTTATATTTTGCAAACACGCTCACAGAATTTTTATTACCTACATGCCCTCATGCTGTGACCAAGCAAATGACATTCAGCAGTACATCACAGGCTGTTGTGCTGAATCAAAAGCATTTATGAATCATTGGTCCTGAGCCTTTTAAATATTTGTGTTTAAAAATACCCTGTTTCGCCAAAACCGGTTTGGCTCAATGGATAGAGCGTCGGCCTACAGACTTAAAGGTCCCAGGTTCAATTCCAGTCAAGGGCATGTACCTTGGTTGCGGGTACATCCCCAGTGGGGGTGATCGATGATTCTCTCTCATCGATGTTTCTAACTCTCTATCCCTCTCTCTTCCTTTCTGTAAAAAATCAATAAAATATTTAAAAATAAAAAAATACATATATATTTTAAAAATAAAATATAAAAAATACCCTGTTTCCATCATCTTTTGGAGATTCAGTCTAAAGCTAAAGTATAGTTCTTAATTATACATTGGCTAATGAATTTTATAATGCAATTGTTCATACTTGTCTTTAGTTAAAACAAGGCAAAATTTTTATTTGATATCCTGTGCTTTTCTAAGCCATATAGTACACGAAAGAAAAGAAACAAAAAACAAATAAAAAAACAAAACAGGGGACTTTTTAATTGCACATAATCTTAGCTAAAGTATTAAACTCAATTTTCTTATATAATTGGCGTTCATATGCTTCCTTATGAAGTTATTTCAGTTGTTGATGTTACTATTTAATGTGGGTCTTCATGATTCTAAACAAATAATTGAAAAACTGAAAATTCTAACTTACATGGCAGCATGCAGTGTAACACAGCCAAGCCTGTGATTCTTCCCTTTAAAGTAGTTGGTGTGTGCAGTGGGGGTTGGGGAAAGTTGTGTGTGTGTACACATACAATGCCACATATTTATCCCTGCATTTAAACAGATTCATGGCCTTGCCAAGGTCACTTAGTCTTTTAACCTACATAGCCATCACTTGTCTCATTTATAAAGCAAGGATGTTACACTGATGGCATGTCTCCCCTAACACTTTCATAATAATAAAAAAATTATAATTGCAATAATCAACCCACCCCTGTATATTGATTTTTTTTTTAATATATTTTATTGATTTTGTACAGAGAGGAAGGGAGAGAGATAGAAAGCTAGAAACATCAATGAGAGAGAGTCATCGATCAGCTGCCTCTTGCACACCCCCTACTGGGGATATGCCCGCAACCAAGGTACATGCCCTTGACCAGAATCGAACCCGGGTCCCTTCAGTCCCCAAGCGGACGGTCTATCCATTGAGTCAAACCGGTCTCGGCATGTATATTGATTCTTATGGACTTTTCATATATATGGAGATAAATCTGTCTGATAAATTTATCTTAGGGCTACCAAGTGCTATAATATTATATAAAGGACCTGTATTTAAAATATTACAAATATTTCATAAAAGCTAACATAGGTCATAAGGGTCTGGATGAAGATTTCTTTATAGAAAGACTAGATCTTTTAAGTGAAATAATTCATTGAAGTTTTAAAAGTGTTCCTTTTATTGTGTCAAATAGCACTAATATGAATTATCAGTGTCAAGAGAAGCATCACTGGTATTCATGCAAATTGGAAATAATTAATTTGAAAGAGATTTCCCTGCATGTTAAATAGTTTGAAGTTACATAAGAAAGTTGGTTAATATTTAAGAGAATGACCACAAAATCTGATTGTAAAAAGTCTTTTTCAGAGACAATATACTTCTTTAAATGTGGAATATGTTTTTCTGAATTTAATTCGTTTTAGCACATAAAATAATTCTGTAATTGGCTCCTTGTTTTCTATATTGAAGTTATAGAAAATATGTTAACTTAAATAACTTATTTATATTGTAGTAACTGTAGGAATGAGACTATCAGTTCTTAAACTCTCATGTGTTTGAATAATATTATAGAGCTAAAAAACATTAGACATTAATCAAGAAATTTTATTTTACTGAAAATAGAACAATGAAGAAAAATGGATAAAGGAGATAGCCATGTTCTCTCAGCTAGATGGTAGTGAAGTTGGTACTAGACATTTTTGTACCACCACTGATCTTTCTAGTATAACCTGCCCTGCTTTTCATGCAAACTGCCTTCAATGGAGTAATTTTCCAATAAATACTGCTTTATGGGTGTTAGATAAAGAGTCTGCTATCACTCAGAATCAAAGGTCAGATAAAGAGCTTCACTAATAAAAAAAAGGCTAAAGGAGTTCATCAACACCAAACCAGAATTATATAAATTGCTGAAGGGGGTTCTTTCAGAAGAGAAAGTAAATAAAGATAAAAATTATGAACAACAAATACGTAACTATCAACAAGTGAATCTAAAAACCAAGGGAATTAAAAAAAATCTGATGAACAATATTAACTGTTGAATATAATAGAATCAGAGTTATGGAAGGGGAGTGAACTGACGATTCTTGGGGAAAAGGGGAGAGGGGGATGTGGGAAGAGACTGAACATAAACTGTGCACCTATGGATGAGGACAATGGGGAGAGGGGAAAGGGCAGAGGGTGGGGTGGGAACCTGGTGGAGGAGAGCAATGGTGGTGGTGGGGGGAAGGAACATTTGTAATAATATGAACAATAAAAAATTATTTAAAAAATAATAATAAATACATAAAAAAGAAAAAAAAGAAAAAAAAGAGTCTGGAATGTCAAAATGAAGTTAGATAATAGGTAAACAGAACAAGAATGAAAAGTTTTTCCCATTAAAATAAATGAGCTGCTTGATTGGTTCCTGAGAAAAGTAAAGGACTGACTTTAAATTTTCTGTTTCAATGAAACTAAAACATCTAATCAATGAAGAAAAATTTATCCACCAAAAACTAGCTCTTGCTCTGCTAGTATTTGAACTGCATTTTATATATATTTAATCTGGAGTGAATTTATTTTAAAGTCACATATAATCATAACCTAATTGATATGACCCATAAGTACATTTCAATAATTAAATGAAAAAAGATTTCACCAATGTACTTGGTGTAACACAGGGAAAATGCATTTATTTAATTTAATGTAATGTAATATTGCACACAAGTATACACATATGCATGCTAATACTTATACATGTGTTTCAATCTCAAATCACAGAGAATTGTGTTGAGCAATGCACTTAAGTCTGCTGTTCAGACTTAAAACTAATTTAGGATTTAGATTGGACATTCAAAATAAATACAAAGAAGAAAGTAATAAATGGAATAGATGTAATCATAAAGTATAGAATGAATGAATGAATGACTTACTTTTACCAAGTTTGAAAACTTATTTCCATAAAATTTGATATTTAGGTGGTTTAAAATCTTATAATTTCATAAAATATGATTATAAAACCTCTTACTATATACTCACTGATAATTTTATATAAGAAAACCATAATGTTATACAAACAAATGTAATTCATTAAGAATTTATAGCTTTGGTTTTTTAGATACTGTTTAACAGTAAATGATTGATTGAAACTTATTATTCCTGAAAAAAAGTGCAGAATATGAACTTCAAATTAAGACATAACTGGATTTGAATCCTGTTATATTACTTTGGCAAGTTTACTAATCTCCTTATTCTTGGTGAAACATAACTGGAATATTCCATTTGAAGATTCAATAATGTAACATGTAAGCAGCTAGACAAATTTCATAAGATTTTATTTTTGGGGGGAATGAACTCTAGATTCTTTTCAACATATTTTCTTTGGTTGTAAATCTGACTCACAAAGACAGGTAGGTAGTAAAAAAAAATAATAAATTGTAGTCTAAGTTCCAGTTTCTTAAGAGGAAACACAAGAACTTGGAACCTTACTAATCTAGAGAAAAATAGGTAGTGGCCTCTTAATTTATACTTAAATATTATTTATACAAGGGACTCAACCCCAAATTAATATTTAAAGATGAGATAATTAAAAGATAGTGCAGGCCCACTTGGTGTTGCTCAGTGGTTAAGTATCAGCCTCGGAACCAAGAGGTGGGGGATGTTTCTCTCTCATCCATGTTTCTATCTCTGTATTCATTTCACTCCATTTTCTCTAAAAAGCAATAAAAACATTTTTAAAATATCATGCAGTCTCATTCAGAGAGATTGTTGATGTATCCATATTTTAAGTATTTTTAAAAATTGGCAGCATTTTGGGAAATCCAATAGAGAGAAAAGAAATTGCAAGATGCTCAAATTATGGTCATAGTAATACTTCTTTCAGGAAAAGGAAGATATTTCAATGAATGTTTAATAACCATCTTTAGTTTGTAGTTTTACAATTGCTTCAGAAAATATTCCCTGTTATCCTAACCAAAAGTAACAGTTCATATCTAAAAACCCACAAGGTTTTGTTGCACACCTGCCACACACCTCACTTTCTCCCTAGAATTATAAGGGCTGCAGACACATTCTATGGTCCCTTCTGGCCCATAAGCTCATTGTCTTGCTCCTAGTTGAGACTCTCAGAGTGCCTACCACAGCAACTTTCACACTGTTCACTGTTGACAATTGATTAGTGAAGGAATGAATTACCAGTTTGGTGTTTGCTATTCTTTGCACACGGCTGATGTCTTTAAAATGACATTTCATTTAAATTACTACCCAACAATGTTATTCTAAAAATCTTTAAATCCATTTTGTTTTTAGGAACACATTAACAGCAGTCAATAACTTAGCTATTAATGTGAAGTGCCTTTTCACCATGGATCTATCCTGTGCAATGGATGGTATGGATGCATTTATTTAGAAGAGTTTTAAAGTACTTATATGCAGTCCAAAGCACTCAATTTCTAAGCTAAATGCTTCACTAGTTCATTCTCAGACAAGTCTACAGGACTTTGGCTTTACATTAGAGAGCAAAGCTCCTCACATTCTAACCTGAAATACCATTTATATTCTTTACCTTTCTCACTTGCTTCTGTCATTCAAATGATACATTTTCCTAACATGTGGCAGTTTCAAAGGATTCCCATAATATTTCTTAGATTCTTAGAACAGTATCCATATTGTTAGGAAAATTTAAGCTTATTTTATACATTAAAATTCAAGCCTTGAGTAGTTTCAGCTTTTTTGGCCAGGGTTTCTTATGCTGGGTGAGTGGCAGAATGAGAATCGGTACTCTAGACTAGGGGTGTCGAACTCAATCAGAGAAGGGGCCAAAATCTAAAATCCAGCCTAAATCGCGGGCCGAATGGTTTACTGAACAGTCATAAACTGACAATGTCATAAACTGACAGCGGAGTGCAGTGATGACAGCGTGGTGCGGGCCACATTGCAAGGCCTGGCGGGCTGGATTTGGCCCGCGGGCCTTGTGTTTGACACATGTGCCCTAGACTCTCAGTATCATGCTGAGTGCTTTTGCCCTGTCATCCTCTTCTCTTTGAGATAATGTCAGAACAACACTACTATAACAACAGCAGCAACAAAGGATATTTAAAGATAAAATTACGCAGAAATCAGTTGCATCGAGGAAATTTTACAGATATCCTTGCTATAGAATCACGTGTGTGTGTGTGTGTGTGTGTGTGTGTGTGCGTTTTCCAGTCTTTTTTGTTATTGCACAAGGCTGATGTATTTAAAATGACATTTCAGTCTTTTACTTTATTTTGTTTTGTTTTAAGCTTCCTATTAACTTGTTTCCTGTTTTCCAATGCATTTAACACATCATGTTGTTCTTTAAAGCAATGTAAAAATCAGAGACAAACAGTTCTACCAAGCAATCAGTCTTTGTTTTTTGAAAGAGCTTTTTAAAAATTCTTTCTTTTGAACTCTGTAGAAATGTTTCCCTAGTTCATATAAAGATATAATCCTCAAATGAAATGTCAGGGAAATTCCAGTTTTGGAAGTTGGCTTATTGTAGCAGATGTGATTTAATGCTCACAGTGTTCTCCAAACAGTCACTGTTTGAAGAATGTAATAAATTCTTTACAAAAAATTTCCTAAAAGCTATGACAGTAAAGCCCCAACATGTAATTTCATGAGAAGATAGCATGACACTTATATGCAGACATATATACAAGTGTAGATGTACCAACACACATACACACATAAACACAAGCACACACAAGTACTTAAATTTTGGTTAGAAGAGTCACTTGGAAACTAAACCTGTGCAAAAACAAGTTTGTACAATTTGAAGAGCGCTGGTCTGTTTGGTGTTTCAAAATTATAAAAGTGTCAGTATTAAAAACAAAACAAACCCACACAGTTAACATTTATCTCTTTATTATAAAATGACATTAAAAAAGGTTTTATTGAATTTTTGAGAAAGAGGAAGGGAGAGAGACAGGGAAACTTTGATGTAAAAGTGAACATTGATCAGTTGCGCCCTGAACAGGGTTTATTGGGGATTGATCCTACAACCTGGGCACATGCCCTGACAGGGAATCAAACTGGCAACCTTTCAGTGCACAGGATGATAACACTCAACCAACAAAGTCACACTGGCCAGGGCTAAATTAACTTTATGAGTATATATAATTAGTATATATAATTAGTGTGTATATATATATATATATATATATATATATATATGCAAGTTATTAAATGTAAAGACACAAACTATTTCAATTTATTTTTGTGTTGTGTACTTATTTTTCTAACATACAATAAAATGGATACATATAACACAATATTTCTTTTAAAAATTTACATTTCTTCAAGTCATTTACATAAATTCCATATATTTATATTATTTTTGTGTCTGTTTCCCTCCAATGTATTAAAAGTACTTCTTAAGTTAGCATGGTTTTATTAATTATATTCTACTGGATAACATATCATCTTCATTTCATATATATTTCATAATTGTCACAATATATATTTTCCTGTTACATGTTAATATTTTATATCATTATTAAATCATTTTATGGACATTTTACTAGATTACCATACAGAGCATACACTCCAAGTTTATCACCTAAATTTTTCATGTAAAATAAAGTGTGACATCTGTTTTAAATAATAATAAATAAGATAGTATGAACATTTCATGTGATTTAAGTAATGAAGAATATATATTTTACCTAAATCTGTTTAATAAAGAACTTTAAAAGTTATTTGTATGACAGAATTACACTTAAAATATAATAAACTGACTTCAAATGATAGAGCAATTCTGAAATACATGAAAGTAAATAGTCACAATTTTTTGCAAAATGGAACAGTATGAAAATATGGTTATTAGCCTCTTATCCATTTTATTATAATATTTTAAATAGAAGCAATCATAAAATTAAGATTGAAAGTGCAATATTTCATATGGTGAAATATTTCACATGTTACCAGTAATATTAAACATTTAAAAATAAGAATAATTAATTAAATAAAAATAATTATTCAAATTAAATATAACTTTGCACTCATACTTTTAAAAAATGCAGGAGAAGTAACTAACCCTTCCAGCAGTCAGAGTTACAATAAGAAAAGTGATTACAGGTTTAAAAACTGTAGCTGAGAAAGTGAAGAAGCTAATGGTCAAAGATTAATAAAATAGGAAGCTATTGCTGTTCCTAGGTTTGAAGGAGCAAAAGAGTATTTTTACAAGGAACTTAATGTTTGATATAGAAACCAGATATAGAATCAAAATGTTTACTGGTGCAAAACTGTGGAAGTTGAGTTACCCATTTAGGCACATTGAAGATGCTTTATCTGCAAAATGAATGTTCTTAGTCAGTTTAAATATGAAATAGTCCACCCAATGATACATATCCATTAATTCAACAAATATTAACAACCATGTGGAAGTTAAATGGATTGTGTACAACAACTACTGCCTTTCATCTTAGAGAATGTACAGTTGTTTAGTCCTTAAACAAGTATTAACACACACAATTATATAATCACAAATTGTGATATGTGCTGTCAAAAACATTGCAGTATGTAGTTTATATCCTCATAGGATATTTTATTGCTTCAAGTACATCCATAGCTGTTTGTATTTTTTTCTTTTTAAATAAATATATTTTATTGATTTTTTACAGAGAGGAAGGGAGAGAGATAGAGAGTTAGAAACATTAATGAGAGAGAAACATCAGTCACCTGTCTCTTGCACACTCCTTATTGGGGATGTGCTAGCAAACCAGGTACATGCCCTTGACTGGAATTGAACCTGGGACCTTTCATTTCCCAGGCCAACGCTCTATCCACGGAGCCAAACTGGTTAGGGCGCATCCCCCCCACCCCCTTAATGTAAATCATTGCAGATTGCATATTCCAGATTCTCAATCAAAACAACCTTTCAACTCCAAGCAGTTGTCGTCTAAATAATACTCTAAAGAAGTTAAAGAAATTCCAATAGATGCTTCCCCAAAAGTAGTTTTTCTATAAGGATTATCTACATCATTAAATTAGTTTAGCTAAAAAAAGAAGTTTAAAAATTAAAGCCACAATAAAACATAAATGACGATTTAAAATTCCATTTGAATTAAAAAGTAATGCGTATTTAGGGAAATATTGCTAAGTAACTCAGTACATGTTGCTAATTGCACTAATTATTATTTTGTCATATGTATTGCCTTCATCTTTCTAGCATGAGTAATTAAGTGACAAAAACAGGTTTTATATTGTGATCAAACAATATTCTGTTACATCCACCCCACTGATGTCTTCAAAGAAGGTGCTGTCACAGTTTCTTCGCTAAAGAACTTGTAAGTTGACATGTAGGACATGTCTTAGTTTAAAGAACATAAGCCTGAGGCCTGGATGGACTTGATAGCACAGGTAAAGATATGCAAAGAAAGACTTCCCACCAAAAGCCATTTAACACAATTCTTACTGTCTGGCTTGCGGATGCTCTTTTTCAGCGCAGCCATTGTAACTCTTATTTAATATCACAGGATCCTGGTGATGCGCTGGAAGCTTCACAAAGGGTCTCCTCAGCAGAAGGGGCTTTCGATTAATGACTGAGCTTTCTTTTCAGCATTGGACAGCAGCCAGCAGAAACACAAAGCCCACAAGCCTCAGGCAATTATGTGGCTGGCTTCTACAATGGAATAAGATAACATTTGCGTGTGCATGTGCGTGTGCACATGTGTGGTTGTTTAAAAACTATATTAGTCAAGCTCTAGGAATATTTTGCCTTATGGTATCAAAATACAATATAAATACCTAAACTAAACCAAGGAAGACTAATATTCTCTAAAACTATGTGATAGGAAAAATAGTGAGTGCCATAGGCAACAATTATAAAATGACATCAAATGACTTTTTTTTCCCCATGTTGATGGTGCAGAATTTTTGGTCTATACATAATAAATTTTTTACTCTTAGGGAGTTCAAAAACTGCTTTCAAATTATTTGAATCTGCCTTTGGATCTGCCTCGCTGTATCTGAAACACACATCTGGCTGACTTTCTGATTATAAGCATTTTATAATGAAAAGTCAGCATCGTTGGGTATCAGCAGATACCATTTTGAACCATCCATTATCTAGAGAGCTTGAAGTCTGGTTGAGACAATTGATATTTGAGATTGATTGTCTGTTTGGCAGCCATTCCTAGACATTGTCTAAGCTCTAACACTATACCTACTTGAGTCACTACAAAGTTAGATCCTAGACCACACAGACTTTAGATAGCATTATGTAACACTTAAGTATTAGATTTCAAATGTGAGTAGAGGTAGGCATATAAAATATTTGTGAATCTGTTTTATACCTATTTAAGACATTATACAAAATATCACTCTATTTTACTTACCTGTATAGCCACACAATGAATTATTTTGGACTTTTAAAGCTAAGAAAACACTACTGTCTCCAATGAAATGTGAGCTACCATTTAATTATAAAATATGTATTTCTCACCATGTTTTCTACTTTCTCGACTTCCAGTATGCACAGATATAATTTGTGATCACAATTGTTCTAGATTTCCACTCTGCTCCTTGTGTTTTAATATTTTATAAGCTTATAACATTTTATTAGGAATAGCAGAAAATCTATTCTGAATTTGTCAGAGTTTACATAATAATGGTGTAAACTGATATGAGATTTAAATATATTCACATGATTGATAATGAATATAGCTTATTAACTTTATACCAAAGGTTAACAATAACAATAAAAAGTATTTTATGCTTTTTTTAGTTTGTTATTTTTACAAAAAACACATTTTAAAATATTATTAAATCTATTGAATCTTTATATACTCAGATATAAATAAATTTTAATTTGATTTCTAATATCAATTTCATTATGATTGTCTGTGAAAGCCCCAAAATAGTCAAATCTAAAAGCAACTTTATTCAGACAGAGGGCAAAGTTGACATATTCAAAGTAGTACAAAGAGTTGGTTTCCAGAATGCTAGATATTAATAAACAATGGTGAGTTCCTCACAAGATCACAGTGATTTTAGTATTCCTGTTCTAGATTTGCAGAAATCTTGTCACCATGCTGTTTAATGACAAACATGGATGTTTCCACTTTAAAACATGCTGTAGAGTCCCAGCTGGTTTTGCTCAGTGGATACAGCACCAGCCTGTGGTTAGATTCTGGTCAAAGGCACATGCCTGGGTTGCAGGCTTGATCCCCATTAGGATGAGTGCAAGAGGCAGCCAATCAATGATTGTCTCTCATCATTGATGTTTATATATCTCTCTTCTCCCTTCCTCTCTGAAATCAATACAATTATATTAAAAAAAAAAAAAAACATGCTGTAGAGTGGAAGCAAATTTGAGCAACTTATTCCTACAAAACTTTGAACAATTGTTATTTCCAGACGCCTATCAATTGCACACCCCCCACTGGAGATGTGCCTACAACCAATGTACATGCCCTTGACCGGAATCGAACCTGGGACCTTTCAGTCTGCAGGCCAATGTTCTATCCACTGAGCCAAACTGGTTTAGGCATGAGTTGCAGATTTTAATATTAGTGTATTAGTATAAAAATATTTAAAATAATTTTGGTCCTTATTTTATCCCATTTTCTCTAATTAATATTAGGTCTCAGCCTACATAAAAATGAGCATGATTTTTACTGAGAATTTACAGTTTATATCAATAAATCTACCATTATCTTATTTCTTAAGGATCTAGTAAGTAATATAGCTGAGGACTCAGTTGTATATACTTTAAATTGAAGTCTAATATAAGCAGCATTTTTTTTTTATTAATGAGCAGTATTGTAATGTAGAATATAATAAATCCTAAATAAGCCTTTTTAATTTTTGTGGGGATTTTTATACTATGGATACATGTTTTAAATTCTTCATATGAGCTAGACATTTTTAATTTATTTTAGACATGTTGTTTTAGATATGACATAATATTTTGGGGGCATTCAAAGATTTAAAAAATTCAATCCCCAAGTCTTTTTTCACCCTCGGGCAGACTTTATGTTTTCTCTGGTTAAGGGATAGTGGGGTACTATTTTCCTCAGGAATACTTTATTGCCTTTTCCATCTAAAACTCTTTCACATTTTCCCTTCTGAAATTCAATCTCTCCTTCAAGTTCAAGCTCAACTAGCTCTTCCTTTGTGATCCTTCTTACATGGCACACACGCTTGTTCTTTTGAACTTTTAAAATACTTCACACTTCCCGTGTGGCATTTATTTTCTGCCTTTTATTGTGTGGCCATACATAGAAGAGCCTGTCTCCTTCCTGTGTGGGGCTGGGGTAAATTCATCCATTGTCCCTGGAAATGCTGAGCTTCATGCGTCGCCCAAAACAGGGGCTTCATGGACATACACTTTGTTAATGTGATGCTCACCACTCCTCTGCCTGTGGGAAGTGCATCTTTGCATAATGGAAAGCTCTGTCACTAAAACAACAAGCCTGGGCTAACTCTGAAACACAGTGCTCAAAAGTTTTATTCATTCTTTCAACAAATATGTATTGATCTCCTGCGGTTGTCATTATACACCTGCGTTGGAAAGTAAAGAGTTAGAAAAGGTCATATTGACTATATTTTTTCATTCTCATTCAGAATGTAGGTAAGGATCAATTCGATTTTTTTTCATTGCTTTTCTGCTTCCACTCTAGGACTATAGGTTCAAAAAGCATGCTTCCCATAGCTGTTTAGAAGCTATTGAACGGAGGTAGGATTGGGAGCTAAATAAGGAGCAAGCTCTGTGACTCTACCTTCTTCCTCTTTACTCAGGGCAACAAAAACATCCTTTATTGTTTTCTAATTGGAATTCTAGGAAACAAATAAAACAAAAACTCTCATGTGTAGACTAAAACAACAACAAGCACACACATTTGTAAACCATGATGAAGAGAAACAAGGGAATGAAAAACAAGGCAATCTCAAGATAATTATATTGCATCATTATAGTGTATTGCTTTTGTGATGAATCTCTGTGAGTATTCAAATGGAACCTCCCATTTTTAAAATATTTCAAACAATTCAAATGAAATTTTATCACTTAACTTATTAAATTTGGGCACGATTATGGGAGGTATGGTATTATTGCAGACTAACTAATTTAAAATCGATGCGGGTGAATTTATTTAAAAAGGTAAACCGGTCCTCAGTTGTTTTCTGGTCCAAAAGCACCCAAATAAAAGCCATTTAAGCAATTGTGCTCCTGGCTGGCTCAGTGGATCTCTTTCTGAGATGCCCACACCTTCCCTCTTCCTGATGACCAAGATGGCTCCAGCAGCTCCAAGCATCTCATCTTTCCATCACATTATCTGTTATCCAAAAACCAAGAAGGGAAAACAAAATATTTTCCTGCCACCTGCCCCTCATTCCGACGGGGAACATTTCCCCAGAATCACTAAAGGCACTTTTTTCAACTATGGGTTGATGTCCATCTTCTACCAGCAAGAGAATCTAGGAACTGGAGTGCCCAGCATTTTCAGTTTCTATCCAAGGTGGCGGAATCTGTCCTTAAGGAGAAGGGAGAGAAGGACCACTCTGTACCAACTAGCAACAAGGAAATGCTGTCAAGGAGGCATGCTTTAATTTTTTTTTTGTAAGATTCTTATCTGTATTACGTTAGTGTGACTCTAAACAGATTCTGAAATAAACTATATTTAAACAGTTACTTGGAATGAAACAGCATCATTTTAATTTATGATTTATCTTCTCTCACAATGTTAGCATTGCAAATGGTTGGTTGTGTATCACTTGTTTTATTGCTGATTCATTTACAGTTTGTCATTCATTTCCAGATTGTCATCCACCACTTTGCTTTTGAAGCAAGATTAAAAAGCAAGTCTGTTTGAACTCGGCATGCATTTTTGATTGGTGATGCCATTTATGCCTAGTGTGAATTAAGATGTGCTTGTATTTTTTTCTTCTTTGATGATTGTTTTTATGTCCACCAAGCATGGCTTTTGTTACTTCATTGTTTCATCTCTTTGTTTCTATTTTACATTTGCAAAGAAAAAAATTAACATGTTTTAAAGATATATACTTAACCAAAAGAGAAATTACTTTAGGCTTTATATGAGAAAACAGTAGATACTCCAGAAAATATTTTTGTTCCTTCTACCCTCAGTTCTTTCCATCATATATTGACACCTTAAAATATATAAAGCAAGGTTGTAGAATGTACAGTCCAGTCTATGAAGTTAGAATTTATATTATTTTCCCACTTAATGTTCGTACTTAACTTCACATTTATCAAAGTTCAGAGTTTTCCAACATTCTTAGTGGATCTCAAACTTGTGACCATTTCTTGAAACAGTGAACATTAGAGGTTTAGACAGATTTTATTATACATTTAATTTGCTACAAAAAAGAAAAAAGAAAAAAAAAAAAAAAGCAAAAAAAAACCTCTGAAGATAGAGCTTAACTTTATATTATATGCCAATTTTCAGTTTACATAAATTAATAATTGATTTTGCACTCAGACACATGCATTGATCTATAATTAAAAGACCTCCAACAGCTATTTATAGCCTGCTTTCCATTCCAAAATGTAACTGAAGTTTTAGAATGCAAGAAAATATTAAGTTTTTAAGGAAGTTTAGAAGAATGAAGGCATACCCTCTAATCCATGGCTTTAAAATTACATTATGAGATTTTGTATTTTGTTTTATCACTATGATCATTTTTAAGTAAAAAAAAACAAAAAAAAAAAACAAAAAAAACATCTTGGTAACAATGCAGAGGAAGTCAGGCAACATTAAATATCTATTTTAACTAATCCATTTTGAATTGCAGTTAATTTAATAATCCGTACCCCCCACTACGTATCTCCATCCCCTTGAAAGGTAGATAAGGAAAACGCTTATGTCTGCTTTAATATTTTCCGTGCACCCTGTTCACATTTGTGTTATGTTAAAGAAAAACGTGACACCCCATAAGAAGTTGTCCTCCACAAACAGAAGAATTAGAGGAAGACAGAAAGAACGTGGGTTGCCTGGAAGCAGGAAGAGCAAAGCCCTGGGGTAATTTTGGGGAGGGAAGCACTTCTCTGGAGAAAAGTGCCAAAGCAGAAGAGAGAATAGCATTTCCTGTTGCAATCACTATGAGTTCTGTCCTCATTGTCTGGTAAAAAGGAGGTCATGGGTACATGGAGGAGAAAGACTGCATTCCTTTTGCCTGTGATTCAACTTGTAAATTATTTTGTTTGATTTTTAATTAACAAACATTATTTTTGAACAGTTTTAGATTTATAGCAAAATTGAGCGGAAGGAATAGAGAGTTCCCATATCCTCCCTGTGGCCTCCATTTTTAGCCTTTATAAAGGAAGAATTTGCATTTGTTTGGGCATGAGAGGTCTACACTTTAAAGAAGTAAGCACAGCAGTTTAACACATAAAAATCTTCTCCCTCACCCCATCCACCCAACAACCTGTAACATTACACTGTGTGGATCATCTTTATGCTCCTTCAGACACAAGTCAGCAAGTTTAGAAAAGACAAGCAGAGATCATATTAAGAAGAAAGGTAGTGATTAGTACCTTAAAATCACTTGAAATAGTTTTCCTTTACACTGTTGCTTTCTTTTCTACAACTTCTTATAACACACCTTTATTGACAGTTTTACTGTATCCTTTATTGATATTTTTAGTTTATTTAGAAAAGAAATGTTAGCTACAATGCCTCTGAGTATGAGGTCTTATTATGACTCAGGAGAAAAGAATTATAATTTTCTGTTCCTAAAGTATTTCTCACATCTGTCGCATTCCTCCCTTTTCTAATTACCACAACAACCCAGGTTTATAGTTTCAATGTCTTTGGGCTGGGTTTTATAATGATCTTTCATTGTATAATCATGACCTATTCCAATTTATTCTATTTAATATAATCAATGAATCTTCGTAAATCACAAATTTTACATAGTCAATTCTCAGTGTTAAAAGGAAGAGATAATTAAACATTTATTGGCTTTCTATCCTCTAGTGCTACCTAATCAATGTCAGAAACACTATTTCCTGAAATATGAGATTCAGATAAAATTAATTTAATAAATAGACAGCAAAATTGGACACCATAGTGGAGAGGAGGGTAACACCTAGCCGAGGTGCTGGAGTGTCCATGGTTTTGTGGAAGTGAGCTGGAGAAAGGTGCTCTGATTCCACAGTACCTTGGCCCAGTTATTTAGATAGAAACATCAGCAGAACAGAAGGGAAGGGCAATTAATCAGGCTACCACTGTCTGATAAAATGATCCCTTAAGACCATTCAATTCCCTTTGTTCTAATTCTGTGCTCTCAGGAGAAGCATTGACTCTATAATTTCATTTCCTCAGAGTATCCCTGCCTACCCAGGAGGGTATGCCCTTGCAGATGACTTGTCCCAGTTGTCAAGCCCCAGAAGATACCTCCAATATAATTTGAAACATGGGCATTAGGGCTTATGAATTAGCCTCATGTGGATTTAACTCCAGTGACTTGCTGCCCCAGGACCAGAACACCTGTAGCTTTCTGACAAACCCACATTTCTAAATCTACCCCAAGACCATGGCAATTCCATTAAATTATATTTCTTGAGGCACATCCTGAAAAAGCAGCATAAGTCACCCACAAATGTTATTAAAAATTAACTTGGTTTGACACACATCTTTTAAACACCTGCTTGGTTTATTAGGTGATGGCCTTTTTTTGAATTTGTGTTAAGCATGATTGCTTGCTGACTTCAGCAAACTAACTTCTCCTGCTGCAACCATTAGGCTGGGTTACTTTAATTTTAAAGTGTTTCAATATCTGGATTCTAAAAATACAAAACACTAACTACCATTACACATAAGAAAATTCTGAAATTAAAATTATTTCAGAGAGATTCTATCTATAAATTCTTATGTAAAATAAATTATCCCAGTTTAGATTTCTGCTAGCATAAGCCTTTAAATTATAGAAAACAAATAATAGCTTTAAAAGTATTAATACTGAGCTTTATTATTTTCAATATGCATTTTGCACTTCTGTTATCCTGCATGGTATCATGTAACTATTGGTATTGTGAATGTGACATGGATGTATTGCTGAAGATATCTGGTTTCGGATATAATAGCTATTAATCAAGTAGTGTAGTTCAACCGATATTTGGGTTTAGAAGCTTTGATTAGATTTTCAGCTCTGACACAGGGCAATGATTTTGCCATGCTATGTCTCAGTTCATCATCTGTAAAAGGAAAACACAGCAGCCACAATATAGGGGTGCACATCTAGAATGCTTAAAGTTTTGCTCTTAAGATTATGCATTCAAAAATCGTGGCTTCCTGCAGTAGATTTGAAAGTCAGAGACTTTTTGCTCCACTTCATTATAACTTTGCTGAGACTATCAGAGTTATGTCCATTTCATGGACCTTGATTGTGAAACAAGTTTGAGAGATTGTGGAATGCTAAAATAGTTCTCCATCGATCTAAAAGACTACGGACTCTCTCAGTGTGGCTCATGTGCTTTAATTAGAAGGTGAGAGTGATTATAACTGTGCATAATTTAGTTTTGGTTGGTTTGAATAGACCTCTGCTCTCAAAAAAAATGCACTTGCAGTATTTTGGTGACTCATGGTCAAGAATTCTTTATTGATTTAGAGTCTACTACAGCTTTAGAATAAACCAAGAGATGCATTGCTTTTTGGCCCCAGTGGATTCACATTATCTTAGTGTCCAGTTTTATTTTAATAGGAAGTGATTCTAATTATAAATTTTCACGTTGTATAATAATAAATAATAAATGTATACCTATGAGTTATATAAAATATATTATTTACATCTCAACCACCATCCCTGACTCCTGCATGCAGAGACATATATTTGGCTGGAATATGCTTTCACTAATTTAGAAACAATATGCTTTCACTAATTTAGAAAGTTGTTTTATGGGCTATCTCATGCATAGTTTAAAAAACCTAAAAGTTCATTAATGTGTGTGTGTTTTTTTTCTTTTCTTTTCCATTTTTAGTTGTTTAGTACTTCTTTAAAATTTCTTGGTTATTAGACATTTTATTTATATTTTTTTGCCAAAGGAAATAGAAAGATTCACAAATTGCAATAAACAATATATCTACCCTTAATTTAACATTATATATATATATATATATATATAATTTTAATTGGCCTAATATTGTGGTACAACTTAAAACTTATTTTAACTTTGGTATACCATTCATTGCTTTTCTCTGCTTTGCTGATCAATATGTAATTCTTCCAAGAAGGAGTATGAGCAACGAAGCATAAGATTTTACTGTTTCCTAATAATGAGCATATTCTGGATATGAAGATCAGAATAGAATTTTGGTGACTTATGAGACCAATTGTTAAAGCTTTTTAGATATTTATAAATTAATATGATATCTTAAAATATATTATTTTTCATATGTATATAAAAATAGACAGATTTGATATGGGGTTATATTTTTGTTTAAAAAATTGTTCTTTTATTGCTATACTGATACCAAAATAGTCACTTCAAGTTCCTACAGCTTTATTTTTTTCTTTATCCATCTTGAACTTTTTGCTTGGAGACATTTAATGAAAATGACAAAAAGGAGAAAAAATCGTCTGTGTGTCTCTTGGAAATTCAGGTTTCTTGAAGATCAGGGACAGCACTCAATAGATCCTTCAATGCTTAAACTTTCTGAATATGACATGATTTCTAATATTAATGTAAAGGCACATCAGAGTTGGCAATTCAAAACGTGACCTGTCTATTGTATTTAACTTTCAGGTGAGGTCCTGAGTTTCTCCCTGCTGTGTCTCTTTCCTGTACCATTTTAGGCAGGTGCGAGAATAGCGATGTTTTTTCTCACTGCTTTTATAGCGTAGTTCATATGGGTTGTATTAATTTTATCATCTAAAAATTAAAGTATAATATCTAGGTATTATATGATTAAAGATATGTATATAAAGGGAATATAAAGTTGTATTCATTGCACTTTTTAATCGTATAATAAACAAGTTTGGTTGATTAAATGCCTAACTATAATAATCTCTGTTTCTTTTATTAACCTGTGGTCTAACACTAATAAGTGATCATTGGTTTTAAGACATACTAGGTTTATGTGTGTATTCATAAGGATTATGAATTAAGGATTAGCAAGCAAATCAGGCACTCTCATATATGACAGAGAATTCACTTTTTCTTATATACTGTTTTAAAGAGCTAAAGATATCTGTTTTCAGATATAATAATCATTAGTATTTTTCCAGTAAGCATCTGGGCATGCAGTAAATATGAGAAGTAAATGTTTATGACTGAAATAATAACTAATATGTAATAAAAATATCAATTAACACTTACTAGTTATAACCAAATTATTTTAGTTCATAATATCTCTCTACCAACTCCCCTCTACTAAGTCCAAAGTCATGTCTTTATTATTTATAATTTATATTCATAAGAGTAAAAAGAGGAATTACTGAAATTTTTATGGAACGATAAGATACTTTTATGCCTAAATTTTACCTTTGTCCTAAAATACATCCATAAAAATTATAGGTGTATACTGCTTTTCTTTGTTACTTTGTACCTTTTCCCTAAGTGAAGAAACTCGACAAGAGCTTCCTATTGGTAGTCATAACTAAAGCTATCCATATTAATAATATAATAAAAACTTAGGAGATCAAATGAACACAGTAACTCAGTTTAACATACATATCTATATCTTTGATAATGACTTGAAAGTTACCTGACTGAATAAAGATTACCTAAAAACCATTATAGATGGGTCAGAAAATGCAATCCTTTTTAAAAGCAAAGAACTGCTAACTGTTGACTTTTGTAGTACCTGTGTTTATTTTTTAAAGCAGGAAACACTAAATTCTCTAAAGGAGAATACATTTGATCTTCCTCTTAACTATCTTATATCCTTGGAGATAAATCTTTTTTTTTTCTGTATGAATAGATATAATTATAAACACTATGTGCTTGTCAGATCCATGAAGTGACTTGGAGCAGGCCTTATTTTCAAAATTATCTTGTCAATTTCATTGTGACAGTAACAGAGGCAGGTAGCAGCAGTTTTCTTCTGATTATGTTAAAATCTCATCTATTATTTAGTTTAAATCTGACAGCATATATTATGGTTTAATAAAGGCTTTCAGTAATTTTAGACTAAATTTATCTTTCCCAATTTTATGTGTTTGTCATTTGAGGGTTATAATTTGATCAAAGGTTAATTTCAGGAGGATTTTTTTTCAAAATTATTTCAACATTAAATAAGTAGAGCATGAATTTTGGGGAAATATATCCATATGAAACTATTTTGGGCAAAAAAAGGAATTATAAGACAAACATTTTTTAAAAGCTTTGATTTTTTTTCTCACAGAAGAAAAAAGTAACTAGTTACCAATTTAGTTCACATTCTCATCTAGCAATGATCAAGTATAGTTATGCTTCTATACCCCATGCCAAAGTCATCTTAACTCATGTTCTACTTGAATATGAATAATTTTAATCTCAATGGAATATACTGGACTATAATGATCTGTAGAATAGTATACCACAGATCAGTTGTGTAGATAAATATAAAAAGACACAGTTTTAGGTGAATATATGTTTAAGGGCTAAATATTTGGTTAATAAAATAATTTTAAATTTAGTTCTTTTTTTAAAAATTAACAAAAATATATTACTTTTCTAAAATTTTCTTTTCCAATAGCTTTCTCTCTCATTGGATAGGATTAGTTGATAGAGAAAGTTTTTAGTCACTCTTGGAAAATGTGATTTCCTAGAGCTCAGAAGAAAGAGAAATAACTTTTACTTTTCTCTCACATTTGAAAATTTTTATGTTTAGGGTTAGGGTTAGGGATAATGTTATCACCTTGGAAATAACATGTTTTTAAAATATATTGTATTGATTTTTTTCAAGAGAGGAAGGGAGAAGGATAGAGAATTAGAAACATCAATGAGAGAGAAACATTGATCAGCTGCCTCCAACATACCCCCTACTGGGGAGGTGCCCACAACCAAGGTGCATGCCCTTGACTGGTATAGAACCTGGGGCCCTACAGTCTGCAGGCCAACACTCTATTCATTGAGCCAAATCATTTAGGGCAGAAATAACATTTTGATCCAGCAGAGATTTGGTCTTCTGTAGCCAATACTGTGAATATCTGCGAGCATCAGTGCTTTTTAGGAATTATATAAATGTTATCTGGAAAACATTGTCACAGTACATGTATCAGGGTTAAAGATTCTTTTAGCCAGATGCACAACTTAATTCTTGTAACAACTGGCTTGGGTTAGCAATTGATGTATAGATATATACATTTGATAGAAAAGTGTGGCAAGCCAGAATTAGTGGGTTAAAACTAACCCGAATTATATCAATAAGTGGTAAAACATTTTTATGTTTGTAAATTATTTTGAGTGACACAATTTGTCATTTAGTGTGTAATTACTGTGAATTAGGTTCAAATAACAATCTTAGAATTTATTATTTGTCATGTTATCATCTTTATTAAAATTATTTTATGTCAAATTATCACCTGGTTAAATATTAGGAAATATATTACAATGTTGATCCTAAGAAATGCATTGTGCCATAATATTTAATACCCCAAGATGGTAGTTATCACAGATAACTTGTGACAAAGCAACTCTATGAATTGTAAATGTACTTCAGATTTTCAAGAACAAGAAAGTGTGACCCACGTTTTTGAGAAGTGATAGATATATCAAGAAAGTTGAACATACATACAAAACTATAGAATGCAAAAAATAAAGGGCTGATATAAAAATACTCAAAATCACTATCATTAAAAAAAATCAACAATCAATGATCAAATAAGTGCTGTTGGAGATGCAGAGAAAAAGGAACCCTCGTGCACTGCTGGTGGGAATGCAGACTGGTGCAGCCACTGTGGAGAACAATATGGAGTTTCCTCAAAAAACTAAAAATGGAACTCCCATTTGACTCAGTAACACCGCTTCTAGGAATGTATCCCAAGAAATCAGAAACACCCATCAGAAAGGATACTTGCATCCCTATGTTCATAGCAGCACAATTTACATAGCCAAAATTTGGAAACAACCTAAATGCCCATCAGCAGATGAGTGGATTAAAAAAAAAGAAAAAAAAAAAGTGGTACATCTACACAATGGAATACTATGCTGCTGTAAAAAAGAAAGAACTCTTACCATTTGCAACAGCATGGATAGAACTGGAGAGCATTATGCTAAGGGAAATAATCCAATCATAGCAAGATAAATATCACATGATCTCACTCAATTGTAGAATATAATGAAACATAAACTGATAAATAAAAATAGATCCAGAGACAGAGAAGCATCAAACAGTCCATCAATCTTCAGAGGAAAGGCAAGAATTGGGGGTGGGGGGTGGGGGTAAGAGATCAACCAAAGGACTTGTATGCATGCATATAAGCATAACCAATAAACACAGAGACTGGTGGGGTGGGGTGAGGGCATGTGCTGGGAAGTGGGGGGGGCCAATGGGGGAAAAAGGAGACATATATAATATTATGTGTAATATTTTAAACAATAAGATTTTTAAAAAATTAAAAAGTAGAACATTCTATTCAATTCTTTTAAATATTCATTTGTGTTTTTTAATGTTATTTTTCAATTAAAGATGGCATTTAATATTTCTTTCATTACTGTCAGGTGTACAGTATAGTGGATAGACAATCATATACTTGACAAAGTGATCCTGCTGATACTTCAAGTACCCACCAGGCATCATACATAGTAGTTATTACAACATTATTGATTATATTCTCTATGTTATACCTTACATCCTTGTGACTACTTTGTAACTAGTAATTCGTACTTCTTAATCCTTCACCTTTTTTCACCTAGCATTCCTTCGCCCCTCCCCTCTGGCAACCATCCATTTATTCTCTGTATCTATGCATCTGTTTCTGTTTTGTTTATTCATTTATTTTGTTTCTTAGATTCTGCATATAAGTGAAATCATATGATATTTGTCTTTCTCTTTCTGACTTATTTCAATTAGCATAATACCCCCCAGGTCTATCCATGTTGTTGCAAATGGTAAGCTTTCCTTTTTTTTTTCTTTTTTAAGGCCAAATAATATCTTATTCTGTATATTGATGGCACTTTGATTAATTCTATATATTAGCTATTGTAAATAACACAGCAATGAACTAAGTGTGTGTGTATATATATATATATATATATATATATACACTCTTACACTATTTTGAATATATATATATATATATATATATATATATATATATATATTCAAAATAGTGGAAGAGTGTTTTGGATTACTGAGGATATATGCCCAGAAAAGAAATTGTTGGATCATAAGGCAGTTCCACTTGTAATTTTTTGAAGAAACTACAAGCTGTTTTCCATAGCAGCTGCACCAATTTGCATTCCTACTAAATATTCACAAAGGTTTCCCATTTTTACACATCCTTGCTAACACTATTGTTTTTGATTTATTGATGATCGCCATTCTGACAGATGTGAGACGATATCTAATAATTTTTATTTGTTGTTATTGATTTGAGAGAGGAAATGAGATAGAGAGAGAAACATCTCTCAGCTATCTTCTGCAGGCCCCCTTATGAATGGAAACTGCAAACCAGGCATTTGACCTGACCAGAAATCAAACCAGTTACTTTGCATAGAATGTGGCTAAACCAACTGAGCAACACAGGCCAGTCTATAAACCAACTGAGCAACACAGGCCAGTCTATCAGTGGTTTTAATTTGCATTTCTCTGATGATTAGTACTGTTGAGCATCTTCTTATATGTCTCTTGGCTATCTGTATACCTCTTTGGAGAAGTGTCTATTTAGATCCCCTGCCCACTTTTTATTTGTTTTTTATTTTGTTTTTTGAGTTGTCTGGTTTCTTTATAAATTTTGAATATTAACTCATTATTATATGTATCATTGCCAAATATCTTCTTCCATTCAGTACTTTGCTTTATCATTTTTGTTGATGATTTTCTTTGCTTTGCAAAAACTTTTTCATTTAATTTAATTTCATTTGGTATTTTAAAGAAATGAGGAGATGTAAGATAAAAGGACATTTTATGCAATATTAGGAGTATGCTAAAAGACGTAATGGGACTGGCCAATATATTTACACAGAGCCTTCCTATCTTAATTATTGTCTTTGTTTGGGTTTCCCGAAAAGTTGTGTCTGATGTAGAGACTTGTGTGCAAATAATTGTGTAAGGAAGTGATTCTGTAAAGAGAAGGATGTTAAATTGATATGTGCTAATGAGCAGATTACCACTGTGGGCAACTGGAGCTCAAGTTTATTGGCAATTTCAGCAGAGAGAATGCAGCTCATAGTTGTCCAATACAAGGTGAAGAAGCTGAGATTTAGTGAATATTTATTCACCTGCTCACCAGTTATTGGTTAAAGACTTTTCTGAGAGAGGGACATTAAATTCCTGCCTTTCTAGCTTGACCCACTAAAGAGCCCAGATCTGTGCAAATCAGGAAAGGCTTTCAGGCCTAATGCTGCAAGATTTTGCAGTTAAAATACAAAATATTAGTGGTCAGTGTTTGCCATTAATATATGAGCAGGGTACCCACAGTGCTGTTAAATATGGACTAAGATTTTATTATCAGAGTGGAAAGAGTAAGACATAATTTTAGATATGTTTATTTAGCATACACTATAAGTCTAATTAAATCATTTGTGGAAGTGGGTTAAAGTATCTTAAAAATTTATACTCAATTTTATAATAATGGTACCTTGGCAATATGTGTTTGTTTGGAATGTGACTAAACTAGAGTCAAGAAGCAAGTTGCTTGTTGATGTGAACAAGTATGGAAAAGAGTAGTCCTGTGCAGAAAGGCATGCTATTCAGGAATGGCATCCAAGGGGACCCAAGCATTTAATTCAATAATATAAGTGGCTAGAGTTTGTTTTATTCAAATAACATCTAATCTGGTAGGTGTATTACTTGGGAATCAGGCAGAAATGAGAGTACTGTAGCAACTCTGTAAGCAAGAGAAAGAAAGAAAGGAAGGAAGGAAGGAAGGAAGGAAGGAAGGAAGGAAGGAAGGAAGGAAGGAAGGAAGGAAGAAAGAAAGAAAGAAAGAAAGAAAGAAAGAAAGAAAGAAAGAAAGAAAGAAAGAAAGAAAGAAAGAAAGAAAGAAAGAAAGAGAGAGAGAAAGAGAGAGAGAAAGAGAGAGAAAGAGAGAGAGAGAAAGAAAGAGAGAGAGAAAGAGAGAGAGAAAGAGAGAAAGAGAGAGAGAAAGAGAGGAAGAAAGAATTCAATTTCACGTAAAGAAAAGCAACAACTTAATAAAAGAAAGAATATGATGTATGGTGCAATATCATCAGTGAAAAGTAAAGAGAGAAAAGTAGAAATCTTATATTTAAGTAAGGCTACAATAGACTACACTATCTTTATTAAAGTCTCACTCTACTCTGCCTTTCTCACTCTGTCTCTCTCCCTACACACACACACACACACACACTGATTTCAGAGAGGAAGGGAGGGTGAGATAAAAACATCAATAATAAGAGACTCATAGATTGTCTACCTCCTGCACACTCCATATTGGGAATGGAGCCCACAGCCTGGGTATTTGCCATGACGGAATCAAATCATGACCTCCTGGTTCATAGGTTGAAACTCAACCATTGAGCCATGCCGTCCAGGCTGGACTACAATATCTTAACTCCAATAGTTAATGTGATTTGTTCATTCACAAATGCATTATAAGTGTCTAGAACTGTTTCTAACATCTAGAAGGTACTCAATAATTATTAAAATTGGTATTCTGGGCTTTGGGATGAGCAACCATAATGAGCCACGTAATTAGCCTTTTTGGAAGGGGAGGCAGTGTTGGAGGAAAACAGAATAGAAATTCAGCTGGGCTATTCAATTCTCTGCACTAAAAAGTGACTTAATTCAAATTTCCATTGGATTTAATAATGTATATTTATATTTAAACTTCCTATTTGCATTATACCCAGGATAAAAAGGAGTTATTAAATAGGTTTAGATTTCAGGAACTCAGAAAAATTAGGCATATTATTATTTAGCACTGCCTTTCAAGAACTCACAAGAACATGACATGGTGATACAGGAATTCATAGTAGGAATTAAGAAGCAAAGACAATTTAGTCTACAATAATTGTGCCCTAGGAATAAAGGTAAAAAGCAGGATGTTTGATTCAAAAGAAAAGGAAAACAAAAGAATAGAGGAAGTAGCTATATGAAGTTTTATTAGAGTGCAATTTAGGAAGGATTTGTATGAGCTTAATAGTCTAAAGTAAAAAAAAAAAAAAGAAATATCTTTCTTCTATTAGAAATGTTCAGAGTGACTATATGATGATTTTGTAGGAATGGGAAGGGGATTTTAAAATTTATAATTCAAAGAAAGGCATATGAATGTCTTACTGGATTTCAGATGAAGAGATGGCTAGACTCACATGAGCAGGAAAACCATTTAGTGTGAGATCTAAGAAATTCAGAAATTAAAACATAAATTAAATAAATATTTCTTTATTTCTCAGTATTTTCATTTCTGAGAATTAAATATCTTCATTTTTGAGTATCTTAATTTCTGAGAATTAAATAATTCTCAGAATTAAACTCTATATCCTTAGCACTAAAAAACTCTAATGTTTAACATGTTGTCTTACCCATTGATTTGAAGTGATAGCTTTTGGTTTGTTAAATATTAAAATAACTTTAAAATAAATGGAAATTTCATGGCTACAGCTTTATTATTCCATTCATGGTATTTTTACATGAGGTCATAGTCAATAGCTGCCCCTATATCACTTAGGTCTCAAACAAAGGTATTTCAAAATATAGCGATTTAAATAGCATAGATTTTTATGTCTGTCTCATGTAATAGCTTTGAAATAAGAGTGTTGCAGCCTGTTGGGGTGTCTGTTTCACATCATCACTCTGGGATGCAGATTTTTTCTATCTTATTCCTCTGCCATATTACAGGACACCACTCTTCTCTCCACATGGCCCCAGTTTTGTGAATCTATTGCTTTAGCTCCCAAGAAGTGAAAAGAAGCTTGGGAGAATATAAAAAAGCATGAAGTCCCAGACTCAGAAGTGATACACTTTACTTCTGATCAATTCCATCATCAAAACTAAACTTCAAGGAAATTTGGCAGCCATCTGCCCTGCTATAAAATATATTGCTAAGGAGAGATGAAAAACAAAATTTAGAAGGGACCTAACAAATTTGTGCCAAATATCAAATAAAAGGCAGAATATGAGGTATTAACCTACTCAAATAATCAGGGTGTTTAATATATTTTTAAATTACATTACCCTAGGACAGTGGTCGGCAAATTCATTAGTCAACAGAGTCAAATATCAACAGTACAATGACTGAAATTACTTTTGAGAGCCAAATTTTTTAAACTTAAACTTCATTTAACACTACTTCTTCAAAATAAACTCACCCAGGCTGTGGTATTTTGTGGAAGAGCCACACTCAAGAGGCCAAAGAGCCACATGTGGCCCCTAAGCAGCAGTTTGCTGACCATGGCCCTAGGAGTATTTATCTTCTGATAAACAAAGGAACATGAAAAATCCCATAGTAGATTTATGAAAAGTCTACCCCCATTTTCATTTCCTGTTTACATTATTTTATTCTTTATGCTTTTACTGAGAAAGTTTATTCTATGGCTGACAAACAAACACATACCTCCAAAACAAAAGACAAAATAAAAACAAAGAATTGGCATTAGAAACATAATATTCAATATTTTGTTAAAATAATTGTAATATTTGTATTTTAAATATTAATATTAGACTTTACATAAAATAAATCCTCAATTCTAATCTGCCAGTCATTTTATTCCTCGTACTTTATCTCTAATTTAAGGATCTAAAAGATTCAAATTTAATTGATGGGAAAATTAAGTCTCAGAAAGATTAAGTATTTTGACAGTGGTACTGAACTAACAATTAAAGTTTGAGCCCTTTTTTTCTATCATAATATATGTATTTCATTTATAAATTACTACTAAATTTCTATTTGATTCTATATTAAGTCACCAGTTTTTTACAAAATAATAATGTCAATATTGAATTTCTATATGGTAATGTGTAATTAATTTTGTACCTATTTTATATATACAAAATGGAATCTTTCAAATAAACTGAACAGTTAACTTAAATAACTATAAATTTATTTCATTAGATTTACATTGTCAGTTACCACAATATATCAATAGTTTACATTTGCATTAAAATGTATTTCTTTGAAAATTCTTCCATTCAAAATGGAATATCATAAAATTACTGTATTAATTATTTTACTAATCAAGTGAGAGATAATGAGGAGGTAACAATCATGGCAGAAATTCATTAATATTAAATATTTTCCACATAACTCATCCTTATTGGGCACAGCTGTCGATAAAATATGCCCTTACTCTTGACAAGTAGCTCCTGTGTTTTGCTTGTAGATTAGCCTGCAGCCCTGCTCTGTATTCTTTATCTTCATCACTGCACCAGTCCTTTAATTAGGCAGTGAAATCTTCTACATAGTGATTAGGAAAGCACAGTTAAGAAGGTGTTACAAAGAGATGTTTCTGGAAACTATTCTAAATAACTCTGCTTTGGAAATTCCTCTATGTACAAAATCAAGGACACTTGTTAATATTTCAAATGAAAGAGACATCTGACCTTTAGTTAATTGGGTTCATGTTTTTTTTTTTCTTTATTGATTAAGGTATTACATATGTGTCCTTATCCACCCATTGCCTCCCCAAACCCCCACTCATGCCCTCACTTCCCTGGTGTCTGTATCCATTGGTTAGGCCTATATGCATGCATATGAGTCCTTTGGCTGATCTCGCCACCTTACACCCTCCCTCTCCTGCCTTCCCTCTGAGGTTTGAAGTTCAGACCCATGATTCTCTGTCTCTGGATCTGTTCTTGTTCATTAGTTTATGTTGTTCTTTATATTCGCCAAATATTTAATTGTCAGTCCTGAAATGATGGGTATAACTAGAAAAAGTTCTAAGCCAAGGTTGAAAAAAATGTAACCTCATTATTAAACCTGTGAAGCAGAGGTGGTGAAGCACTTTTATTTAAATGTAAACTCATTTTAGAATTCAGGAGTTTATTCTTATGTATATAATTTTGTTACTAGTTCATGCTAATAAAATTTAAAAATATATATATCAGAGAATTGAGAAACATCCATTTTTCATAATTATCCTATTAGGAACACTTTATGAAAAGTATTAATTTCAGAAACCAAATTTACAATATATTGATCAAGGTAAATATGAATTGGTAGTACCTACAGTACTTTAGTGCTCAAGAGATAGGTCATATTCACATGTAGTTTTATAAATATGGAGAAACTGATTTTTATTATTTTATCAAATATAGCATTAAAGTTATTACTATTACACAAAACTAAAGTATGGAAAAATATTAATGCTGTGAGAAAGTTAAAGACAAAGTTTTAATAAAATTGGCAAGGAAAGCTGATTGATATGGTCCTAGCACACTAATTAACATTTTTGTTGTTGTTGTTGTCCTGTGATTTGGATGGGTTTGTAGTGATGATAAAGGTAAGGAAAGGTTCATCTGGGCATGATGGTACAAATATTATTAGTGTAATAGTAAAGGAAAAATTAAACATGTTTAAATCAGTATCACCATGTTATTTTAAAGTGTTTGAAATAATATAAGATTTTATATGGAAAATGGTACAAATTAATATATTTTACCAACATAGAACCACTTCAATCTAATTCCATTTTTTTAAATTAATGATTGAAATATTTAATGGTGAGTAGAAGTTTATCTTGTGGTTAGTCACATTCTGGAGATAATTCTAGATTTTTTAAGTCTGTGTATAGTCCCTCAGGCAGCTTGTTCTAGACTTTCTAGTTTCCAGTTTTTTCTCTGATTCCATCTTAGGTCTCTTAGTTCTTTTATGCTTAAGAACTATCATTTCCTGCCTGGAAAACTACTCTTCTAGGCAGGAAATGATAGTTCTTAAGTATGAAGTCTGTGAATGTAAACTTTCTGGGTGGAAATCCCAGTACATGTCACTTGGACAAACTCTGTACTCTCTCTGTTCCCCAGGTTTCTTATTTGAAAGATAATAATAATAATGGCCTATGGAATGTGTTGATGAAATTAATTAATATAGCTTGAATTCTTGGGACAGTACCTAACAAATTATAGGCACTGAGAGTATTAGTTCTAGGCCAATAGAGCTAATTAATATGTTAGTTTGCTTTCTTGATGTCTTTTTTCATCGTTTTGGGTCATTTCCCTACAATCAAATGAAAAGTATAAAAAGAAAAAGGAGGCCACACTGGAGGAACAGTTAAATCTTTGAAATAGAAATTTGATTTCAGCATCCATGGTTTTAAAAATACTGTACATACTTGTAGTATTTTACTCTGTCCAAGGCTGTTTCTCAACTCAGAGACTCTCGTGTTCATCTTCTCCAGATAATAAACCAGTAGGTTTTTAGTTTTTGTTTGTTTGGTTTTAACTTGGAGAAAATGGGAAAGGAGCAGATTTGTTGCTTTCCTGAACAGACATTAAACCCTTTATTCCCACTTCTATTCATAACAGTGAATATTCCTTTAAAGAGCAAGATTTTGAGACATTGTGCTGTGTGTACCAATTTGGTTCTCTACTTAATTCCCTAACAAGTTAGGATTCTGTTTCTTCAAAGGATCTGCTAAGTAATATGTTATTTGCTTCTCTGTTTTCTAGCTGACAAACATCTCTCCTCCTCTCTCTCTTCCCTACTTTTCCCCCCAAATGAGTATCATTTATTTTTTACTGTGGTGGAAAGAGGAAGAATAAAGTAGAAAAGCATTTCTAATCAAACATTTTGACCCAAGATTCTAGAGAATACTTAAAAAAATATTTATTACTTAAGGTGTTACATATAGTATTACATATGTCTCCTTTTTCCCCCCCGGTGACCTCTCCCCAGCCACCTCCCACCACATGCCCTCACCCTCTATTCTCTATGTTCAGTGGTAATGCTTATATGCATGCACACCAGCCCTTCAGTTAATCTTTTATCCCCTCTCCTGACCTCTCTGAATTTAAAGGTCTGCTCCATGCTTCCCTGTCTCTGGATCTATTTTTGTTCATCAGTGTATGTTGTTCATTATATTCCACTAATGAGTAAAATCATATGACTTGTATCTTTCTCTGAGTGGCTTATTTCACTTAGCATAATGCTCTCCATGTCCATCCATGCTGTTGTGAATGGTAAGAATTCTTTCTTTTTTTACAGCAGCATAGTATTCCATTGTGTAGATGTACCATTTTTTTTTTTAATCAACTCATCTTCTGATGGGCACTTAATCTGTTTCCAAATCTTAGCTATTTTAAATTGTGCTACTATGAACATAGCAGTGCATATTTCCTTTCTGATTGTTATTTCTGGTTTCTTAGGATATATTCCTAGAAGCGCTGTTACTGGGTCAAATGGGAGTTCCATTTTTAATTTTTTGAGGAAACTCCACACTGTTCTCCACAGTAGCTGCACCAGTCTGCATTCCCACCAGCAGTGAATGAGGGTTTGTTTTTCTCCTCATCCTTGCCAACACTTGTCATTTGTCGATTTGTTGATGATAGCCATTCTGACAGATGTGAGATGGTACCTCATTGTTATTTTATTTGCATTTCAAGAATGATTAGTGACTTTGAGCATCTTTTCATATGTCTCCTGGCTTTCCTTATGTCTTCTTTCGAAAATTATCTATTAGATCTGTTGCCCTCTTTTTTTAGTTGTGTTTTCTTCCTTTTGTTCAGTTGTATAAGATCCCTATAAATGTTGGAGATTAAACTCTTATCAGAGATAATATTGGCAATATGTTCTCCCATACAGTGGGTTTTCTTGTTTTGTTGATGGTTTATTTGCTGTGCAGAAGCTTTTTATTTTGATGTAATCCCATTTGTTTATAATGTTGAGATATGAACCTTCTATTCCCACTTTGCTGAGAATTTTTTTCAAGAAAGGGTGTTAGATTTTGTCAAATGCCTTTTCTACATCAATTGATATAATTATGTGATTTTATATCTCAAATTGTTTATGTGATGTATCACATTTATTGATTTGTGGATATTGTACCATCCTTGCACCCACAAAACAAATCTCACTTGGTCATGGTGTATGATCTTTCTAATGTAATGCTGGATCTGAGTTGCTAGGATTTTATTGAGGATTTTAGCATCTATGTTCATCAGAGATATTTTCCTCTAATTCTCTTTCTTTGTAGTATTTCCATCTGGTTTTAGGATTAGGTAAAGCAGGATTTGTAGAAAGAGCTTAGAAGTGTTCCATCCTCTTGAACTTTTTGTAATAGTCTGAGGAGTATAGGTTTTAGTTCTTCATTTAATGTTTAATAAAATTCACCTGTAAAGCCATCTGGCCTCTGGCTTTTGTTTGCTGGAATTTTTTTTTTTTGATGACTTCTTACATTTCTTCCATAGTTATGGTCAAGTCAGATTTTTTTATTCTTCCTGATTGAGTTTTAGAAGCTTGTATTTTCCTAGGAATATGTTCATTTCTTTCTCTTTTTTTTTAAATACAGAGAGGAAGAGAGAGGGATAGAGAGTTAGAAACATAGGTGAGAGAGAATCATCGATCAGCTGCCTTTGGCACACCCCCTTCGGGGATGTGCCTGCAATCAATGTACATGCCCTTAACCTGAATCAAACCCGGGACCTTTCAGTCCGCAGGTTGACGCTCTATCCACTGAGCCAAACTGGTTTCAGCTGTTTATTTCTTTTAGGTTGACCAGTTTGTTGGCATAGAGTTGTTCATAGTATATATTTTTAATTACTTTGCATTTCTTTTCTTTTTTATTCCATATGAATGTTTGGAGAGTTTGTTTTGTAAAATATGCTGTTGGTATTTTAATGATGATTACATGGAATCTATAGATTGTTTTGGGTAGTATAGACATTTTAATGATGCTGATTCTACCAATTAATGAACACAGTATATTCTTCCATTTGTTAATGCCTTCCTATATCTCTTTTTTCAGTGCCCTGTAATTTTCTGAGTACAGGTCCCTTACCTCTTTGGTTAAATTTATTTCAAAGTACCCTAATTTTTGTTTTACAATGATAAATTGGATTGGTTTTTAATTTCTCTTTCTTGAGTTTATTATTGGTGTATAAAAAAGACATATAACCTGGGTTTTAATTGTGTATCCTGCTACGTTGCCAAATTCACTTATTAAGTCTACTAGTTTTGTGATGGAGTTTTTAGGGTTTTCTAAGTACAATATCATGTTACCTGCTAATAATGACAATTTTACTTCACCTGTTCCAATTTAGATGCTTTTTATTTTTTCTTCTTATCTAATCACTATGGCTAGCACTTCCAGTACTATGTCAAACAAGAGTGGTAAAGTGAACATCCCAGTCTTGTTCCTGTTCTTAGGGGAAATGGTTTTAGTTTTTGCCCATTGAGTATGATGTTTGCTGTAAGTTTGTCATGTAAGGCTTTTATTATGTTGAGGTATGATCTCTCTATTCTCACTTTGCTTAGAGTTTTTATCAGGAAAGTGTGTTGGATTTTGTCAAATTCATTTTCTGCATCAATTGATATGATTATGTGATTTTTTATCTCTCAAATTGTTTATGTGATGTATCACGTTTATTGATTAGTAAATAAAGCCCACTGCACGGGAAAATATACTTGCCAATGTTATCACTGATAAGGGTTTAATCTCCAACATTTACAGGGAACTCATACAACTTAACAAAAGAAGGGTAAACAATTTAACAAAAAAATGTGCTGAGGTCCTAAGTAGACACATTTTGAAAAAGGACATACAGAAAGCTGAGAGACATGTGAAAACATTCTCAAAATCACTAATCATCAGATAGATGCAAATCAAAACAACAATGCTATGCCATCTCCCACCTGTCAAAAGTATGGCTATCATCAACAAATCAACAAATGACAAGTGCTGGTGAAGATGTGGAGAAAAAGGAAACCTCTTGCACTGCTGGTGGGAATGTGGAAAACATTACTGATGCAGCCACTGTGGAAATAACTATGGTCTGCCCTCAAAAAATTAAAAATGGAACTTCCATTTGACCCAGTAACCCCACTTCTAGGAATATATTTCAAGAAAACAGAAACACCAATCAGAAAGGATATATGTATTCCTGTGTTCATAACAGCATAATTGACAATAGCTAAGATTTGGAAATAGCCTAAGTGCCCATCAGCAGATGAATGGATTAGAAAACTGCTGTACATCTACACAATGGAACACTATGCCTCTATAAAAAAAAAAAAAAGAAAGAAAAAGAAAAGAAAAAAGAAGGAACTTTTACCATTTGCAACAACTTGAATGGAACTGGAGAGCATTATGCTAAATAAGTGAGATCATGTGATATTTATCTTTCTATAAGTCATAGAAAGATAAATATCACATGATCTCACTTATTTCTGGAATTATTGAACAACATGAACTGATAAACAAAACAGAACCAGAGTTATTGAGGCATGGAAAGCAAGAGGTGAGTAGGTAAGAGATCAACCAAAGGACTTGTATGCATGCATATGAGCATAACCAATGCACACAGATGGGAGTGGGGGCAGGTGAGGGAATGTGCTTGGGTTTGGGGGCAGCCAAGAAGTGGCCAATGGGAGAATAATGAGACTTATATAGTACATTAAACAATAAAGTACTTAAATTACAAAGAACACCACCACCAACAACAACAAACAATCAAACACAAACCAGAAAAAAACAACAACCCTAGGCTGTGGAAGTCTCTAGAGGACAAATGACCAACTGTTCTTTCTTCAAATTTTAGGAAAATTAAAAAAAAAAAAAAAAAGAGGAAAAAATAAATTAAAAGAACAATACTTTAGCCGAAACAGGTTTGGTTCAGTGGATAGAGCATCAGCCTGTGGACTGAAAGGTCCCAGGTTTGATTCTAGTCAAGGGCATGTATCTTGGTTGCGGGCACTTCCCCAGTAGGGGGTGTGCAGGAAGCAGCTGATCTATGTTTCTCTCTCATTGATGTTTCTAGCTCTCTATCCCTCTCTGTAAAAACGATGATATAGATTTTAGATATAGATATAGATATAGATATAGATATAGATATAGATGATATAGATATAGATACAGATATAGATATAGATAGATATAGATGTTATAGATGATATAGATATATGTATATGTATAAAACAATACTTTAAAGTAATTAAGGCAATTTAATCCAAAAGCCTGCTGATATTTTGCCAAATGCTCTAGTTCCTTTGAGGGATAACATTGTTTAAAAATATAGATACAACTTCTTTTCTTTCTATAAGCATTTATCTGCACCAGGGGCTTCCATGAGGTCCTGCTTATGGAGGGCTCTGAGAGCCCCGGTGTCCGCCTGTTCTTCATCTCCCCTTTGCTTCAGGCTTGGAATCATCTTGCTTGTAGACCATGTGAGCAATAAATTGTATAAAATCATGAAGAAATATATTTTATTTTCTTTGTTCATTTTTTTCATTTTTTATTAAGGTATTATATGTGTACATATCTCACCTTTGCCCCCTCCTCCCCTCTCATACATGCCCTCAGCCCCAGCGTTTTGTGTCCATTGGTTATGCTTATATGCATGCATACAAGTCCTTTGGTTGATCTCTTCTCTCTCACACCTCTCCCTAACCTTTCTGCTGTAATTTGACAGTCTATTTGATGCTTTACTGTCTTTGTATCCATCTTTTTTTGTTCATTAGTTTATAATGTTCTTTATTATCCATAAATGAGTGAGATCATGTAGGCAAGAATGACATTTCTTTGGAGATGAAATCTATATATCATTTTAATGAAATGTGGAAAAAGCAATTTCTATTTTAAAACTTAACCTACTTTTACAATTCCTTTTGTCAGGGTTATTTTCAAATAGTGAGAGACAAAGGAGAAAGGGGAGTTAGTGCAGAGGAGATGTTCCTGGTTTTCATAATTTTTGTGCACATGCATTCAAATTGGTTCAACTGAATGGATTTTAACCAAATAATAATTTTAGTTAAAGCCAAGTTTAATAATGATCCTTAACTTAATTAAGAAGTATTATTTTTCTTTTCTGTACATTTTTTTTTTCAATCCAGGGAGGAAAAGATGAAATTAAAAATATAATGTCAATATGTTTATAGATATACCCCTAATTTGTCTTTAATCAACAAATAAAAGAAGAAAATATGTTGAATGGAGTTTGTGATTTTTCATTTCTCTTAAAGTGTCAGAGAACCCAAGACTGAGTGTATTAATGATTTATGGAGGCCAAGAAAGAAAGATCACTACAAAAACAATCACAAACCTGAGGTCAAGACAGCATGTCTGAGGACTTGGGACCTCAGTCATGTTAACTAACTGCTCCTACTACAGTTCCCATATTTATGCATATCATTAAATATAATCTCTTCTTTGTATTCCTTCAGTATTGTTACGAAGGTTAAGTGTAGTTTTACTAATGAAAGTAATTAAACTTAAGTGGTAACATATGATATGCAAAATTAATATTTATCTTCTTAGCCTGTGTGAGAATTCTCCAAAGAAACAACCTATTATGATATATGGGTTTGCTTGATGGGTGGTGTGAGCCAAACCCCTTATAGATAATTCTGGGCCTGGGGTCTGGGCACACAGGGACATGATTCTAATCCGAGGACTACCTTGCCCACCTCATAGATCCCATGAGATCCCTGAAAGTCCCTTTTCCTCTGGAAAGAGTGGGGTGGAAAAAAGAGAGTTTAATTTTCAGAAATTGTCATTCCTTAACATGAGTCTAGGATAAGTGTAAATCATTGCTAAACTATCATGGACTTTATGGGTACTGAGGTCTAAATTCATTCATAAATGAAGACTGTCCCACCAAAATATTCATAAATATTATTGAAGCAATATAATATGCTAATTTAATCATTTAAAGATCAGGAAAAAAACTAACTTCTAAAATTAATGGAAATTTACATCTCTGAAAGAAATTTAAAGAACCAGGCATTGTTTCTAGTTGTTTTATTTATTTAAATGTATTATTATTGTTATGTCATAACTTTAATTAAAATTGGGAGAATTCATTATTTTTCAGAGCAGGTAATGTTTATAATATTCAGATTTGAATATCTGTTATATTAATTGCACATATGGTACTTAAAAAGAGCAAAAATAGCAGAAAACTGTATCTATCATCTAAAGACAAAATAATGAATCATTGAAGAAAAAAATTGCAGGCTGTCTATATTTCAATCTAATTATACACTACCTCAAATGTTATACCAATCTATTGAGATATCTGTTTCTCTAAAAATCAATTTGCCTTAACAGATCTGACACACTGAAAAATAAATTGCATATACAGTATTGGATAAGGTTGTTTTGGTGTGTTGACATGCAAAGTTTTGAAAATTGTTTTAAGAAGAGAGCTTCTTCAAAAACCTTTATAAAATTGGGAAGAAACAAGTAGCACATTTTGAACTTTTAGTCTAACATTTCAATTACATGTGAATACTGTCCCAGCATTTAAACTATCTATGTATGCTAGACAATTTACCCCCTTTTCTCCTTTTAATAATACACATATTGCAAGAAATATTTCTCCAATTAAAAAATGATATTTTTAAAAAGGAGTATAGGAGGGTTGCCAGGGAAATTGTACAAATGTTGGATTGAAGAGGTAGAAGACTTAACTCAGCCTTTGTTTCGTTTCTTATTAAAGCCTTCCTTGAAGACTTTTTCATGTTGTTTGCACATTATCTATCGTAACCCAAGGTCAATAGTTTGCCAATGCACTACAAAGACAGCAGTAATAAGCAAATTCTGGAGACCATTCAATCCTTTCAAATCTATCCCTTAATTTTTAATAATCTGTTGCCAAACACAAAATAGACGATTGTTCTTAATGCTGGGCTTGCAAAATAATTATGATTCACAGATAGAGCAGAAACTACTTTAAAACTCCATATTTGTGAAAAATGCATCATGGTACTTTTAGCTATCTATCTACCTACCTATCTGTCTTTTAATCTATCTACCTACTTACTTACCTACCTACCAATCTTTAAACATTTCAGTACAACCTTAAGAATTTCTATATACTTTTGTAGGAACATATATTTTAAACACACCCACCCACCCATGTACCCATCCATTTTGTGGGCAATCCAGTGTTTCTGGCAGATAATAATATTTTCTTTATTTCAGTTCTCAAATGACTATATATAAATTCATTAATGGCATTCTATTTTCAGTTTATATGTTTTACAACATGTTACATTGAAGAACAGATTAGTAGTTTGATTAATAAAGACTTTTCCTGAAGGCAAAATTATTAAATAAGTGTTTCTCATTCCTCAAGAACCAAGAATACCACACTATCAAAAATATTGGTTTATTTTATCTTAATGGCTAAAAAAAGCATGAAAAGTTTGCTGTTCAAAGTTTATCAGGTCTCACCCCCCCCCTTTTTTTTTATATAGCAGAATTACTTTTTTATAGAAAATTCTCTATTAATAGTCCTTTAACACCTGGGTTGTCAACATCTTTACATATCTAAGAAAAAGAGAGATTTACGCAGAATATGAATGTGAGGAAAAAAGAAAGATGTGTTAAATTCTTAGAAGTGGAACTAAATACTGTAAACTATAACTTAAGGTTATTTAAAATATATATAGAACCTTTTAAATATTGTGGAAGAGTGGATTAGACCCTCTTCATATATATAGAACCTTTTAAATGTTGTGGACGAGTAGATTAGATCCTCTTCATATATATATATATATATATATATATATATATATATATATATATATATATATACTTGTGTTTTCATAGAGCTAACATTTGAAAGAAAGACAAAACAAAACAAAATAAAAAAGTAACAAGATGATCTTTTACAGTGTTATGATGATTATAAAAAAGTAGAATGATTTAGTCAGATTGATTTTTTGCATATCCTATCTATTTTTTTGCATATCCTATCTGATTTTTTTGCATATCCTATCTAATAAATATCCTATCTAATAAAAGAGTAATATGCAAATATTACTCCAACACACAAATATGGCTGCTCCCATGTGGTCAAAGATGGCTGCCCCAATGTGGACACAAAATGGCCACCACAAGATGGCCAGTAGGAGAGAGCAGTTGAAAGGCACCAAGCCTGCAAGTTAGGGCAGATGTGGGCAATCAGGCCAGCAGGGGAGGGCAGTTGGCAGGGGACAAGGCCTGCAAGGGGGGAAGTTGGGGCTGATCCAGCCTGCAGGGAAGGGCAGTTGGGGGGACCCAAGCCTGCAGAGGAAGGCAGTTAGGGGCAAACAGGCTGGCTGGGGAGCAGTTAGACATCAATCAGGTTGGCAGGGGAGTGGTTAGAGGATGATCAGCCTGACAGGCAGAAGCATTAGGGACAATCAGGAAGAAAGGCAGGCGAGCAGTTGGGAACCAGAAGTCCTAGATTGTGAGAGAGATGTCTGACTGCCCGTTTAGGACCAAATCTACCAGGGCTTTATGGGCAGTCAGATATCCCTCGAGGTGTCCCAGATTGCAGAGGGTGCAGGCTGGCTGAGGGACACACCCCTTGTGCACAAATTTTGTGCACCAGGCCTCTAGTCCTATATAACAAATAGGTAATATGCAAATTGACCATCACTCCAACACACAAGATGACCATCAGGGGTGGGCAGTGGTGGGTGTTCAGGCCAGCAGGGGGTGAGGAAAATTGGGAGGAACCAGGCCTGCTTGAGAGGGCAGTTGGAGATGACTGGGCTGCAGGGGAGGGCAGTTGGCTGGGACCAGTCCTGAAAGGGAGGGCAGTTGGGGGATACCAGGCCAGCAGGGGAGGGCAATGGTGGTGACCAGAGCAGCAGGAGAAGGGATTTAGGGGTAATTGGGCCAGAAGGGGAACAATTAGGTATCATTCAGGCTGGCAGGGAATTGGTTATGGGGTGATAAGGCTGGCAGGCAGAATTGGTTAGGGGAAATCAGACAGACAGGCAGGTGAGTGGTTGAGAGCCAGCAGTCCTGGATTGTGAGAGGGATGTCTAAAATGGGCAGTTGGACATCCTTCAAGGGGTCCCATATTGGAGAGGGTGCAGGTGTGGATGAGGGACACCCCCCTCCCCAATGCATGAATTTCATGCACTGGGCCTTTAGTCCTATAGAATAAAGAACTAATATGCAAATGGTCATCACACCATTGTGCTCTTGTACACTCACGCCCTCATACTGGGGCTGGGGGACCTGAGGCCACACCACCTGGCTGGCAGGGCTTAACAGGGGACCTGAGGCTGTGCCCCATACCCAGTGGGGCTTAATGGGGGTAGGGCTGGTTGGGTCTGGGTGTCAAATGGTTTCAATGTGCTGGCGGGAGGGCGAGGACTTGACTCTGGGTCCTGTGGCACACCCCAGACTCTGACAGGAGGCAGATTTTCATATACATTTTACTAATTTTCTTTAATCTTTGACACTTTTATTATAAAGGGCAGATAGTAATATTAAATATTTCCTCTAATTAATTTCCTTTTAATGTGAATGATTTCATGCACCAGGCCTGGTGCATGAAAATTTTTGTGCTGGCGGGGGGGGGGGGTCCCTCAGCCTGGCCTGTTCTCGCCCTCAGGGGTGGGAGGTGACCTAGTGGTTGTGGAAGGCAATACCATCACATCTCTGCTGTTTCCACTGCCTAAAGTGCTAGCCTTGATCAGCCCTGGTTACATGAGCCTTGGCTTGCTGTCTGATGTTTGCCTTATCCCTGGGCCAGCCTTGGGAGGCTGGACAGCTGTTGTCTGAGGCTTGCCTGCACCTCGGGCTGGCCCTGGGCAGTTGGAGGGTTGAGGGGTCTGGGGGACTCCAGAGGAAGGCATGTGGAGTAGCAGGTGGGCCCAGCTTCTATCTTGTAGCTTTGGGTGCTGCCATCTTTCAGAGGCATTCAGTTAGCATATTTCCTCATTATTGGCTATAGGTGCCACCAACTTTGCAACTAGATAAAGGTCAATTAGCATATTCCCTCTTTATTAGATAGGATATAACAATTATTTTAATGATTTCTTCTGGGCTATCTAGATGATGCACTGGACTTTCCTCTCTCCCTCTGGAGAAATGATGAGAGAACTTGGGATGTTTTGTACAATGAACAAATGGGATAGTCTGACCCTGAATAATTTAACAAAAACTCCATCTGACTCTATCCTTATAAATCACTCAATAGATGATAGTATCAAATTATTAAAATACTTAATTATTTAAGGTTTTATTTCAAAACATAGTTGAAAACTTATTATTAACAGGAAACCATAGTTTGAAATAATAATAATTTTGAAATATTAAGTTATTAAACTTCAATGAGTTTTCTAATAAAGATTTAATGTCATTTTAATTATACAAACAATGGACAATATAATATGATTTGTTTATACACTTTTATATATTAATTATTTATATAATGTTACTCATGACTTTTATAAGCTTTTCCACAGAATAATATATGGCAATCCAAAGGCAAAACCTTTAATGTAGTCTAAAGTTCTTTGACTAACCTAATATACTTGTAATAATGTTGAAATTTGAGCTTTTCATCAACAGTGCATGAAGCTATATAAATCACTTTTGGCTTACTAGTAAATTTTATGAAATAATTGAGCCCTATTATTAAATATGTCATTTTTTAATCTGGATCACTATCTATCAATATTTCTATAATGTCTCTGAAATTATGGGTGTAATATAAAGATTGAACAAGAGGCTTTAGAGTGATAAAGAAGTTTTGTTGCATTAAGTGACAATTGGATTATGTACTTCATTTTATCTTGAAATTGGTTGGAATAATTAATAATTGACCAAAAATGAAATAAAAATGGAAACATGTATTATATAGGAGAAGAAAAAACCTAGGAAATTTAATTATTGCAGAAACATGTAAAATAAGGGATGAGCCCCACACATTTTTTTGTTGAAGTGAAAAACTTTCATTTTTTCCCAATATTTTAAAGTTCACTGAAATCTGATGGATTATAGCTAGAGAAATAGGGTGGTGGGAAATGAGGAGATGAATAAGGAGGAGGCACTGGACATGGTCAAGAGACAATCAACAATGAAAAATTGTATAACAAGCAAAATAGAGACAAACACAAACAGAGCAGGCAGATACATATTATGTGTGTGTGTGTGTGTGTGTGTGTGTGTGTGTGTGTGTGTGTGAAGGAGCCAGGGGGGAATGGAGTGATTGAGAAAAGAGAGAGAGAGAGAGAAGAGAAGAGAAAGGTTAGGGGTGAAGTTGGAAAAGGGTACAGGGAAATAAATAGTGATGTTTATTATAAACGTCAATGTTTTACTTCATGTTTTCTTTATAAGCATGTATCACTTACTTCTTTGGCCACATATCTTAAGTATGAACTGTTTTACCAATTGTGCAGTGGAAAAGGTAGCTATTGATTGAGGAGTGTTCCATCTAGAAGACAAGAATCAGGAGAAGTTTCACATAAGGGGGAAATAAAATGAAGTGAACGAAGCCATGTCAAGTGCCTATGATATGCATGACTAGGTTTTCTGCTCCATATAGTTTTATTAAATAAAATCCTGACAACAACTTTCAAAGGTGACATTTGCTCCTTCTGATTTTATAGGTAAGAGAAACAATAGGCCCAAAGAGGTGAAATAACTTACCTGGGTCACAAAGCAAGATAGTACTAGAGCAGGGATTCAAATGCAGACCTGTCTATTTTCCAAACACTTAAAGTTTTATGAAATCTCAATGTATTTGATATTTGATGACATTTATATGAAATGCTGAGTTTTTAACTCTTGATTCAGTCTATAGCACACACACACACACACACACACACACACAGAGAGAGAGAGAGAGAGAGAGAGAGAGAGAGAGAGAGAGAGAGAGAAGCAGAGAAAGAGACAGAGACAGAGACAGAGACAGAGGCCTGTTGCATGAAATGATTTGTGCAATAGGTTTTTCTTCCCTTGGCTTCCAGCATTGGTTTTCCTCCAGCACCTGGGACCTAGGCCTTAGCTCTGGCCAGAGTCTGCCTTCTCCATCTTTGCTACTCTTCCATTATCAATTTAAGTTTTCTGTAAATTTTTGTTTCATCAACCTCATTTTATCCATTATCAAGACTATTTTTAAAAATCCATAGAAAAGGTAATATAATAGTTGGCCAAGAGCAGGGACTGAGTGAACTCATATCCAGTCTCTGCCCTTTTACTTTGTTACCATGGGCAAATTATGTGCCCTGAATAAGTACTTCATACTTATATGCCTCACTCTCCTCATCAGTAAAATGGGTTGAATAGCTATGCCAATACTGTGGGTTTATCTCTGATGATTAAGTAAGCGAATACTTGTAAACAACTTAGAATAATATTTATCCCATAAGTAAATAGTATGGATGGTTTTGCTTTTCCATGTCTGTATATAACAATTTGAGTAGACTCATCTTTAAATTCATACCCATATCAAATAATGTATATTACTTGTGCAGAATCTCATGACCAAGTCATGAACTTTTATTTTTGGAGAAAGGGATAATGACATTGCCAATTTACCCTAGGGTATATTTTAAATGTCCTCAGTTATATGATGACAAGATATAAAATATAAATTTGCAGAGCAGATACTAGTACATACACAATTTTTTTTAAAATAGCCACAAACTCTTCAATATCTATTGTGCAGTATTAGATTATTTTTTTCAAAATATTTATGTCAAAAATAATCTCCTTTACTCTTGAAAATAATTTTTTCTCATAAAGCATAAACTTTGTATGATTTTTTCAGCACAGTTGGGAGTCTGAACTTGGTTCATTTTCATCTCTTTATTTAAGCCCTATCTTTACATATAAGAAGAGTTACAAAGTAGAAATAAATGTAGCTGTTTTTAATTATTAATTTTGTATTTTACTTATAAATTTTAGATAGGATGATATATACATTAATATTCTTAATAATTATATATTTAAACATCTGTTCAGCACATGCATTAATTATATATAATTCTCATATTACATATTATTTATTAATGTATTTTATAATTTATGTTACTTATTTATGTATTTATTTATTTTGTTTCTATATTCTAGAATGTTTAATATTGATATGTAGGGTCAAATTAAATCAGTGAATATTAAAATGATTAATTTACCAACAATGGCCTAGGAAAGTGCTTCAATATTGGAATTCAAGACAAAGAATTCTTTTTTTTATATTGCTCACGCCTCTTCTGTGAGTTCTACAAGACTGAACAGATTCTTATTTAAATGAATAACTTTCTTAGTTGGAAACAATCTGCTAACAGCATGTCTGTTAAGATGGTAAATAAATACATTGGAACAATTTTATTGAAAAGTGATAAAGGGCAGTTTGATTTGTTTCCAACTTGGTAAAGCTTTTGTGATTCCCACCCATAAACATGGGAGGTAGGTGGTGAGAAGGTTTTGTTCTATAATAATGAAGATAATTGCCCCTGAGATTTTAGGGTTGGGGCATTTAATATCCGCTAGCACAACATCAGTTTCTCTCAAGCATGTTTAAATTCTTGCACTAGGATTTCTGCGAGCACAAGATACCAATCAAAGTAAAATTTCTTTTTTCAGATATTCAAAAGAACTTCATTCTTCTTATCCCCTTTCTTACTCTTAAAACATAAATACCCTGATAAACACTTTATTGGTGTTATTCATTTTCTTTGTGAGTTGGAAGGAAAGTGGCACTTCGACAGGAGTCAGAGAGAATTGAAAACACAAACAATAAACAGAGACAGTGCTTTTCCTGCTGGGCAATTTCAATGTAAACGGGGAAAGTTTATGGGATAATTTGATTCACTAGAATACATATTACAAAAATATCCTATTTTTGTAAATGTTTATTGAAATGCAATATATTTCTCTCATTCTTAGTGCACATTTGATATTTTCTATGCTGATTTACTGAGTTTGTAGCTCTGTGAATATGGGAATTTTTCATGGACCTACTACAACCAGGAAATATCATAGAACTTTCTTTCTCCCAGAGAGAAATGGAAGTCAACTAGATTGCAGTTGCAAATTCTATCTTTAATAAAACACTTTGGAAGCATTTAGGTTACAGTCATATATTTGAAGGTCTGAATAATCCATACTAATGCTGGGTGGTTTGTCAGGAACTTTCCAAAATAATGGGACATGCAAATATAATTAATGCCATTTCTAAGATTTTTTAAAGTTGATTTTAAAGCCATTGTCCTATTAAGCAATCTATTTGACTTTCTACTATTCTGATTGTGTGATGGATAATTCTATATTTAAAAGTATATTATTGTTCTGAACATGTGACTATTGTATGGCAACTATTGTATGGCAGTATATCATCTTTTCTTATGGCTGAGTAGTATTCTAATGTGTATATGTACTACAACTTTTTTATTCAGTCATCTAACAAGGGGCAGTTCAGTTGTTTCAATCTCTTGACCATTATAAATAATGCTGTAATGAACATAGGGGTGCATACATCTTTTTGAATAAATGTTTGTTAGACCAGTTTACATTTCTATAGCTTTTTAATGTAGAAAAGATATATGCTTTGAATGAAATAGCAATGGAAGTGGAAATATTTAATTTTTATAATTTTATATTTAGAGAACAAACTTTTATTAAAAAATAATATTAAATATCTATTAAGACAATTTAATTTATGTATGCCCTGGCAAGCTTTTTAATGTATGTTATGGATATATAAATATTTAAGGGAATTATAAGTAATTATCAATTCATTCCCTTGATTTCACTCTCAGAAATTAAATATAAACATATTTAATCTTTGCTAATAGGCACTTATAAAAGTATCCTTTATATATGGCATTAAACACAGTTTACCCTGACCCTGATACAGTATAGTATTGTTTAAAGAGACATGTCTATTCTTTTATTTTGGTAAAATATAAATAAAATTCTCAATTTAACCATTATAAATGTACAATTCTGTGGCATTAGTTGCTTTAATAATGCCATGCAGATATCACCATTATTTATTTTCAAAACATTTTAATCCCCCTAAACCACATGTGTCAAACACAAGGCCCGCAGGCCAAATCCAGCCCGCCAGGCCTTGCAATGTGGCCCACACCGCGCTGTCATCACTGCACTCCGCTGTCAGTTTATGACATTGTCAGTTTATGACTGTTCAGTAAACCATTCGGCCCGCGATTTAGGCTGGATTTTAGATTTTGGCCCCTTCTCTGATTGAGTTCGACACCCCTACCCTAAACAGAAACTCTGTACCCATTAAGCAATATGTCACCTAGTAAATTTTAAAGTGTTGTGTTTTTTGAATTTGAGAAACTTAAATATATACCATGATTTATATATTAGTGTGGATATAATTATTTTTGTGTGGTGATTTTGCATATGTATATCAATATACATGTATACATATCTGTATATAATATTAAACAATTTTTAGTTGCATGTTGATTATAAGTTAGACAAGTGTATTAAATAGTTTGGCAATGATCCCATATTATGACTGATATTTTTTAAGTGCATCAGACATAAACACACATTATAAAGCATTTCTAATTCTACATATAAATATGAAAACGTTCAACTAGTATATATATATATATATATATATATATATATATATATATATACAAGTGTATACACACACACACACACACACACACACACACACACACACACATATATATGAAGAAAATGTCTGCGATGAAAATAACCTCATAGAATATTGTGTTTTAAATGAATGTTAAAGTCTTCCTGAATAGCTATTTTGTAACTCAGTAGAAGTTATTATCTTCTGGCACTTTCTGTTTTTAAAAATTCTAAAGTATATAATTTCCCAAGAAATTTAGTTATTAAATTTATATACTTTCTTCATCGTTATGTCCTCCTATTTTTTAAAACTATTCAAAGTGCTGGGTTTATTTTCTCCCACTTTCATTATTATAACTGCTATAAAATATCTAAGCTTCTTCTTTAATGGTCTAGAGAAGCCTGGAAGAAATGTGTGTGTGTGTGTGTGTGTGTGTGTGTGTGTGTGTGTGTGTGTGTGGTATCAGAGGGGTCTCCAGTGCACCTACAACTTAATTCTAATAAAGATGACAGGTTACAATGATACTTTCCTGGAGGTGTTTGAGCAAGGTCGGTTGAATTGGTTATCGAATAGTATTGTGTACCTCACATGCTCCTGAGTAACATTGACTTTAACATTAAGATTTCTTGCTGTTCATGCTGCCTAAGTTCAGTATTAATACACAAATAGCCGTTTTTCTGAAATGAAGCTCTTCTGCTTTCTGTATAACCTAATGGACATGGATTTCCTGGGATGATATAAACCTTTAAGAAACGCTTCATCCCTAGATGGTTTGGCTCAGGGAATAGAGCATCGGCTTATGGACTAAAAGGTCCAAGGTTCAATTCCAGTCAAGGGCACATGCGTGGGTTGTGGGCGCAATCCCCAGTAGGGGCCATGCAGGAGGCAGCCAATCAATGGTTCTCTCTTATCATTGATGTTTCAAGCTCTCTCTTCTTTTCCCTTCTTCTCTGAAATCAATAAAAATATATTTTAAAAAAGAATCACTTCATAAATGAAAAGTATCAACACCCCATGCCTAGAAACCTACCCTTTCTCCCAAATCAAACTATACAAACTTCTATTTTTGTAATTAATTTTTATTTATGAAATGTCATCAGTTAGATTGACAAGATTTTTCTATTTTAGGGTGTCTAGTATATTACCAATAACTAATTTTTCTTATAATCCCACTTTATGCATTCAAGTAAAATGTCTCCTTCTAAGCACATTATCTGGAAAAATCACATCCCTTCCTTTTCACCATCCCTATCTCCTCACCATAAGGACAATGTCAGCATAAGGACAATGGGTTCATTTTCAGATCTTAAAATTCCAAATATTATAAATTACCCTAATATTCTTTATCCTTAATGATTTAGTGGCCTCACAGATCCTTCATCAAACTATTTTTAAAAACTCATATTTATGTCAAAACTGGTTTGACTCAGTTGATAGAGCATCTGCCTGCAGACTGAAAGGTCCCAGGTTTGATTCTGGTCAAGGGCAAGTACCTTGGTTGTGGGCACATACCCAGTAGGGAATTGCAGGAGGCAGCTGTTAGGTGTTTCTCTCCCATCGATATTTCTAACTCTCTATCACTCTCTCTTCCTCTCTGTAAAAACTCAATAAAATATATTTAAAAACAGACAAACAACTCATATTTAATCTAACCTAGGGTCATGCATCTCTCATACTCATATAGTTATATGAAAGATCATTTGTATACATATTGTATGGGCACAGGCACTCATTGTCTTTCATTTGATTTGACAATATAGCATAGCAATGATGATACATACTTGAATTCTCAGAAATCCTCATCAATATAGTAACTTTTAAAGAATAAAAACAAATAGTAAAGTGACTTTAATACATAACAACAATCCAGAATAACTTCATGGATTATAATTTATATTTTGAAAAATGAAAATATGGATTCACAATTGGCAAGTTTATATGTCCTCCTAATTAACAATAAAGTGCTTTATTATCCAATAAATGCTTGGTGAGAATTGTTATATATTGAGCACTATCACAGATTTAGGAACACAAAAAGGAACCAGACAAAGGTACACACGTAACTTATATTCAGCTGTATAAATTTCTAAATGTCACCTATATAAATATTAAAACTATTGTTCCGTATTTTGAGAATAAATTGCTATGATCTATAAAAAAAAGACATTCTGACTCTATACCTCTTAGGATTTACTGCTCTATAGAAATTCATATTTGAAAATTGTCCCAAAGCCTTATTAACTTACTTCCCTCATGTTTCACTACATATATTCAGACATAGGCTTCAAATGATTCATTAAAGAACACCAGCAGGTGATTGATAACCTGAAAAACAACCATATCCATGGGAATGCATAAAAAATATCAACATTCTGCATGTGTGATAGGCCACCATTATTTAAGCAACTGTGTGTAGCAATAGCATCTAGTCATTGAGCCCCTAGAATTCAAATTGACATCAGCAAAATCAAAATTAATTGCTTGTAAACTATCCTCTTGTCAACATAATTATATTTTAGTAACATGAAAAGTAACCATTTATTGCATTAAATGTAACCTAAATTAAAAAGCTTTCTGATTTATTTTTTTTCATCTATAAGAGTCATGATTAGAAGGAGAAATAAAAGGTTTTACCCCAGGAGGCATGTCTAACTCTGTGCCTATGCGTAATTCACTAGAAATTCTGTGATGTTTATTGAAAAGAAAAATGATGCGTATGAGGTAATTCAAAACCTCATAATGACTGTTGCAGAATTCAAAGTCTCTGCTAGCATAAGGAATAGATTTTTATACTCAGTATAATCCCTCTTTAATCATGACCTTCAGAACTTGCTTTTATTTATTGCTACTGAGTTAAGAACAGAGTACCAGAGAAGAAAATGGTAACAGCAGTGCCACAGCAGGTAATTTAGGCACATTTAAGTTAAACTCATCTACTTCTCAGGGAAACATATAATTTATAGTTTCCTATATTGCAAAGTATTTAAATAAGTTTGACATTAAACTGCTGTCTTCAAAAACCCACTTAAAAACATTTTTTTTTTATCTGTAGGAATTATAAAAAGGAACACCATTTAAAAATTTATAGGATGTATAATTTACACTGCAAAGCTAAGCATTTTTTTAAGCTGGTGAAAGTGCTTTATTTTTAAATTAGTTTTAAATTTAATTTATTGGGATGACATTGATTAATAAGATTATATTTGTTCTAAGTAGACATTTTTTATGATACGTGATCTATATATTGCATTGTGTGCCCACCATCCAGTTAAATAATCTTACATCACCATGTATTGGACAGGTATGCATTTTTACAGACAATAATTGGGGGAACAACAACAATAATAAATAGAAACATTTTTATTACTATAATGTGAATACTTACACAAATTCATATTATAAGTCTGTTATAACCTTATTTATATAAATATACTTGATTTCCATGTTGAAAATGTTTCATAATAGTTTGAGGAGAAAGATTGTCAGTTAATATAGTTCAAGAATAAATACATAAGTAGATTGAATTTCAATTTTACTTTCACTATTATTTTAAATAACTGGAAAATTTTAACTATTAGTGAGGAAAATCTATGCTTTCCCATTCTCTATAATATCCAACTGTATCCTATCAATTGACTACAAAATAGAAAATGCTTTTTAATAGATTCTATTAAAAAGTTTTCCAAAAGTTTTGATTATCCTTTATATGCATATTTACAATGGTGAGACCAATTGTTATAAATATATTTTAAAGTTATTTTATAATAGAAAACTCTTAGTAAGCAGAAACAACTATACCAGAATTTATGTAGCTTCCTAAAATCTTAAGTAATATAAGCTAAAAAATTCTAAAGTCTCAACATGAATTTCTATGGAATATATCAAATTTAATGTAGTGTAAGATCAAAATATAATGTTAACATTTTTCTTTGAAAATATAGCATAGGTAGGTGTAGATAAAAACAAATATTTAAAACAGTCCATTCTGTCTACATCAATTAATGGCTATTTCTTGAGAACAGGACATCATCTGGTTACAGATTTATAAGACTGAAAATTATTTCTGAAATATCAAACTTTTGGCTTTATTTTCATCCATTTTCACCAACTCCTACCTTGATTTATCATTAGCATAATGGCAATAGTCAATGCTACCACCAATCAGTTCTTTAAAAAAAAGAAAAAAAAATATATATATATGTATGTATATATATATATATGTGTGTGTGTGTGTGTATATATATATATATATATATATATATATATATATATATATGGTCTTTTTAGGTTGCCTGCGCTGTGTTTGAATCATTTATTTCCCTTTTGTATTAGTACATGCAATACTAGAAATTTTCAAAGGGATCATTACAGTGTATGCCTGTGTGCAAGCACACCCATGCATAATTTGGAAACCAATGCAAGAAACTGTTTGGGAACGATGCATTTAATGGCTAATACAATCTATCTGACAAACAACACCTGATTCTTTCCTTTCATTATCAATGCTAAGATCTAATTTGTTCATACAGTCCCATCCTTGGTTAGAATAAAAGTTTGCTTCTTTGTGCCTCCAAAATGAACACTAATTTACAATAGATATAACATGTTCTTTAATATCTCCTATTTACTTTACTTACATCACTTTAGGAAGATATCTAGAATCTCACCAATATAACAATTTTAAAAATATTTTAAACATCAGTAAAAAATAATTTAGGAAGTTACCTAAAATTAATAAAAAATATTTCCTGTTTTCATAAAATTAAGAATGCTTTCTTCTCTTAAAGGCATTAAAGGTCATACATGTAATACTGCGGACAAGGCTGACTTGACCAAGCCTGAAGGCTCCTCAGTTTTTCTCTCGCTCAAATTTGTACTGACTGACAGATGAGGAAAGAAATCCACATATAAGTTAAATTCGTTTTTCCAAACATGTCTTTACTTTTATTCCACAAGGAAGAGGGCAAGGGAAAGTCCAAGGAAGAAGGAAAGGGAGAGTCCATTTGCATTAATATCATATTTTTATATTAAAATTATAAATTTGGCATAATTTTAGGACAGGTACTAACATATTTTCAGATATAATGATGTAGTAATATGAACTTTTAAAATATTTAGTAGTCACTAAATATTCGTGTTTCTATGTGTGTCTTAGATGGGTGTGTCTTAGATGCAGCCCTTTCTGAGGATGATGAAATTATATAGATTATTTTATTACTTCCTATTTTTTTGTTTTGTTTTGTTTTTTGCTTTAGTGTTAAAGAAAGTTGAGGCTCTGTTTGTACCTCATACATAAAGATACAGTAAAACATCAGTACAATGAACCTTAATTTAATAACAAAAAAAACCTTATATGTACCTCTGTTGAACATGCTCAGAATATTAAGAATATCCTAAATAATAAAAGAGTAATATGCAAATTGACTATCACTCCAAGACACAACAAGATGGCTGCCCCCATGTGGCTAAAGATGGCTGCACCATGTGGGCACAAGATGGCCACCACAAAATGACTGGCGGCGGGTCGGGGGGAGTTGTGGGTGATCAGGCCAGCAGAGAAGGGCAGTTGGGAGAGACCAGGCCTGCAGGGAGGACAGTTGTTGGCGATCAGCCAAGCAGGGAAGGTAGTTAGGGATGACCAGGCCAGCAGAGGAGGACAGTTGGGGGGGACCCCGGCATGCAGGGAAGGGCAGTTGGGGGAGGACAAGCTTGAAGGGGAGGGCAGGTAGGGGAGAACAGGCCTTTAGGGGAGGAAAGTTGGGAGGGGACTAGGCCTGCATTGGAGGGCAATTGGGGGTAACCAGGCCTACAGGGGAGGGCAATTGGGGGTGACAAGTTTGGCAGGGGAGGGCAGTTAGAGGTGATCAGGCTGCAGGGGAGGACAGTTAGGGGCAATCAGGCTGGCCTGGGAGCAGTTAGGTATCCATCAGGTTGGCAGTGGAATGGTTAGGGCAGTGTTTCCCAACCTTCTCTCATGATGAGAATCACCTGGTGGAGTTGTTAAAACACAGATTCCTGAATCCCAACTAAGAAGTGCTAAACTAGAATTTTTGAGAACATATAGGTAAAATTGCATACCTAACTTAGTGCTCTGTATATAACATCTGTGTTAGAGCACTAGTTAAGTATACAATTTTACCTATATGTTCTCAAAAATTCTAGTTTAGCACTTCTTAGTTGGGATTCAGGAATCTGTGTTTTAACAACTCCACCAGGTGATTCTCATCATGAGAGAAGGTTGGGAAACACTGGGTTAGGGGGTGATCAGGCTGGCAGGCAGAAGTTGTTAGTGGCAATTAGGAAGACAGGCAGACAGTTAGGAGCCAGCAATTTGACAATCTAAGGCACATGTGTCAAACACAAGGCCCGCGGGCCAAATCCAGCCCGCCAGGCCTTGCAATGTGGCCCGCACCGCGCTGTCATCACTGCACTCCGCTGTCAGTTTATGACATTGTCAGTTTATGACTGTTCAGTAAACCATTTGGCCCGCGATTTAGGCTGGATTTTAGATTTTGGCCCCTTCTCTGATTGAGTTCGACACCCCTAAATTCTAAGGTAAAAGAGGTAGAGTCCCTGACTAAATAGTCGGGTATTTCGTATTTTAAAAATTCTTTCAGCACAGCTGTCCTAGGCAATTAACATTTCAACCTTTCTGTTATGTTGTTACATGTGAGAATTTATTTTTCCAGGAAATAAGACTTGCCATTAAGTGTTTAAATGGCAGTTTCCATAAAAGTGGAATTGTTATAATCTATCACTTAGGAGAAATCATACCTCAACAATAATATGCTCGGGTGACAGATACTTTTATTCCTGCCAGAAGCACACATTTTAGAGTTCTCAAGAAATCTAAATGCTCAATTTTTCCCCAGTAGCAACTCAGTAGACAGGCAAGGCAATGACCACATCCCTGGGGACATGTGAGCAACAGAGATTCCCTCAGGTAAACTCTGAAGCTGAATTGTTCAAGGCAGCATGCTTATGCTGGGTTTGTCGGCATTCTAGTAGAATGAAAACACATAAAGTCAAAATGAAAAAAATATATAATTACATTTTTTTTCATGTGATAGTTCACTTCACTTTAACTGGCAACTTAAGGCCCTGATTTGTTTTCTCAACAAAGAATTTCTATTTTTAACAGGAGACAGTGATTCCTCATAAATACTTCTGAAAGAAATTACATGGAAGGGAAACATGTACAATATCTGATTAAAACCATGAAATTTAATGAAGTCTATATGTACCTTATATTAATTAAACTTGGCACTTTTAAAAGGGTGTAATTAATATTGGCTGATTGGTCCCCTGACCCCAAACTAGGGTGAGACCAGACCACCCACAGCCCCTCTCTCCAGCTGGCCCAGACAGTGCAGGGGTGGAGGGTGGGGCAATAGGCAGCAGAGCTGGCTGGCCAACTGCTGATGGCCCCTCCCCTCTGCAGGCCCAGCCAGATAGGTCCCCATTGGGGCAGGCCATCCAAACCCCACCCATGCATGAATTCGTGCAGTAGGCCTCTAGTTAGTTTATATGTGCCATGAGAAGAAAAACAGTTGAAAATCATTGCCCTTGGAAATGCCATGAGTTGGTGTTTTTAATATTTTTTAGAGTAAAAGTTTTTGTTAAATGCATTGCAAGATCAGCTTTAAAAAATTGAAGATCTGACAACAGCCCAAGTGCCCATCAGTAGATGAGAGAATAAAAAAAAAGCTATGCAGGGGTGAGGGCATGAGTTGGGGGTGGGGGCAATGGGGGATAAGGACACATATGTAATACCTTCATCAATAAAGATAAAAAGATAAATACACAACTGTGGTAAATTTATATACTGGAATACTATGCAGTGATAAAAAAGGAGAGTGTCTTATTCTCTGAGACAGCATGGAGGGATCTGAAGATATTATGCTAAGAGAAATGAACTGATCAAAAAAAGACAAGTATTACATAATCTCACTCATATGTGGAATCTAATGAACAAAGTAAACTGACAAACAAAATATATCCAGAGACATTGAAGAATAGAATGAACTACTGAATCTCAGATGGAAGGTGAAGGAAATTGATGTGTGGGAAGAAATCAACCAAAAACTTTATAGGCATGTATACGCATAACCCATGGACACAGACAACAGGGTGGTGAAGGCCTGGGGCAAGGGGCCAGGAGGGCTACAAGAGGTCAATGAAAGGTGGGGGTGAGGGGGAAAGAAAACATGTAATACTTTCAACAATAAATATTTGAAAATAAAATAAAATAAACTTGGAAAATATGGAGCTTTAGAGCTATTCTAAATTCAAGAAACTAATTCACTCAGTTATGTAATATTCATTTTGGAAACAATTTAAAAAAAAGAAGTAACAAATGAGTGGACTTACTTTTTTCCCTCTCTCTGTACAAATTGTTGCAGACTTTATTGGTTAGCCACTTTCAAGAGCGCATTTTTTCCTCTGAGTCTTGGCCTCTTCCTAAGATAGACGGATATAAATATGATAGAAAAGACTAGCAAAGGTTTCTTTCTAGCCATCAGTTTCTTATGATTCTTTGTTTCTTTTATATTTTTCAATTATGCTTTATATTCACTATTATTCTATATTACTTTTAAATGGAAAGAAAATACTAATTCTCAGTTCTTTAGTTTTAAATTGCAAGAAAAAAATATGAAATTCACATTTCTTAAAATACAATAGTAAAATATATTTGTTTTATAATGTTCTAATTCATTTTCAGTATGGTATTTAATTATTTTTCTACTTAAATTTATACGAAAATTATTAGTCTGCATTTTAATAAACTGGGATGTAACAAAAAAACATGTTTGCAGTCTCCAAAAGCATATAATCTTGTATTTTACATTATTATACTTATTTCAGAAAGGTTAGTCATTCCTTCTTAATATTCACTCCATAATTGCTTGTATACAGCACTGTCTCAGGCATAAAGTTGATCTCTGGGTGACCTTGAAGTTTATATACTTCAATGGTAAGAAACTAAAAACAAGCATTAGACATGGCTGTACCACCTAGACAAGGAATTGAGGTGACACATTAAGCCATCATTTCCATTGAGGACTGTATTGACATACTGCATTATTTTAATCTTAATTAAAAATAATTGTGCTGCGTGTATGCTTTCTTAGCCTTTAATTAGCATAAGCTCTTCAGAATCAAAGTGGCAGCATAATAATGCATTTATAATTTATAGTGTAAATGTTGGCCCTAGGGAAAATGTATTGCTGTAATTCTTTTGTAGGTCTGCTGAAGTCACACTGTTGATGACAATGCCAGTCAACTACAACATGAAAGGGAGAAAGAAAGCATTAGACATGATTTATATTTTTTAAAGTATTAAGTTTCTTTGTTTAACCATTATGCATGACAATTAGCAGATGTACCTCTGTGTGTGTGTGTGTGTGTGTGTGTGTGTGTGGTATAATGTGGAATATTTCTGAATCAGGTGTATCTCCAGGCCATTGCCTGCTTACTTTAAACACTACGGGCTTTCATTAGAATTCCAACTATGTATCCTGCAAGTAGTTAAAGAGAGATATATGATTATGGCTGTGGTAAAGCAAAAACAAGATCCGCAGTTACAACTACAGATAATGTCAATTTTCTCTTCCATTAATATCTTTACTCACTCCTAGCTTTGATGATCTGCATTTTTGTAAGGGATCAGTGGGGCAGATGATTTAAAAATAACCGACAACCCCTAAATAATTTACGCATGGTCTTGGGAAGAATGTTATAACTTGGATAGGAGACAGATTCACATTCTTGGTTGTTTCTTCATTTAGCTAAAAGTGCAATGTGAGGTGGCCCAGAGGAATTGAAGGTAAAAAGGGAAAGTCATAGTTACTAGTTCAGATCAAGCATGCATGCATTGGCCTCAGGTCATTCTGCTTATTTCTATAAGAATCTAGTGTCTGCTTGTTCTCTGCTATTCTGAAGATTTATCCTACCCTGAGACCAAATCAATGATCACAGGCCAGCAACTCCTGGTTCGTCTTTAAATAAAATAGCAAATGTTAAACTATTTCATACAAAATACAATATGTAAGCTTGTAAAAGAAAAACTACAGATTTTAAACACTCACAGTAAAACTGAAGCTGCCTGTGTACTTTCACTAATCGGTGCAGTAATATCTTAGAACTGCCTATTGCAAGCCATTATGAAACAATTTCTCTCTTAGAAAGTAGATATTTTTCCCTCTATTAGGTAATGCTTACTAATTTGAGGAATATCTTTACCTTTCTCATTTATTGTTTCTAGTAAATAAAAAGACTATTGAATTTATTTCTGGATATAATTCTGAATATATGCTTATTTTAACTTATGTTCCCCTCCAGGGAGATAGAAATATTGTCTTATATATACTTTATAGAAAACTTTTTTTTTTCATTTATAAAAAGTTAATCTGTATAATTTATGTGAAAAAATGTGCAATCCAATCACTTCTTCATCAATTACAAAATTCATTTAAAGGTTCTTTTCTTAGACTCTAATTTTGTAATCAATCAAGTTAGATCCACCAGTAATTGTGTATTTGTTATATAGAAACTAGTCACCACAAATTATTTCATCATTACTGATGCAATCAGTAGGATAATAATTATTATCATTATGAAATTTATGAATTGTTATCTAATTTCATTCTCATACTAATCTATTCTGAAATGTTTTCAGTTTTGTATTCATAACTTAAATATGTATTATTAAGGAGTAGAATAATTTTGGATTGTATATATTTTGAAAGTGAAATTTGTTATTCAAAAATCTCTATATTCTAAGAGGAAAAATAGATAAAACAGAAAATTGAAATGAAGTTTAGAAATCTTTCCCCTCATGGAAGGAATTCTTTTTTTAATCATTTTAGCACAGGTTGTTTACAACTCTCTTCCTATTCATCTTTTGAAAAATAGCTCTTTACTCTGCCAAATAACCCAAGCCCTTATTGGATATCTTTAGAATTAGAAATTATCTCTAGACTTGAGAAAAAACCTAATTTTAGTAGCTTCTAGACATTTGTCCTGGTTATATATCCTTAAAACAAAGTGGTATATACCTCCTAATTCTGCTTTAGAAAGTATTTTATATAATTGAATGATCTTTCAACTTCTAAAATTTCTCTATTTTTAAGATAAATACATTTACTTTATTTTAAAATATATTTTATTGATTTTTTACAGAGAGGAAGGGAGAGAGAGAGCCAGAAACGTCGATGAGAGAGAAACATCGACCAGCTGCCCCTTGCACACCCCCTACCGGGGATGTGCCTGCAACCAAGGTACATGCCCTTGACCAGAATCAAACCTGGGACCTTTCAGTCCGCAGACCTATGCTCTACCGCTGAGCCAAACAGGTTTTGGCTAAGATAAATACATTTAAATCCTTTAACATTCTTTGTATTTCCTACCTTTATTTCTTTTTATTTATCTTAACTTTTTAAATATTACAAATGTCTCGTTTTTTGTTTGCTTTTTTACCATTGACCCCCTTCACTCCACACCTAGTCAGTCTTTCATTACTGTATTATCTATACCCACAAGCTATGCAAATATGCATATAATTTCACCACTTAGGCATTCCCCATTACCCATCATTGATGTTTCTGTCTCTCTCCCTCTTCCTTCCACTCTTAAATTAACAAAAATATATTTTTAAAAACACACAAGCTACTAGATTTAATAAATGAATTCAGCAATGTAGGCCGATACAAAATTAACTTCTAGAAATCTATGGCATTTTTGTACACCAATAATGAATTCTCAAAAAGAGAAACAAACTAAAGAGCAAAACAAAACAAATTCCCATTTACAATGGCAACAACAACAAAAAATGAAGATACTTAGGAATAAACTTAACCAAGGAGGTAAAAGACCTGTACTCAAAAACCTACAGGACGTTGAAAAAAAAATAGAGGAATATATAAACAAGTCAAAGAATATATCATATTCATGGATTAGTAGATTCAACATCATTAGAGTGTCCTGATTACCTAAAGCAATCTATAGATTAAATGCAATTTCTATTAAAACACCAATGGCATATTTCACAGATCTAGAAAAAAAGGTAGAAAACTTATATGGAACAATAAAAGACCCAGAATAATCACAGTAACCTTGAAAAAGAAGGACAAAGTTGAAGGAGTCATAATACCAGATATTAAGTTATACTATAAAGCCATTATCCTCAAAACAGCCTCTTACTGACACAAAGACAGGCATATAGATCAATGGAACAGACCAGAAAACCCAGAAATTGACATAAGGCTCAATTAATATTTGACTAAGATGGCAAGAGCATACAATTGAGTAAAGACAATCTATCTATAATAATAAAAGACTAAGCAACCATTGTAACTGAAAGGCCAAATGAACAGGCTGCATGGAGCGACCAGGCTGGCAGGGGGGTTAGTGTGGGGTGACAAATGACTGAACAGCAGGCTGTGTAGAGTGACTAGGCCCAAAGGGGGGGGAGGGCAGTTGGGGGCAACCAGGTTGGCAGGGGGGGCAGTAAGGGGTGACCAGGCCAGTGGGGGGGGGGTGTTAGTGAGGGGGAAGGTTACTGATTGAGCAGCAGACTACATATGGTGACCAGGTGAGCAAGGGGCTAGTGAGAGGTGACCAATGACTGAGCAGCAGGCTGTGTGGGGTGACCAGCCTCCCAGGGAGGGCAGTTAGGGATGAACAGGCTGGTGTGGGGGGGGGGGCAGTGAGGGGCGACCAAATGACAGAACAGCAGCCTGTGTGGGGTGACTAATCCCAAAGGGGGGGGCAGTTGGGAGAAACCAGGCTGGCAGGAAGGGCATTGAGGGGAAACCAGGCTGGTGGGGGTGCAGTTAGGGATGATAAGGCTGACGATGGGAGTGTCAGTTTTGAGGCCCCAGGCTGGCACTTGGGGCAGAAAGGGGTGACCAGGCCAGCGAGGGGGGGCAGTTGGGGGCAACTAGGTTGACAGGGGCAGTTAGGGATGATCAGGCAGGTGGGCAGGAGAGCAGTTAGGAGCCAGATTTTCCAGACTCTGAGAAGGATGTCTGACTGCCAGTTTAGGACTGATCCTGGAAGTTGGACATCTCCTGAAGAGTTCCAGATTGAAAAGGATGTATGTTGGGTTGAGGGGACCCCCTGTGCACAAATTTCATGCACCAGGCCCTTAAAATTATATATATATATATATATATATATATATATATATATATATATATATACATATATATATGACAGTTACAACCAGCTGACAGGACCAATGTCTATGAGGATGTCTTGACCACCAGGGGTCAAGCACTTAATGCAGGAGCTAAACCCTGGTAGTCAGTGTATTCCCATAGCCAACCTCCCATTGCTTGCCAACCTCCTACATTCCCTCCCCTGGCAGGATGTAATCGGATCTGACTTACCCTGATTGCTGGCCAGGATGAGGGACCCTACCTGTGCATGAATTTGTGCACCTAGCTTCTAGTCTGTTCAAATGATATTGGGAAAATTGCACAGGTTCATTCAAAAAAGTGACATTAGAACAACAACTTACAGCATTGACAAGGATAAAATCAAAATATATTTCTGTACTTTAAATTCAGTGCTTCCTTAAGCCAATGATTTGACAATCATCAGCTTCCCATTACTGTTGAACCTCCTGATCTCCATAAGCTCTAAAATATGAATTTCCTTTGGAAGTTAGCCTGGACTGATGTTCATAGCATCATTTTTGTTTTGTTTTGTTTTGTTTGTTTGTTTTTTACTCTGGAATATTCCAAGAAAGTTTAACAAATTATTTATGTATTTTCTTATTTATTTATTTATTTAATGTTTATTTATTTATTTATTTATTTATTTATTTATTATTGTCAAGGACTGGTTATAATAGGAAAAAAAAGATGTCTTCCAGATTTCTACAAATACAATAATTTACATTTATTCTGGATTTCTATAATTATTATGTAATTATTTTATTTTATTACATATTACCTCATATATCTGCATTTACTAAAATTGTTTTGATAAAATTATTGGTAAAATATGGATATAATAGCTTGGAGTTTAGTATTTTTTTTGAATGTATTAGATTAGTGTAAGTCCAAATAAAGGGTGAAGCAATTGCATGGGGGTATATTTGTTTCTTAAATAAACTATATAATACAAATTTATTACTTATTATTTTTAGTGTTTATAAGATCCAATATTTCCCCACTTTAAAAATGAAAAACAAGTCACCTGAAGCATCTTTCACCATAATTTTTTCTTGGTTACTAAAAGAATATTACTAACCACATTGGTAATTCTGTAACACCCTATTATGCATTTTGTCTAAACTAGAAAACAGAAAAGTATTTGAAGTATTTCAGGATTCTCCTATATATCTGTAACTATATTTATTCTTTACTATTTCTACCATAACATCCTTTCTGTGAAATCAAATCTATATAGAAACTAAGCAACTCTGTTTTTTTTCTTTTTCTTTTTTTCTATTAGTTCTACACCATCTTCTGAAATCTCTAAAACCCTTAATTTTGTTATTAATTTGTTCTTCACATATTGGATTTTCTAATTTTTTTAAAAATTTTTAAGTTTAAGGCATTCAAAGATAAATATCATATTCCCTAATTTTTGTATATTTTCTTCTAAAAGTATATTTTAGTAGTTTGGGAATTTTTAAAAATATTGCAGAAATATTTTATCTGTAAAATTCATTTTATAGGGTTCCCTATTATTTGACTCACAATATTATTTATTTACTAGAGTCCCTGTTCATGAAATGCATGCACTCAGAAGAGGGTCCCTCAGGCTGGCCCGAACCCTCTCAGAGTCCAGGACCCCTTACTCCTTGCTGCCCACCTGCTCACTGCTTCTTACTGCTCAGCTTGCTGCTCCTTAGTGCTGCCATGGAGGCAAGAGAGGATCCCACCACCACTATGGTGCTTGCCAGCTGTGAGCCTGGTTTCTGGCTGAGTGGCACTCCCCTTGTGGGAGTGCACTGACCACCAGTGGGCAGTTACTATGTTAAGTGTATGCCCCCTAGTGGTCAGTCCACATCATAGTTACCAGTCATAAAAGTCCCTTAGGCTTTTATTATATAGATCCTAGAGGCCAGGTGCATGAAATTTGTGCATGGGGGAGGGATGTATCCCTCAGCCCAGCCTGCACCCTCCCCAATCTGAGACCCCTGGAGGGATGTCCGACTGCACTTTTAGGCAACTGGGATCGGGCCTAAACAGGCAGTCGGATATCCCTCTCACAATCCAGGGAAGCTGGATCCAAACTGCTCACCTGCGTGCCTTCCTGATTGCCCCTAACCATTTCTACCTACCAGCCTGATTACCCCTGAGAGGCTGATTGATGCCTAACTGCAATCCTGCCAGCCTGTTGCCCCTAACTGTCCTCCCCTGCAGGTCTGCTCATCCCTAACTGCCCTCCCCTGCAGGCCTAATACCCCCAAATGCTCTCCCCTGCAGGCCTGGTTCCCTCGCAACTACCCTCTATTGCTGGGGGAACCCTAGCCTCCTGCTCTTCGAGCTCCCTGGCTGTTGCCATTTGTGTTTGTATTTATGTATCTTCTATCATTGAAACGTTATAGCCTTAAGTGGTGGCCTGGGCCGGGTAGGCTGTGTGGAAAGCTTGGTTTCCTCCATTGCTGGGACCAACCCTAACCTCCTGCTCTTTTGAGCTCCCTGGCTGTCCCCATTTGTGTTTGGATTTATGTATCTTCTATCATTGAAACTTTGTAGCCTTGAGTGGAGTCTTAGGCTGGCAAAGGAAGGTAGAAAGCATGGCTTCCTCCATTGCCTAGGAAACCCAAGCCTCCCTCCTGCTCTCTGTGTCCATAGCCATCTTGTTGGCGTTTATTTGCATATTGGCTCCTGATTGACTGGTGGGAATGGCTTGTGGGTGTAGTAGAGTGATGGTTAATTTGCATATTACTCTTTTATTAGATAAGATTATGTTTATTGGTTTGTTTGTTTAATTTACCTTTGACTCATTTGGTTTATATGAGTCAAAGCAAGAGAAAACTCAGGCCTACATGTCTAGTATCTTTTTATTCTAAGTCACAATAGATAATGACTCTATAATGTCTATTTTGGACATTAGGACTATTATTATGCCCATAACAAGGAATCTTGATGTATCTGTGCATCTTGTGGAGGTAACATAATAAAACTATTATCATCAGGTGACTAGTATGTGCAACAAACATGAAGAACACAAGGCACTTCCTAGGCATAAAGTATGAGGAGGAAATAGCAGAAAATAAAGCTAAAATATTTGGCTCCACTGTTTCTTATTGTTTGAGGACTAATAGAAAGTTCTAAAGAATTTTATGCTTTTTAATCTATCTACTAAAAAAAATGTATTTTCATTCAGATAAAAGTAACTATAGAAAAATATATTGAAAGTATTTAATTTTTGAATATATTTAAAAGCAAAAATATATTTTATAAAACTATTGCAACTTTAGAAAACTTTATAACTCTCATCATTTTATGATTATTTATTGAATTAGAGGTAAAATTGCCAAAATAATTGACTGTTGAATATTAAATAATTGACATTTTAATAGTATCTTCAACTTTTTATTCGGATTGCATTTATTTATTTATTTATTGTCTAAAGTTTTACATATAGCTTCTTTTCCCCTGATTGACCCCCACCCCCAGCCAATCCCAACCCAGGCAAGGTGCTACTGCCCTAGTGTCTGCTAATATGGTAGTGAAAGCAAATGCTGAGAATTTATGAAAATTTATTGATTAGGATAATTCAACATCAATTTTATATAGGAGGCCAGTTTTAAATCCCAGTTGTTCAAAGAGTTTGCAATTTCTTCCTTAAGAGATGGGAGAAAATATTCATCAAAATGAGACTGTAGCTTTAAATTTAATCTAAATAATTATTTAATATAAAGTAAATAACTTTCATCTATTAAGTTTGAAAACTAGTATTTTTTTAAAGAAAACAGCCTAAGTGCCTATCAGTAGATGAGTGGATTAAAAAACTGTGGTGGGATACTAAACTGCAGTATACTTACCATTTGTAACATCATGGATGAAACTGGAGTGCATTATGTTAAATGAAATAAGCTAGTCAGAGAAAGATAAATATCACATGATTTCACACATTTATGGAATATAATGAACATCATAAACTGATGAACAAAAATAGATCCAGAGACAGAGAAACATTGATCAGACTGTCAAACCTCAGAGGGAAGATATGGGAGAGCGATGGGGTGAATGGGGAGAGATCAACCAAAGGACTAATATACCTGCATATAGGCTAACCAGTGGACACAGATAACAGGGGGTGAAGGCATGAGTGGGGATATGTGGAAGGTAAAGGGGGGGATAAGGACACATGTAATAACCAATAAAATATAAAATGATTAAAATGTCAAAAAAAAAAATGTACCAAGATTTTTTTTAAGGTGAAAGTATTACTGTGAACACAACAATTACTAAATAAATATTTTTGAAAGAGAGAACAAACAATTATCAAAATACTGGATTTATATAGATTTTTCAAAGTTTATGTTGATTATTAGCATAAAATAATAATGATTAGGATAAAATAAAATATATTTGTAGCATATACTTCTTACATATATTTCCATTTATATTTACATAATTTTGTATATAATAGAGATATAAATACACACACACTTATATATATACCAGTACACACAAATATCCTTTGTGTAATAATCTTGGCAATGCTTTAGTACCAAATGAAAACCTGTTCTTGTGTTTAATAATTAGTTAATGGTATAAAAAGTATATTATATGAGAACAATGTAAATAATTTTGATAAGGAGGCCAAAATAAAACATATTACATGCCTTTCTTTTTCTTAAAGAATACACAATGTATTTCGAAGGTAGTATACAAAGATGTCCTAAAATTGGCATAAGACTGATATATTTCTTTAAAAACATCATACATTTAGACATTGAAAAATGTAGAGTCTACTTAAATAAGATAGAATGAGAAAGATGCAACCAAGGCTTTAGGACTCAGTAAAGTGTCCATCAGAATGAAACTTCATTAGGAGATATTTCAAGGAATGCCACACATGGAATAAGGAAGTGAGTAGATGAATTGACTAACAAGAAATATTATTGTGATATAGCACTGTACATTTAGGCACAGTTTATTTTTCTTTAGAAACTTTTAATCCACCTCATTTCCTCATAACCACTATTTCTTGCTGCCTTAGTGAATGCATTTCAGAATGCTGTGGATTTCAGGTCTTGCCAAGGAAAACAAAATTGCTCAATTAGTCTCTTGGGAAAGGCTTCATTTGTCTTTGTGAATTACTTTGGTCATTGGCTACTATTAAAGAGGAAAGGGAAGGGAATGAGGAATCATGCTCTGTGAACAGGTCAGATTACACTAGCCAGAAAGGTTCATGGTGTCGTTCATATTGTAGAAAAAAGAAAAAGAAAAAAAGGAGATTTGATAGCTGATAACTTAATTATCTGCCACTATCAGTTTGGAAGGACTTTAAACATGTCCAAAATGTCTACCAAGTTTTTAGCAGGAGTGACAGTAGATTTTTGAGTAAGGATAGAAATGTAGCAGTCTTTCTAGAATAAAACTCTGACAGACTATGATGAATCACCTTATTATAGTTGCTCGCATGACAAATGTAGTTGATCAGTGTTTTTCCCTGGGAATAGTTGAGCTTATCCAGAGGCAAAAGTTGAGAGGAAATAAAAGGTAACTAGCAATCCTAAGTGTAATACATCAGTATTTCCATGAGAGTATTCAAGAAAACCTTATCAATTACTGTTTATGTCAACATAAAGTATTTCCCCATTCCCTCATGATATAACCCCTTTTTGAGAACTTAAGTGGCTTTTCAAAAGAGAGATATAGATCATGTAGAACATTTTACAACTTTTTTTTTCACATGTCTTATAAGTTATTCAGCTTGTAAAAAAAATCCTCAGACATGTTCCCAGTCCAAGTTTTTATGACACTGTAGCTATACATTTTTACTCTACCTCCAAATACAAACATTACCATTTATTCAACTATTTTGAAATAGAAAAAAAAAGAACAATTGGATAAAATATTAAATTAATAAAACTGAGTGATTTCTGAAAATATTTAAATCACTGAGTAATAAACTTGTTAATAAGTTTATTTAAAAAAAAAAACAAAACAGTAATGTCTGCACTTGTAATCCTGATGCTGCTATTAGAAAACATGATCTGGAAATCAAAGGCATTGCCAAAATAGTTGCAGTTATTTTTATGTCACTATGTAAGAACAGGTTGTAAAGATGTCTACTGGGCTTCACAATTTTATATTTAAAAACTAAAGCCAAGTTGTTTTGTTGTTGTTGCTGTTTTTTGTCATTCCTTAGAAATTCATAGTAAAAAGTTTGGTTTTGTTGTTTGGCATATATGTTTTCTTTGACTCATGTAAATTTAACAAAACCTTTATCATGTAGTCTCATTCTCTTTTTCTTCTTTTTATTTAAATACATTTTATTTCTTCAATAGTTATTTTCATTGTTATACAATGCATTAATATTTGAACACAGAGCATTGCCAATATCATTGTGTATTTCTTCACACATCTATTTAGATGATTGGACAGGTCAAATGACAAATATACAAACAGATTCTTAATATACAACCACATCTGCCTTAAAAATAGGAAATGTGCCCAGATGGTGAATGGCATGGTGTAGGGTGATCACAGTTATCTGTGCCAGCTTCTTAGCTTCTATGAATAAATTGTACATAGCTCATTTATTAAAGTATGTACATAGGTAACAAATGAAAGACTGTGTTCTTGAGTCTACCAACATTGATATTGCATATATATATATATATATATATATATATATATATATATATATGAAAATTTATAAGATACAATTTCCATCCTTTATTCCATTATAGTTTACATTCAATATTATTCTGTATTAGTTTCAGGTGCAGGGCATAGTGATTAGACAATCACATACTTTATAGAGTGGTCCCCCTAATATTTTAAGTACCCCTGCTGGCCCATACATAGCTATTATGATATTGTGTTGTTGTTGTTTTTTTATCCTTTGACCTCTCTCTGGCCACTCCCCCCCGCCCCCCAGCACCTGCCTTCACCTGCTAGTGACTGTGTCCATCTATTTCACCTGCTAGTGAATGTGTCCATTGATAACTCTTATATGCATGCATACAAGTCATTTGCTAACCTATCTAATAAAAGAGTAATATGCAGATAATATGATCATCACTCTGACACACAAGATGGCTGTCCCCATGTGGTCAAAGATCCTGCCCCAATGTGGATACAAGATGGCCACCACAAGATGGCCAGCAAGGGAGGGCAGTTGGGAGGGACCAGACCTGCAAAGGAAGGCAGTTGAGGATGATCAAGCCTGCAGGGGTGGGCAGTTAGGGGTGACCAGGCCACCAAAAGAGGGAGGTTGGGGGTGACCCAGGCCTGCAAGAGAGAGCAGTTGGGGGGTACCAGGCCTGCAAGTGAGGGCAGTTAGGGGTGACCAGACCCACAAGGGAGGGCAGTTAGGGGCAAACAGGCTGTCAGGGGAGCAGTTAGGCATCAATCAGGCTGGCAGGGGAGTGGTTAGGGACAATCAGGCAGAGGCAGGCAAGTAATTGGGAACCAGCAGTCCTGGATTGTGAGAGGGATGTCCAACTGCTCATTTAGGCCCAATCCCACCGCACCCAAACGGGCAGTTGGACATCCCTCGAGGGGTCCCAGATTGGAGAGGATGCAGGCTGGGCTGAGGGATAACCCCCCCCCCCCCCCGCACAAATTTTATGCACCTGGCCTCTAGTATTTTATAATTTTATTAGAGCATATGATGTTCATGCAGGATGCAATTCATGTGAATAAGAACTGAGCAGTAATTATGAGACTGCAGGATGTGACTTATTAGTGAGTCACATTAACAGTTTAGATGTTTATGACCAGTATTTAAAAAAAAAGAAAAGAAAAACACATAAATAATATATGAAAGATTATTTTACAAAATGAGTTTTAGTTACATATATGTGCATGTACTTATACATGCAGATGTTTTCATAGAGTCAAATCACACAATGGATTTTTTTAAAATATATTTATTGATCATTTACAGAGAGGAAGAGAGAGGGATAGAGAGTTAGAAACATTGATGATAGAGAATCATCGATCAGCTGCCTCCTGCACACCCGCCCTGGGGATGTGCCCACAATCAAGTATTGTGCCCTTGACCAGAATCGAACCTGGGACCCTTCAGTCCACAGGCTGACACTCTATCCACTGAGCCAAACTGGTTTTGGCCACACAATGAATTTTTTAAAAAAATAAATAAATCTTTATTGTTCATAATATTACAATTGTTCCTCTTTTTTCCCCCATAGCTCCCCTCTACCTGGTTCCCACCCTACCCTCTACCCTTACCTCCCCCCCACTGTCCTCATCCATAGGTGTATGATTTTTTGTCCTGTCTCTTCCTACACTCCTCACACCCCTTTTCCTTTTCCTTTGAGAATTGTTAGTTCACTCCCTTTCTATGCCCCTGATTCTGTTATATTCACCAGTTTCTTCTGTTCATCAGATTTTATATTCACTTGATTTTTAGATTCACTTGTACATAGATTAATATTTATTGTTCATAATTTTTTTCTTTACCTTTTTCTTCTTCTTAAAGAATACCTTTCAGCATTTAATATAATACTGGTTTAGTGTTGATGAATGCCTTTAGTTTTTTCTTATCTGTGAAGCTCTTTATCTGACCTTCAATTCTGAATGATAGCTTTGCTGGGTAGAGTAATCTTGGTTGTCGGTTCTTGCTATTCATCACTTTGGATATTTCTTACCACTCACATCTGGCATGCATAGTTTCTGTTGAGAAATCAGCTTACAATCATATAGGTGTTCCCTTGTAGGTAATTAACTGTTTTTTTCTTGCTGCTTTTAATATTATCTCTCTGTCTTTTGCTCTTGGCATTTTAATTATGATGTGTCTTGGTGTGGTCCTCTTTGGATTCCTTTTGTTTGGGGTTCTCTGCATTTCCTGGACTTGTAAGTCTATTTCTTTCACTAAGAGGAGGAAGTTTTCTGTCATTATTTCTTCAAATAGGTTTTCAGTATCTTGCTCTGTCTTTTCTTCTGGCACCCCCATTATTTTGATGTTGGTATGCTTGAAGTTGTCCCAGAAGCTTCTTACACTATATTCATATTTTTGGATTCTTTTTCTTTTTGTTTTGGTTGTGTTGTTTTTGCTTCTTTGTATTTCAAATCTTTTTTTAAATTACTCTATTGGTTAAGATATCACATATTTGTCATCATCCCCCCATTTCCAACCCAAACTCCTCCCCACAAATGCCCTCATCTCTCTGTTGTCCATGATCACTGGTTAGGCTCTTATGGGTGCACACAAATCCTTTGGTTGATCTCTCTCCCTTATCCCCACCCTCCCCTACCTTTCTCTGAGGTCCCACAGTCTGATTGATGCTGTTCTTGCTCATCGGTCTCTGTTGTTCCTCATTTCCCTTAGATGAGTGACCTCATGTGATACTAGAAATATACTTATAAGAACCAAAAATTAGACAAGCAATAATGGTTACACTGAAAGGCAAATGAAATGAGTAAGTTTCTTTCTGGACCAATAGTTATTTTGAGTCCCAATTCCTTATGTGTACATGTCAGCAATGATATTTCAGAGCTTGTATTTTCATCATGCTATACATGTATAGCTGTAAAATTATTTATTTTTTTTTCTGAAAAACAACAATCCATATCTACTTCTTTTTAAACAGAACAAGTTAGACAATATTATTAAAAAAATTATTTATATTTAAACCATGTGTTTTTTCACTTTGCAAATATATTTTCCCCATTAGACAATATCCCTGATTAGTCAAAGCTTTCTATTTTATAGCTCTAGGGCCTCTCATGTCATTTAAATGAGTTAATGAAAGAAAAAATAATTTTGTCTTTCTGTTTCCTCAGAAATATTGTATTTATGGGTTTACACCTATCAATGGTTTCTGATCTCAGATATGAAACAAAGAAAACTAATAAATGTATCATTCTCTTAGGAATGAATTACCCGATAACCAATTTGAAACTCATGGCAATAACCAGATATGCATTACAAATAATGTTTCTTAGCCTTTATTTAAACTACAATTGTTTAGTCAAGTTACAGAAGTTTGCTTAATTGTGCCCTAAATGTGTATTTTGATCAATTTTAGACTGTAATGAGTCTTTTTATTAATAGTAATCATTTGTAATATTTCCATCATAACTCAGTGTAAAAGATCTTTGCACAGTATCTAATCTATGTGCCTTTAACATGTAGGTCAGAATATAAAGTGCAAAGAGCCAGGCTGGAATGACTCAATGATTAAGCCTCAACCTATGAACCAGGAGGTCAGGGTTAGAGTCTCCATCAGGGCATTTTGGGGTTGCAGGCTCCACCTCTAGTAGGGGGCATTGGTGAAGCAGCCCATCAATGATTCTCTCTCATCATTGATGTTTCTATATCTTTCTTCCTCTCACTTTCTCTCTGAAATCATAAAACAAATATATTTAAAGAAAATAAGGTACAAAGAGGTAAAATCCTAGAGTTGGATTCATGGACACACCTAAAATAGACAGTGTCAAACACATATTGACTTTTGTATTATATCCTTGTGCTCTTTACAAAATATTACTTCCCTTGTTATAAAATCACGAGTTGGTAAGGTATATATTATGATATTATTTTTTTCTCAAAATAGCTAATATCAGTGGTCAGTAAATGATGGCTTTTTACAGAATTAGTTTCCTGATCCCTGATTTATACTATGTTATAAATAATGTGTATTCCCTAAAGAGAAGGACACTTTAGTTCTGTGTAAGCAGTTTCTTACCAAACCTTGTTTAAAAGAGTACACTTTAAAAACACAAACCCATTTTTAACTTCCACTTACTTGGGAAGGTGGCCTGAGAGGGGTTGAGGTAACAGTAAAAACAAAAAAGAAAAAACAAAAAAAACCCCACATTGATTAGAGTGAAAAAGAAGGGGTCTGGAATGAAAGAGTTCAAAGGGAAACTATAATAAAGTAATGGTACAGAGGGAAGTTGGGATACTGATACATTTTTATCAGAGGTTATAAAGTTCATTGAGGACTAGGGAATATGATGAGATATGTAAATTTCCTCAGTCTTGTTTTGAATTAAGAGGTGACTTATGTCAAGTAGTTTAGAACTAGAGACATTTTAAAACCTGAGAGCAAAGTAATAAAGTTGCAGAGCATAATGGATTTTCTGAACAAAATGGCGAACCTGACACTGGAAGGATATTGTGTGTTTATGTTGGCCCAAAAAAGTAGGTAGAGATCACTGCCCAGAGGAAGCTGGGTTATTTTATTTAAATTTTAGCATCGATTGTATATATATATTACAAAGATTCTGCGAATATATTAAATAATTTTGGGATTGATGTTTTCATAAAAAAAATTATTAATTTTGGAAACAAGCAAAAGAAATAATGATTTCATAAGTAAAATTAAAAGACCATTGAGCTAGAAATCAAGATCTGTATGAGCTTAGGCAAATCATTCACTCCTTCTATTTTAGTGTATCACATTTAATATATTAGAACATATCTAAAGTCCCTTCACTTATTACATTTGTGTAGTCAATCATCCAGGAAATGTGGGATATATAAATAAACCTCAATAAAATGGAAATCACCATAAACTACAGTGCCTATGTTGGAAACATAATGCCTGATGATATCACTATCTTGGTGCAAATGACCTTGCAATTCATATCCTGGGAGGCTACTATGGTCTTGTTAGAAAACTGATATACTATTTAGGTATCCCTGGTGATTGCATTAAAAAAAAAATGTATAGACACAATTAGATGACATGTTTAAAGGATTTAAGTTATATGACTTGTTTTAGCCTTTAAATATTATACCCATGTCTATAAGATGAAATTAATTGTAGTTTTCATTCACACAGCCAGTAATCTGTACTGCATTAAAAGTATGGTTTGTTAGCAATCCCATGTTTCTGAGAGAAGCATTGTGGATGTGTGACAATAGCAAATAATTACATCAGAGTGAAAACTGAAGTAGAACCAGTCTATAGATAGGCTCTGATTTCGGACCCAATCTGCCACAGTTGCAATCATATTGTGTTCTGAGCACAGTCTAGTCATGTAGGCAATATTAAAATGATCAGCCCATGAAATGCATCTTTCCTAAAAATATATAGTACTTAACTCATTATGAAATAATGGAGAATCTTCTTATAAATCTCACAGAGTGGCAATCTTCTTATAATTATGGTAATAATAATTTTGAATATGCCCTTTCAAAAAATCTAGGACAGTCTACAAATAATAAACAAAAAGGAAGCAATCTGGGCTCACTGCCCAGATCGTCACAAATACGTATAATGGAACAAATAAAGAAAATACATACTTATAAGCACAACTGACTCCATGAAGAAGAAAATTAAAAAAAAAAAACAAAAAAAAACCCACAACAAAACAAACACAAAAACTGTAATTGGTCAAAACTATGGTAGAAAATAATTATAGGCCATTCACAAATCTTCTTTATAAAAAGCTACATGCCATCTGTAACTAAGAAATTTTTGTTGTTGTTGTTTAGAATTCTTCAGAATTCCTTTGAGGTAAATACAAAGAAAGCTACCTGTTCTATATTCCTCCTATTTTACAGGGAAAGGAATATTACTCAAAGAAATTACAACTTACATAAAATGTGCAAATCTGCTTTAACTATGTTAATTGGAAAATCAGCATATTCCAATTAGAAATTCTACCTCTCAAAACAGACATTATGTGAAATGAATTGCATACTTTATTGGTAAATAGCTACCTAGAATTGTTGTTTTAGATACATAAAATTGCCCAAAGTTGCTCTCTAATGTCCTATTAATGTGTCATTCTCGTTTATTGAAACACAAATCACTGTTGCTTTTTTTCAGTTTTAATTTAAAAAGTTTAAGAAAATTTTGGTTTTTAGCTTTTCCAAGTAAAATATAAATAACCAATCAAACAAACATACCCTATGTATTTAATAGTCAATTTACTTGGATTTTATTGTACAGTACCTTAACTTCCGGGTGTAGTTATTTTGTGTAATTAGTTCAATTGTTTTTCATAAATCTATTTATTCTGTAAACAAACAAACAAACAAACAAAAAACACACACATGAGTTTCACTTACGTATCCAACACTGTGCTTCATTTTAGGGTAAAAAAGCAACAATGATTTCTGATTGCATGGCATTAAAAATTAATGAATACAAGAATAATGACTCTGATGAGGGTTCCATAAGTACTAGTTTAAAACATGCATTATAAAACATGGACTCCAAAGTACATATATGATATTAAGCAGCTAATCATTTCACAAAATTAGAGTTTTAAATGTATCTTTTTCAAATTATAATCCCAAATAAGGTAATCCTTTATAATAAAGAGGTAATATGAAAATTAACTCTCATGCCCTCACAAGATGGCTATCTACAACCAGGCCAGCAAGGGTGTTAGTGAAAGTCGACCATATGACTGAACAGAAGACCATATGAGGTGACCAGGCTGGTGGGGGGTTTGAGAGTGGAAACCTGGCTGGCAGCAGGGACAGTTAGAGGAGACCAGGCCAACAGGGAAGACAGTTAGGGGAAACCAGACAGGCAGGCAGGTGAGCGATTAGTATCCAGTGGTCCAGGAGTGTGAGAGGGATCTCTGACTGCTAGTTTAGGCCCAATCCCTGGTAGCTGGACATCCCCTGAGTGGTCCCAGATTGGAGAGGGTGCAGGCTGGGCTGAGGGGACCACCCCCACCAGTGCAGGAATTTTGGGTCTCTAGTATACTATTTCACACCTAAAACTTTGGGATGTCTAATCTGAACAGTTCAGGTGATGTTAACTACCTCTGCTTAAAACCATTCCTCACACATAGCGAGAGATTAAGGTGCCCTTTCTCACATAGATTGGGCACCTTTCTCAAGTTTGGAGATGCAGAGAAGATAGAAAAATTTCAGCATTCAAGGATCATGATTCCAACAGCTTTTTTAGTGATCTCTAAGTTTACTAATATAAAGTAGAAAAGAATAATTTTAATTTCACCATAAACCTATTATTTGCTTATTATATAAATATATATATGACATGGAACCTGGAATATAATGTGTAATTGAAAGACATAGCATAATTATTTAGAGACTTTGTTATTTCCACTCCATTATTACTAAACTGATTTTAAACAAAGTTTCCCAGGCAAGTAAATGTGGCATAATTGATACTGTGGTATAACTGCATTTATAGTACAGATATTTCCAAGATCTTTTGGGAAGTAATATAATTCAACAAACCTTTTGTTGTTATCTTTTTATTTGATTCCTTGTATGCTGGTAGCAGAAGAGAAATAGCAAACATAGATGTCTTCAACTCCATAAAAATGTACTTGCCACCAAGTCATTTGTAAAGGCTTTTTGGCTATGCAGTTTTGGACCCAGCTAAATCCATTTGATTGAGTGTCACATTAATAAAGATCTCTGGGAAGCAAAGGAAAACAGAGGTTGTAATGAGAGTTGTGATTGTTTATTTGGCATGTGTTATATTTTCCACTGCAAATTTCAATAACTATTCCTTTGAAACTAACGGGATTTTTTTTTTTTTTCTGTTGTAGGTAAGCACATTAATCATCCCTGGTATAATCAGACTGAATCAAGGTAAAGCAAGAAAAAGTAGTATAATTATATTTCATGTGAATGATCAATTTGTAAATATATGTGAAGTTTTGGGGGAAAATGGTCAAAACCAAGTTTCTTTTTGAAAATACCTGTGAAAAATCTAAATGTTCAGTTTCTAGTTTGTTTTAATGTCTGATGAGAATGCCCTAAACTTGCAGGACTTGAAATTGCTTATCATATGGGGTATTAATAATATTTGTTAAATTTTAAAGAAGAAAATGCAAATCAAAATAGGTTTTAAATATAAAACAATTTTTGTCAACATGCAAATTAATACTTTGTAGCACATATGGGGTTTAAAAATAAACTGAAACATAGCACAGTGGTGATTTTCAAATACCAGGAGACACTTATACCTATTGTTTTTAAAGGATACATATTTTTTAAACACATCATTTTAACTAGAAAAAAACAGTGATATTAATCAATGTTTTTTATTATTCTGTGGATAACTTAGCAACGTATCTGAAATAAACTACTCTATAAAGTATATTAATCATTTTATCAGTAGAATATGCTGCAGTCTACAAAATTCATACTATTGCTTTTTCTACAATAAATCAAATAAGAGTTAAATATGATGACTTGGTATACACAACTGAAAGAGACAAATATAATCATAGTTATGAGGGGATATATGTTCTATAATTTTCTGGAAATACATGAAACACTTAAATTAATGTATTCATAGAAAATATTTGTTCTAATTTCCAATATTTTTTAAATTGCAAAATAAAATAAGCATAGTTATAGTTTATTTAAATTTAACATACTTCTTTGACTTTTACATTGAAGTCTTGAGAATTCCAGTTTGTAGATGTATATACTTTATGTAAGGCCACATAATGAAATTTATTTCCTTTAGGAACAAAGACAACAAATTGGTGGTTCAGGAATTTAAATGGCTTTATAGTTTAGTAATTTTGAGCCTGGAATCACTGAAAGAGAAAGTGAAGGCTCATTATTTTAGAAAAGGAGAAAGTACTTTTAATTAGAAGAGCCATCATCATTCATTATAATAGTTTGAAAGTAAATAATGTTCTAATGATACAGTAAGGGTCTTCTCCTTCCTCCAAATATACCCTTGAACCACATCTTTATTAAGTAGAGAGGCTGAATTTTACTTGCAATTTTTAAATAACCATGCTAAAGATATGGTTTATTTTTCTGAATTCCATAATTTGATGGTAATTTTAAACTAAAATATTGTGTGATTGTGAATATGATACACCTTTATAGCAGTGAATTGAGACGAGAGAAGGCTTGTTTGACTATTGTTTGACTTTATTTTTGCTTTTTAATTTATTTTTATTTGCCTTTCCTTTAATGTGATTTATTGGAACTCTTGGTTCAATGTGCTTTGTTCTAATTAGGAGCTAATATTAGTGGATTAAATTAAGCTCTCTTTCTGTGAGCATAAGTGTCTACAGTGTAAGCAAGTATGAGAAGCTTTCTAAATGCTTTGCAATTGTCTGTTTATCTGGAAAGGTTTAGTAACAGTATGTGTTTGAGTGAATATTGTAGTTATGTATCTATTAAGAAGAAAAAGTTCAAAGTTTTTGTCAATGTGCCACTAATTTATAATGAGAATGAACTATACATAATTTTAAAGACATATACTTTCAAAACTTCTTTGATCTCAATATGAAGTATTTTGACCTGTTGTTCCATATTAAAAAACCTGAAGTTCAAGTGAAGAATCTCATGTTTTGATTAAACAAACCTTAAACAGAAATTAATTAATTTTAAATTTTGTTGATGAAAAATATATTTAAAATATATTAGCATGCCCAGCCGGTGAAACTCAATTGTTGAGCATAGACCTAAGAGCTTGTTCAATTCCTGGTCATGGCACATGCCTTGGTTGTGGGCTAGATCCGCAGTGGGGGGCATGCAAGACAAAGCCAATGAGTTATTATCTCTCATCATTGATGTTTCTATCTCTCCCTCTCCCACTCTGAAGTTAATAAGATATATTTTAAAAATACATTAGCATAGTTTCCATTTAACTATATAATTAGAAATACAGTTTAATCTTTCTTTGATGACTGCAAATTATGTCATATATCAGAACCTATTGTAATAAATGGCCTAATAAAACATCATAAGACTGAAAGATAATGATATCTATCTATATCTATCTATCTATCTATCTATCTATCTATCTATCTATCTATCTATCTATCTATCTATCTTTATAAATAAAAGCTTAAGCCACTGCATGACAGCATGACCAGTTGCTATGATATGCACTGACCACCAAGGGGCAGATGTTTAACACAGGAGTTGCCCCCTTGTTGTCAGCGCACTCCCATTACCAAACTCCCGCAGCTCCTTCTTCTGCCTGCTGGCTGGTCAACCTCCCATGGACCCAATTGGCCAAGGTACCCCATCTGTGCAAAAATTTGTGCACTGGCCCCTTAGTATGTATGAAAATGTGTATATACCTTATCTAATAAAGACTGAATATGCAAATTGACTATCATTTTGTGACAAAGATGGTGGCGCCCACAGCCAATAAGGAAGGAATATGAAAATTTATGCAACAAAGATGGTGGTGGCCTGGCCAGGACACTTGTGTTGTCGCCATGGTGATGATACAGCCTGCCCCTGCTTCTCTGGATTCTTGGCAGTGCATGAAGGCAGAAGGAGGCTTTGGACTGGAGTGAAGGTGGAAGGCTGTGGCCAGAGTGAACACCTAGTTCTTAGGTGCCAGTAGCCAGGGGAAGGAAGGCCTATTCTTGTATATTCTTGTATGAATCTTCGTGCACCGGGCCTCTAGTGTGTGTGTGTGTGTGTGTGTGTGTGTGTGTGTGTGTGTGCATGTTTACAAAAAATAAAATATATAAACATAAGCAAACAATAACACAAAGTCCACAAAGTCTTAGTCATCTCATGCAATAGCTTATTTTATTTTCATTTGGCATTTTCTTCTAAATGAAAAACAGAACAATTTTTTTTAGCATTTATGGTTAGTTGGATTTAACTAATTAATGATTTATTTAATGGTAGTATTCCATCCAGACTATAAGATAGATATGTCTTGTCCATTTGAGGCTACACTTTGAATGCGAACATCCAAAAATGACATTATGAGTCTAAAATAGATTATTTAATTTAGCAACAATTGTTATTTGATATACTCAAAGCAAATGCTCTTCCTTAAAATTCAACACACAATTTGATTTACCCTCATGACATTGGACCTCAGCATAAGAATACTATTGCTATGATGCACAGGTTATAATCAATAGTTGTGTGTTTTTAGTCAAGTAAATGTCTATAGACTTGGTCATACATCAGCTCTTGGCAAACTCATTAGTCACCAGAGCCAAATATCAACAGTACAAAGATTGAAATTTCTTTTGAGAGCCAATTTTTTTAAACTTCTTCTAACATCACTTCTTCAAAATAGACTTGCCTAGGCTGTGGTATTTTGTGGAAGAGACACACTCAAGGGGCCAAGGAGCCACATGTGGCTCATGAGCCGCAGTTTGCCAAACCATGGTCATGCATAATTAACATTAATAAGAACAGTAATGGGCAAACTCTTTCAATCCTTTACTGAATATATTGACACTAGGGTCCTGGTGCATGAATTCTAGCACTGAGGGTGGGTGTTCCTCAGCCCAGCCCACACCCTCTCCAACCTGGGACTGGGTTCGGGCCTAAACCAGTAGTCGGACATCCCTCTAACAATCCAGGACAGCTGGTTCCCAACTGCTTTCTTGCCTGCCAGCCTGATCACCCCTAACCACTCCTGCCAGTCTGATCGACACCTTACTGCTCCCCTGTTGGCCCAATTGCCCCCAATTGCCTTCCCCTGCTGGCCCAGTCATCCCCAACTGCCCTCGCCTGCCAGCCTGGTCCACCTTAATTGCCTTCCCCTCCTGGCCTGATTGTCCACAACTATCTTCCCCTGCCTGCCATCTTGTGGAGGCCATCTTTGACCACATGTGGGTGGCCATCTTGTGCAAAGCATGAGGGCCAGTTTGTATATTACCTCTTTATTATATAGGATAGGGTTCTTTCATGTTTAAGGGCATCTAGAGTTATTTTTTCAATTAGAAATCCTTTCTTTTAATGGACTTGGAGAATCAATAAAGCACAACAATATATGTTATCAGAATAGTGTACTTTTTTAAATTTTTGTCATACGATATTTCAAACATGTTATATTATACAAAGAGTTTCAATGAGAAAAATACCCAGAGATAGACACTATTGTTCATTTGATTCTCTTGTCATGTTTTGTAATGAGCTGAAACACAATGAAAACCAACATAATTGTAACTGGATTACACTATTTCGTGGTTTATATTGAGATATATAAGGACTTAAGATACATATAAGAATGATCATGCTGAGGATTAGATATCTATGAAAACGAAGCAAGGGTGGGTTTGTCCTAAGTAAACTAAGAAAAATTAAAAAATGCTGTAATAGCGATTACATGTATTGTAATTCTAAGGTGACCTGATGTCCTATAATGGAATATGAATCAGATGTATTTTTATAAGGATTTTTTTGTTCATTCTTAACAATCCAGTGATATCTTGTGACCTTTTCTATGCAAATACGAACAATTTGAGGCTATCACAGTCTCACATACATTGCTTCTTAAAGGGACAGTCTTAATTGCTTTTACAGTAGCACTTTTATTTTAACCTTTAATACTTATAATACCATCTTTCAAGCTTGAAATTCACATTTATTTATTTATCATTTTATCCTTTCCTGTTTTGGTAAGTATTAATTTTATTTTCCAATGAAGGTCTGAAGTGTTTCATGAATATGATATGATAAAGTAAATATGATAAAGTTAAATATGATAAAGTTAAATATGATAAAGTACATCTTTATTAAAATACCAAGGGGGGTCTCTCAGCGTGTCCTGTTGATATCAGGTCAAAACTGTCATCCCAATTCCACCTGCCATTTCTGCCTCCCACTTCCGCTCTCCCTGGCCCTGCTGCATTTGCCATGGGCTCATACTCAATCAGTCCAGATCAAGAGACGTGGCAACAACAGTGAGCCCTGCGTCTGGAGCCTGTAGGTCAGCTGAGCAGCACTCCTGCTGTGGGAGTTCACTGAGGCAGGTCCTGAGTTGAGCATTTGCCCCCTAGTGGTCAGTGCACATCAAAATTACCAGTTGACTGGTTGTTTGGTTTCTTAGGTATATATATATATATATATATATATATATATATATATATATATATATATATATATTGCATTCATCACATTTACTGAAAGAGAAGCATGCATTTATTTTCCACGGAGATCAATGAAAATGTACTGTTCTTATTCACAGGGAAACTAATGACAGTTTAACAGTTATTACCTTTTGGATTTTCTTTTCCTATTTAAGGATTTTGTTTTGTTTTGGCATAGGTTGAATATGTCATCCCATCCTTAAAGTTAAATATATTGTTATTTACATATGTGCCTATTACTGCTGAGTTATGAGGCAATGACAATGCATGTTTTCTACTCTAAAATAAAACAAGCCAATTTAGCCTTTCTGTTCTTTAAAATTAGGAAATGGTGGAAGCTTTAATTTTTAAACAGCACAAAATTGTCATTCTCATTGTGTAAAAAATAAATATAATTGTGATAAGTAATAATTAATCACTTTAAAGTTTCAAATGGGCAGTGAAAGTATATTCATAAGAAAAATTCAATAATGTTCATGATTATCCTGGCTTCATTGCCACAGTCCTCACATGTTTGAATCTATCTATCTATCTATCTATCTATCTATTATCTATCTATCTAGCTATCTATCTATCTATCATCTATGTAAAGAGCCAGGGTCATAACATCCAAAATGACTGAAGGCTCAATCAAATGTCAGGCTGCACACTCAGCAGGCAATCAGCCTGAACTGCTGACCTGTTGGAGAGAGAGAAAGAGTCAGGGCTGATCAACAGCGGCAGCAGCTGCTGGTGAGGCTCAAAGAGAGAAGCAGGGTGATCAGACCATGCTTCTGTCTTCAGGTCTCCCCCCACAGCCAAGCCTCTCTCTTCCAGAGTTCAGCAGTTCACTCTGCTTGCCAGAAGCCTGGGCTGAGTAGTGATCAGCCCTGCCTCTATGATCAGGCCTGGAGATAGGCCCAGAGATGCTTACTGGCATAGATACCAACCAATCAGAACCAACTCTGGTTGAACTGCATAGGCAGAACCTAAGATGGGGGCTAAGGAAGAGTTTTAAGGGCAACAGATGTTTGATGAAAGACAGTGGCCAACAAACTGTGGCTTGTGAGTCACTTGTGGCTTTTTGGCCCCTTGAGTTTGGCTCTTCCACAAAATATCACTTGTGGATGCACACATACAGTGTGATTGAAACTTCATGGCACGTGGGCAGAAGTCAGTTTTTGGCCTGGGTGAGTTTATTTTAAAGAAGTGGTTCTAACACCGAGCGACACTCAAGGGGCCAAAAAGCCACATGTGGCTTGCGAGCCACAGTTTGCTGACCACTGCTGTAAGGTGTAAGAAAGTGATTCAAGTTTTTAATGACCGCTTTTGCAGTATAGTGTATATGGCTGGCTATGAGTCCTGATATAGGGATTATGTATTTTTGTCTGCCAAGATAATCTCCTCCAGCTGAAAAAGGCTCCTCCACCATTTAAGCAATCCTATCCTAGATAATCTATCTATACTAATAAAAAGGTAATATGATAACTGGACCCTGTCAACTGGCCATATCCAGACATATGACTTCCTTCTGAATAAAGCCATGGTGGTGGGGGCCAAGGCAGAGGCAGTTAGGGGTGATCAGGCCAGCAGGGGAAGGCAGTTGTGGGCAAGATCAGGCAGGCAGGAGGGCAAGGTAGGGTTATCAGGCAGGCAGACAGGCAGAGGGATTTGGGAGAATCAGGCAGATAGGCAGGCAAGTGGTAAGGAGCCAATTATACTAGATTGTGAGAGGGATGACTGACTGTCTGTTTAGGCCTGATACCCTGAGGGGTCCAGGGTTGGAGAGGGTGCAGGCCAAGCTGAGGAACCCCCCTCCATGCACAAATTTTGTGCACTGGACCTCTGGTTATATAAATAAACAATTGGTGGTCAAATTTGACCCATGTGGCAATCTTCTGTTCCATTTGTCTTTGTGAACCCCTTAGTCAACATAGTGCTTGGCATATTTTTATTAACTTATGAATATTTTTGTAGTAGCTGTGTAGATATATGTATTTATCAATTTGTTAGATTATTTCATAATAAAAGAAAATCTGTATATTAACTGCATGTGAGATTTTATACAGTATAAACATAATGGGATTTCATAAATTATTTATTTAACATTATCTATCTTAAACTTCTTAAATAAGGTAAGAGAGGTAGGTATGTTGGTGTGTAGATAGATGCTATATATATATATATATATATATATATATATATCAATTACTTCCTTTAAAAATAATTGGTTAGTATCACAGTATTTTTTTCTTTCTCCATTCCATCTTTTAAACTTATTTTCCCCTTAAAATCCAGATTCCCAAGTCTTCAATATATTTACTTATTTTTTCTATTACACAGCACACAGATAATAGTTTTAAAATTATAACATAAATACTACTGCTAATTAAAGTTCAGTTTTCATTGTAGTTATCTTTGTACTTAGGATGTATACCATCAAAAAGTCTGAAGCCAGAATCCTGTGGCCATAGTTCATTTAGTTGATTACTTTATTTATGTGCTTATATTATTATTTTTAATTTTATATTTCAGCTACAATGGGCATTCAATATTGTTTTATATTAATTTCAGTTGTATAGCATATTGGGTAAGCAAGATGTCATTTATAAGGTGATCCACTGATAATCTAAGTACCTACCTAGGACCATACACAGCTATTACAATACTATTGACTACTACAGGCCCAGTGCACAAATTCAGCCTGGCCTATTTGGGGGCAGGCCCACCAGGGGGAGGGGCCCTGAGAGGTTGGCCAGCCAGGGGTAGGGGCCACAGAAGGTTGGCTGTGGAAGTGCACTGACCACCAGGGGCCAGCTCCTGCATTGAGCGTCTGCCCCCCCATGGTCAGTGCGTGCCATAGTGGCCTGGTGCGTCAACAGGTTGTTCTGGTCATTCCAGTCATTCTGTCATAACAGTTACTTAGGCTTTTATAGACATAGATATTTCCTATACTGAAATTTTCATTTCCTGACTAATGTGTAAGTACCAATTTTTACTTCTTAATCCCTTCCCTTTTTATTTTTACTCCTTCCCTCTTAAAACCATCAAAGTGAAATCATATGGCATTTGTCTGTCTCGGTCTGACAAATTTCACTTAACACCCTCTAGGTCCATCCATATAGTTCCTCATGGTATAATTTCATTGTGTGTGTGTGTGTGTGTGTGTGTGTGTGTGTGTGTGTGTATGTGTAAATTACCCCATTATCAGATGTATCATTGGCAAATATGTTCTCCCATGTAGTGGGCCCCCTTTTCATTTTATTTGAGTTTAAGTGATTTATGGACGGTCATTCAGGAAACCAGGGAAGGAGCAGGAAATTACAAAAAAATAACACACTGTAATGGTACACAAATATTTGAAAAGAATGCTGTATTGAACCACTCATACTGATGGGGAGATAAGACCTTCCTAGAGGTTGTGGTTCCAGGAGAAGTAGTGACAATCCCTGGGCCAGAGTATCCCAGTGATCTTCATTGGTCCATGGTATGCAAATGGGTCCAGGGTCTTCATAGGTCTGGAGGTGAGCGATTGTGGTTTGGAGAAAGTAAACCTCTTTTGTTAAATATAATTTTGAGGGGGGTCTCCTTTACATTTTTATAGACTTTTCATATATTTTATCCTACTTAATCTCTGCTTACTTCTCTATTCTGTTCATTGATTCAGGTTTTACTAACTTTCTTTTATCTATCGAGCAGTATATCAGTATCTTAAGCTCTTCTTTGCCTGTTTCTCATCTTCTTAATTCCCTCCCTTTTCCTGGTATACACACACACACACACACACACACCCCTTGCCCAATTATATATTAATGTAATAATTTTATTTTGAAAATATTTCAGAAATTATTTCTTTTTTTAAAATATATTTTATTGATTTTTCACAGAGAGGAAGGGAGAGGGATAGAGAGCTAGAAACATCGATGAGAGAGAAACATTGATCAGCTATCTCCTGCACCTGGGATGTGCCCGCAACCAATGTACATGCCCTTGACCGGAATCGAACCTGGGACCCTTCAGTCCAAGGGCTGATGCTCTATCCACTGAGCCAAACCGATTTCAGCTGAAATTATTTCTTTATTTTCCTGATAATAATTAATCTTCTTTTATAGTTATAGTTGAATCAGGTTAATTAACTTACATTTGTAGAAATGTTTCATTCTGTCCATGCAACAATATAGGTACAAAATAATTACTTCATAGTATAGAGTTGATCTTATTAAATAACTATCAAAAACTGAATAGTGTAGTTAAAATGTGATGTAACAAATATTGATATTTTAAAACTCAAGTGGCAGTTAATTGTAATTTTCATCATTCTAAATAAATCTGGAAAATGCAGTTCCAGAATAACAGGTTTATAGACTGAATCTATTAATTACTGTTAGACTCCCTTCTGTTACTTTTCTGTTCTGTTTCACAAATTAATTAAGAAGTGTGTAAATTCACTGACTAAAGTAGGAAAAATTGACAAACACTTAGTAAAATCTGAAAATTAAAATACGAATAACAATTGTCAGAAAGTCAAATCTATGGGACTCAGAATTAGGGAGTGACAGTGACAACATCAGGAATCCTCAGGGAAAGGGAGAGAAGGAGGCCACAGGTAAGGGCATGGATCCAGAAGATTTAATGTAAGAAATCAAACAATGGGTATGCAGTACTATAAAACAAATATCTATAATAATAAAATCATAATATGCAAACAGACTGAATGACTGAACAATGAACCAACTCTCTGAGTGACCTTCTGGATGAAGCTGGGCTGTGAGGGCCAGCAGAGGCAGCCAGGGCTGTGAAGGCCTACTCTTGCACGAATTTCGTACATCAGGCCTCTGGTCACAATATAATTTATAGTCCACTTACCTCAACGAAGCAAGGAAACCTGAAGGAAGAGCAATAAACAGGCATCTCCTCTGAACAGACCCCCACGCATTAGCTAGATTAAATGTTCATTTGCATGCATGTATCCCATACAAGTTGTAAACTACTTGAATGCAGAATAGAGGCTAGGACAGATTCTCATTCATTGTGATTATTTCTCATGAAACAACTCTTAGAAGTACAAACCCTCCAACATATAGTGAGTCAATGAGTGACCAAATATCTTTTAATTTCACATCCATCACAGCTAGAGGAAGGAAGTTTCATCATAAAAAAAAATTTGAGTTAGGTGTATCTACCTATGATTTGTAGATTCATCATTTGTTCATGAATTAAGGCAAGATCCATGAGCTATGTCTCTTTCCTTATCTATAAATGGTATTAATAATGAAATCTCACTAACAAGATGATTTGAAAATGAAAATATAATTATATAGACAAAGCACACGATGTATATATAAAGCTTTCAATAAAATGGTAACTGGAAATAGTTAAGTATACATACACACAACACATACACCCATGTGTTTCATTGGCAAGGAATAATTTTTCCCCAAAATATACATCTTCCTAATTGCTTGCTTATATGAATTTTTCCTACAGCTTTCAGTGTAAATATTCTTAGTAAAATAAATAACATATCAGTCGGAGTGAGTCTCTGTCACTGTATGAGAAACTGATTTATTTTTCTCAGTTCTTTTGTTAATGAGAAAGCATTAGAGCATGGGAAGGTCCTGGATCTGTAATGGGAAAAGGTATGACCACAGAGAGGAAAAGTCAGGTCAGAGTTTTGTTGATCTATTTATAGACCACCAGAAAATGAACAGTGGTGGATGTGTATGCCTTAGCCCAACAAGAAAGCTGATTATTTATTGTATGATTAAATCTGAATATGTTTAATGTCTTGTGAGTTAATTGGAGATAATATAGTTTGAGGTGGCTATTTGTAAATGAATTCCAAATATAAATATATGTGCAGGATCTAAGGAAATCATTAAAGGCTATGAAGATCACTTCAAAGAAACTCTACTTCTAGTCAAATTAATTTTTTTTTTCTTTGTGAGTTACCACGTCCAAAATAATATTGACCAGAGGTTGATTTATTTTATTGAGAATTTTTTCCAATTTTTCTGAGGGAAGGGTTTCATTTTGTTAATTTTCAATTTGATCTTTATTACTCCCTTTCTTCTTTTTTACTTTGTGTGCAATTTACTCTTCTTTTTCTAGTTTCTTAAGGTTAAACATGATGTCATTGATTTGAGAACATTCTTTTCTAATAAAAGTATTTTAGCTTTAAGTTCCCTCCTAAGTACTAATTTAGCAGCATCTCACAAATAGGCATACAGTGTTTCTCATGTTCATTCAATTATTTAAATGTGTGTTATTTTTTGCCAATATTTGGGCATTATTAAGAAAACATTCCATTTTTTATTTTTTAATTTAATATCTTCAAAGAATAAATTTTATATTACTTTAACTCTTTTAAATTTATCACAATTTGTTGTATGGGCTAGTATATGTTGTACTTGGTAAATGTTTTGTGTGAACTTCGAATGAATGTGTAATTGTCTATTGGGGGATGGAGTGTTCTCAACAAGTCAATTGGGTTAAGTAGGTTGACAGGATTTTCCAATTTGCTACATTCTTATCGATATTAATTACATCTACTTGTTCAATCAATTGGTTTTTTTTTTGTGTGTGTGTGTGTTTTAAATATATTTTTATTGATTTTTTACAGAGAGGAAGGGAGAGAGATAGAGAGCTAGAAACGTCGATGAGAGAGAAACATCAACCAGCTGCCTCCTTCACACCCCCTACCAGGGATGTGCCAGCAACCAACTTACATGCCCCTGACCGAAATCAAACCTGGGACCTTTCAGTCCGCAGACCGAAGCTCTACCACTGAGCCAAACTGGTTTCAGCTTGTTCAATCAATTGTTGATCAAGGGATTATTTTAGTGTGTTTGGGTTACTATAGCAGAATGTTATAAATTAGATGGCTTAGAAACAACAGGAATTTATTTCTCATAGTTCTGATGCTGGGAAGTCCAAGACCGAGGCACCAGCAGATTTGGTGTCTAGTGAGTACAGTTTCTTGGTTCATAGATGAGCACCTTCTCACTGTGTCCTCACATGGAAGAGGGTGGGGACGCTCTCTGGGGCATCTTTAATGAGGGAACTGATCCCACCCATGAGTCCTTCACTTTCAATTCCTGGTCACCTCCCCAAACCCTCCCCCCCCCCCCCCGATATCATCTCATTAGGAGTTAATAATTCAATATATGAAACTGGGGGAATATAAACATTCACTCTATGGCAGGGGTTTTGAAATCTCAGACTATGATTGTGGATGTGCATTTTAACCTTGCAGTCACATCACTTTTTGTGTCATATATTTGAACTCATGCTATTATAGGCAAAAATAAATTTTTTTTTATATTTTTATATAAAAATTTTTATATAAAATTTTTTATCTTTCTGATAAACTGACATATTTATCCTTAAGAAATTACATTCTTCATTCCTGATAATATTAATTGTCTGAAATCTACTTTGTCTAATATCAATCAATATAGTCAAATTATATTAATTTATTTTTAGTAAACTTTAAAAATTTTAAACAGTTTTAGATTTACAGAAAACATTTAAATATATTACAGAAAGGCTCCATCTACCTTACTGCAGTTTCCCCTTTTATTTACATTGACCATTGATATGGCATTTTTCTTTCAATTAATAAGCCGATAATGAAAATTGATTATTAACTATGTACATGCTGTATTCATTTTAACATTCCATCCAGATCACCACATTTTAGTTAGTACTCATGTCTCTTTAGGTTTCTCTTGTTATGGCAGTTTCCAGGTTTTTATTTGTTTGTTTTATTTACTGTTAGGATGCTGTCTTCTTGCAAGACTTACTTTTATCATATGTGTGTTTTTATTTAGGCAGCATATTGATTGGTCTTGCTTTCCCTTCTCCCCAATATGACAATATTTTTAAAATATACTTTTATTGATTTCAGAGAGGAAGGGAAAGGGACAGAGAAATAAAAACATCAATGATAAGAGATAATAATTGATCAGCTGCATCTTACATATCCCCTACAGGGAATACAGCCCACAACCTAGGCATGTGCCCTTGACCTTTTTCAAACCCAGGACCCTTCAGTCTGCAGGCCGAGTCTCTATCCACTGAGCCAAAGGCAATTATATTTGTTTTTTAATTGGGCCAATCTTTACCAATTAATCATTCCTATTTAATGTGATTATTAATTTAGTTACTTTTAAGTCTATCATCTTCCTACTTGGTTTTAGTTTACATTCTACTTTTTAATACTATTTTTATGGTTTCATATATTTCTTTTTTGGCTTATTTTCAATAGTGTTTTTTTTATTTACTTATTTTTTCTTTAAAAATAATTTGTGCATTTTTTAATTCACTAGAGGCCAGATGCATATAATTCATGCAAGTGCAGGCCTTCCTTCCCCTGGCTGCCAGCACTGGCTTCTCTCAGGCACCCGGGACCCAGACTTTCCCAGGCCGCAGGCTGGCACCTGGATCTTGGGCTTCCCTCACAGCCCTGGCTGCATCCAGAAGGTTGTCCGAGAGTATGTCTGTATAATTAGCATATTACACTTTTATTATTATGGATTTTAGTAATCATTTTAGTGTTCATAGTTTATGTCTTTGACCTATTAAACTGTACTTTCAACTCATATTATGCCACTTCATATAGTGGAAGAGATCTTTAATATTGTATATTTCAATTTCTCCTCTCACAACCTTTCTCCTGCGATTGCCACACATTTTATTTTTATGTATTTATTAGAGGCCTGGTGCATGAATTTGTGCACAGGTGGGGTCCCTTGGCCTGGCTAACAATGGGGGATGATCCGGGCAGCTGGCAGGTGGAAGGGACTGTGGGGAGTTGGCTGGCCTGGAGGAATGATTGTGGGAGGTTGGCTGGCTGTGGGAGATTGGCTGTCATAGTGACCAGTCAAGCAGTCCTTCAGTTGTTCAGTCATTCAGTTGCTTAGGCTTTTATAGCTAGCTAGCTAGCTAGCTAGCTAGCTAGATAGATAGATAGATAGATAGATAGATAAACCTTGCATTCTATTATCATTTTTGTTCCAAAAACTCAATTATCTCTTTAGCACTCTGTTCTGAGAACCATGGCCACCAGGGAAGTAAGCCAGACCCTTTCTGGGTTTCCTATCTCTGCAGTAAAACACAACATTCTCTCAATGCAGAAAGCTGGAGGATTTTAAGGGCTTGCCTCATTTGTTGTCATCATTCACAGCCCAGTGTCTTTTATTCACTGATAAACAATGTTTAGCAAAACTGCTACAACATATATTTTGTTTGTATCAGTAGGAGGTAAATTTGGTCCTTGTTAAAGCATTTTGGCAGTCTAAAATAAAATAAATTAATAGTATAGCCATAGCCAAGCCAGCTTGCTCCCTGGTTAAGCATTGAACTATGAACCAGGAGGTTACAGTTCGATTCCTGGTCAGAGTGCATGCCAAGGTTTCAGGCTCCATCCCCAGTGTGGGACATACAGAAGGCAGCCTACCAATCATTCTCATTATTGATGTTTCTATCTCTTTCTCCCTCTCACTTACTCCCTAAAATCAATACAAATATATTTTTAAAAATAGCAGAGCCCAGGCAAGATAACTCAATGGTTAGACCATCGGCCTGCACACTGAAGGGTTGCCAGTTAGATTCCCTGTTAAGGTCACTAACCTGGGTTTCAGGTTCACTCCTGTCCCTTTCCCCTCCCCCATTCATGTGTGCCTCATTCCCTTCTACTCTTTTTGAAAAGAAATGGAAATAGTGTCCATAGGTCCAATGGAAATAGTTCTGGCAGGAATTAGGAACTCATGGGAAAATCTCTCTCTCTCTCTCTCTCTCTCTCTCTCTCTCTCTCTCTCTCTCTCTCTCTCTCTCTCTCTCTTACACACACACACACACACACACACACACACACACACAAACACACACACAGTTTAGCTTTTCAAATCCTAGGCTTCTTTGTATTAGAAAATATGGAATTATATTATATATAACACAAAAATGTAATGCTACTTAGTAATGAAATGCAATGGGAGAAACACTAGACTTGAAGTCAGATCACTTGGATTAAAATTCAGAAAGGTCACTCTGTGACTATGAAAAAATGACATAGCCCATCTCAGACTGATTTTTCTCATATGAAAAACTGACTTAGTAATTCCAAGCTTGCAAGGCTATATTGAAGACCAGAATGCCAAGTAAATTAAAGAGCTCGTAATAGATCCTCTAAAGTGCTTGTGGTTTTCCCCATTAAAATGGGCTTGATTTCATGTCAACTTGCATAAACTTGAGTGGTCAATATGCACTGGACACCAGAATGTGTTATAATTTACCATCTAAAAAGTCTGTAAAAATAAACTACTGAACTACCCTTTTAATAGCTAACGAAATAGAATCTCCATAAAATAGATCATCATGGCTGCATGTGCAGAATGAGAAAGTATTTTCTATAAGACTTGAGCCTGGTTTAGTTTTGACCCACACTTTTTCTTCTTTATTTTGCAAAGTTTAAGCCTCCTTTTCATAAAATAAATTATATGAACAGGTTATTCTTAGGATATAAATCTAATATCAGGATTATCAAATATTCTTTACTACTGTTTGCTATTTCATTCACTATATTTATATTTCTATGGAATCTATAGTTATGCACTTTCACTTTCACAAATTCTATATTGTAATAAATATTCAAAATGTCATTTTTCAGTGTGTTCACTTCATTTTACTTATTTTTAATTTAAAATATATTTTTGTTGATTTCAGAGAGGAAAGGAGAGGGAGAGAGAGATAGAAACATCAATTCTGACAGAAAATTATTGATCCTGTATGCTCCTGACCATGGATTGAGCCCCAAACCAGGGCATGTGCCCTGATTGGGAATTGAACCATGACTACCTGGTTCATAGGTCAATGCTATTTGGGTGAGTGCACTTAATTTCATATACAAAATTAATATGGTAAACTCTTATTCTTTCCCTTTAAGTATTGTTTTTGGCTATGATAAGCTCAAAGTACTCTTAGGTAAGCCTTGATATAATATAAAAATGCACAACCTTAAGAGGGCAGCTACCACTTCTTATAGTTATAATTCAGCATGTTTTGGTTATTGTTTATTATCTTTATCATATGATAATTTCTATCACAAGGCTGAAAATGGACAATATTAAAAAACAATATTTTAGAGGCCTGGCAAAGGTCATAACATTTCTTAAAAGCACCTGCTGCTATTTCATGATAGTATATTTAAATGTTTTGCATTAGGAGCACTCTGAATCATTATACTGAGGATTACATTTTCCCCCTAATAGTAGCATTTTATACTCTTTCAGTATAAAATAAAAAAGTGACATTGTCTTTTGGTCTGTTTTGAGTTTATCTCTCTTTCTATCGAATATCCTTTGGTTAAAATGTTTTCACAGTATATTTCTCCTATATGATCTTTGAGACTGTATTTCTCAGTGTGATTCTGTCTCCTACCTGCACTTATAAACACTTGCCACTTTTACCACAATATCAGAAGCACAGAACATCATCTCTGTGTCACCTGTCAGGTCTACACACTTTTTCACTGGCCAAGACCTCAAGGACCTACCTGTCTTGTTACTTTTTCATGTTTCTCTCCTCAGCCACCTCTGCTATCACATTCCAGTTAGAATTACCCCCGGAAACCGAAGCACCACACATCCATTTGCTGCCATGTTTATTCATGTCATCTTGAGAAGAAAATTATAGAGTAGCTTAGGGCTAGACCCTTGGTCTGCAAACTGCGGCTCGCGAGCCACATTCGGCTCTTTGGCCCCTTGAGTGTGGCTTTTCAACAAAATACCACAGCCTGGGTGAGTTTATTTTGAAGAAGCGGCATTAGAAGAAGTTTAAGTTTTAAAAATTTAGCTCTCAAAAGAAAATTCAATTCTTGTACTGTGGATGTTTGGCTCTGTTGACTCATGAGTTTGCCAACCACTGGTCTAGACCAATATTGGGAAACATCAGCATAACCATGCACACACATGCACAGGTAAACTTTTCCTTCCCTTTTCCTTCCTTCCTTCCTTTCTTCCTTCCTTCCTTCCTTCCTTCCTTCCTTCCTTCCTTCCTTCCTTCCTTCCTTCCTTCCTTCCTTTCTTCCTTCCTTTCTTTCTTTCTTCTTTTAAAAGCTTAGTGGTTTGGAACTCAGAATTCTGGGATCCAAGTCCAGCTTTTTAAATAATAACTGCATGGAATTCAACACATTGCTTAGCCTTCTGTGTTTCAAGATTATAAGTAATAAAATGGGAGCAAATAATGTGCTACCTATGAGTGTCATTATGCTTAAAAGAGGCCCTGGTATATAAATTATACATAAATGTTAGCTATGACTAATGCTAGAGCTAATGCTATTATTAGTATTGCAGTGACTATTACTGTTCTTATAGTAAAAGTAAGAATTCATCTAGGCAAACATATGCCAGAAGCAAAACATTAATTTTGATGATTCTGTATTATCTTTCTCCCATACTGACCACTAATCTAGAACATTCCTATTAATCTTACTTATTTTATTCCTATCAAAAAAAAGTTTTCCTTCAGGGAAACAAAACAATGGAACCATCAAAAATAAAATATGATTTTTAATTATAATTATAAAATATATTTACTATCTACTTTTAAACAGAAAGACAACCAAACCAGGGAAATAATTAACTGTTTGAGGAAAATGTTAACTGTTGCAAAGCTTTACATGTATCACTTTATTTAATCATCCAACCAGTAGTCAAGAATAAATTACTGTAAGTGAAGTTATGAAGTTCATAAAAAATAAAATAGCTTGTTCAAGGTCATATATAAAGTAAGAGTTCATATTGAATATTCAACCCAGTCTTCTCTGGTTCCAGAAATAAAGAAATGGAATCTTAAATTTAAACTTAGAATTCATAATTGAGTCACCCTTCTTAAGTAGCTGATTAAGAAGGCACTTTAGCAGTTAGTGATTGAGCATTTTTTAAGAATACCTGAACTTTCTGCTTATACTTGACAACTTTATGATTCTAAGCCTTTCTCAAGCTTGGTAAAATAGGCAAGCAGTAGATATGGTTACAGTGGGATGAATACACTACTCTTTCTCTGTGCTAGAACAAAAAGAGCTGCCAGACTTGTTTTATATCCATTGATTCATTCAGCAAGTGATCTAATTAATCCTCAGTACTATGTGAGGCCTTGTTGCTCTTTTAGTATGCTATTCGCTTAATGTTAAATTCTAATTGCTATAAAGGTTATTCTTTAAAACCATAAGTGATGGTTTAGATCATTGTCTTAGCTTGGGCTGGTATAACAAAATACATCTAAGTGGCTTATATGGCAGGGATTTATTTAACATAGTTCTGGAGTCTGGGAAGTTCAAGATTAAGGTACCAGCTGATTTTGTTCCCTGGTTACTGCTCTTGCCTGGTTTACAAACATCTGTCTTCTTGCATGGCACAGAGTGTGAGCTCTGGTTTCTTATAAGGAAACTAATCCCATTGTGGGCACCCATCCTCGTGACTGCATCTAAATCTAATTATCTCCCAAATGCCCCACCTCCAAAAATCATCATCACATTAGGGTTAAGGGATTAAACATATGGGGGAATACAGACATCCATCCTATAAAAATCATTTTGCTGCCGAAACTGGTTTGGCTCAGTGGTAGAGCGTCGGTCTACGGACTGAAAGGTCCCGGGTTCGATTCCGGTCAAGGGCATGTACATTGGTTGCAGGCACATCCCCGGTAGGGGGTGTGCAAGAGGCAGCTGGTCGATGTTTCTCTCTCGTCGACGTTTCTAGCTCTCTGTCTCTCTCTCTTCTTCTCTGTAAAAAAATCAATAAAATATATTTTAAAAATTATGTTGCTTTTCTGTTTCAAACTCTTTAATGATTGCCTATTGTAGTAAAAGTAAAGCATTTCACCTTGCTTCCCATGATCTGCGGTACTGTAAATGTAGCCTCCTGTGGAACCCCTTCCAATCGATTCCTGCTCCTCTCCACACTGACTTGCCCTCAGCTCAGGGATGGGTGTTGCAGGGCATTGCTCCTTCTACCTCTGGTATTCATGCTTACTCCCCTCCAGGTTAATTCATCTTCAGGTCCCTCTTCAAATGTTATTTCCTGGAACTACCCTTTCTGAATTGCAACACCTTATAAAGTCCCCCCTTATTGTCTCTGTTAACCGTCTTCTTTTCTCTTTCACAGCATTTATCAAAACATGTAAGTGCACATTTACTTGCACTTATTTGTGTAATGATTTTTTACCCCTGCCTGGTAAACTCTGTGGGTCAGGTGACATATTTTTCTTGAAAAAAAAAATCACTATAATCTCAGCATCAGACAGAGTCTTATACATAGAAGGCAACTAATAAATAATTATTAAGAAAATGCATGATTAAAATGATAGATAATGTCTTAGAAATTAGTTAAGTGGGCTTTGTAATTAAATGGGTATAAGTTGAAGAAAACACACACAAAAAACTCATTACTGTATGATGTTAAGAGGGTTCCTCAATATTCTTTTGGAACTCAGTTCCCTGTCACTAACATGGATATAAATATCCCCTCTTCAACAGAAAAATGTGAGAATTAAATGTATAAACCTGCTTCAATATGTTCTGGTTACCTTCTCTTTCCATTAGTGACCTAGAACTGATATATATATATATATATATATATATATATATATATAATCAACTGTATTCATTGGCTATATTTCTATTATAATCGTAATTGCCTTTTAAGACCAGCTCTTCATTTTCTTCTGATTGGTTATTATTTTCATTTATATATTTGTTTCCTCACAGCTCATGACTAAATGTGGTATAACTTTCCTTTTAAAAAAGATAGTCTTATTGATTTTAAAGAGAGATTACAGGAGAGGGAGAGCCAGAGAAACATCAATTAGGGAGAGAAACAGATTGGTTGCTTCCTGCATACCCTCTACTGGAGATCAAGTTTGCATTCTGGGCATGTGCCCTGACAGGGAATGGAATCCTCAATCTCTGAGTGCAGGAATTGATGCTCAACTGGCATGTGCAGTGTCAATTTCTTGATCCCAGTAAGTTACAGCATGATCAAAATAGTTTTAACTCACTCAACTCTGTTAATAGTTGCAAGAGTATGTTCACCATTCTTCCTACCGTGTTTAATTATAAATTTCTGAGTTGACTTCTTTCTCATCTTCTCCTCTCAAAATGTTATATTTAGTAAAGATAGCTAGGAAAATAACTATTAAAAATATTTCCCTCAAATCCAAAGATATTTGCATAATCTATAAAGAAAAATACACACATAAAAGTAGAGAAGTCAGAAAAAAGAATGTAAAATGAAACAAAGTAGGCAATCTTCATAAAGCCAATTCTTCAATTGCTGTTATTATTGTCACTACATTCGTTTATAAATGGTACATGTCTGTTTTAATATTTTATGAATGTCAAAAATAAAATAGAAAGCAATGTAGGCAGTTGTGATGTTAAAACTGAAAAAAAAAACAAAAAAACAAGTAGGCAGTATTTTTCTAGATAAAGCTGTAATAATGTAAAGTATTTGTTACTGTTGGCTTGCTATTTATGAAATTTAGAAGAATATTATCTTCATAAGCTTACATGTGTTATCCCTGTCTCCAGAGCAGGGTTTCCATCTTATGTTCTTTATTTAAATTGGTAACTGCATTGATAGACTATTAGCATTTTAAACTAAATATATTTAAATTCCTTAGCAGAGTAAATCATTATTTTTGAGCTACAGTCCTCTTCTAGTTAAGCCTACTATGCTTTAGGTACTCTCATAAATCTCTACCCATGGAAAGACTGTTTTATCATTTTAATAGTAGGAGCATCCATGTTGGTTGTAAATGACTCAAAATTCAAGATTCCATTGGCTCTTTAAGCCTAAAAAGAAAATCTCAGGGCAGCAGGTTCTCTGCATGCTGGCCATATCTGAATGAGTTAGCTAGGCAACTTGGTGCCTCTATAAGCAAACCATAGAGTTCCTGTTCTGTGCTGACCAAATGGGAATAGAAGTAATCTTTTCTAATGCAGTAATTAATGCCACTGCACATGAACTTGATTGATGATTTAAATGGGGAACTTATTTACTTTCTTAAAGTGCCCAACCTTGACAATTAACCAAAGACTAATTTTTAAAATATTTTTTGGTGAAAGCAAAAAAATCATTCCAGCTGTTAAACAAAACTACAAAGAGTTTAGGTTGTAATAAAGAATTTAAAAAATGAGGGGGCTGGGTGAAAAAAGGTGAAGGGATTAAGAAGTACAAATTGGTATTCATGATAGTCCTGGGGATATAAATTACAGCATAGGAAATATAGTCAATGATATTTTAATATTATGTGTGATGCCAGGTGGATATTTAAAATATGATGGGGCCATTTTATAAAGTATATGATTGCCTAACCACAGTGCTATACATGTGTTGAATGTGGATAGTAGTAACAAATTAAGAAAATAGAAATAAATTAGGCTTTTCTAAAATGGAAATTTAAAAAGATAAATTTATTTGAACACAGGACAGGATTGCAATCTGGAGGCACAGATTTGGGTAGCAAACTGAATTGTGCTCTGAAAAGAACAAAGAAAGGCAAGGTTTATAAAGGCAAGACCAGGGGAGCTGCTCTCATTTAGCTCCTCCATGGAAAGGAAGGAGTTGGCTAGGGCAGTTGGGGTTGGTTTAGGTCCACTATACAGATGAAGGATGCTGATTGTTGAAATGGATTGGTTCCTTTCAAGGTAAAGAATACACATGGTCTGGTCACCATGGTAAGGAAAAAGTAAAGTTTATATGTGTCCCTGTACCAGTAATTGATGCAGGATACTTAATGTTCAGCTTTGAGTTGAGTTTAGCAACAGTTAAGCAAGTTAACAGTAGTCCCAAACACTAAGACATGAGGTAAACACAAGCCCCACTTCCTTAATAGTCTACTAATTGTATTTCAAGTTAATCTCTTAGCAATGCAGATTCCATTTTATTTTCTCCATTATCACAGCATAACAGACTTTCGGAGATTTCATCAGATTTAGTCATAAATGAAATTTGGCCTGTATGAAATTTACTTAAATGTAAATTTGAACCAAAACAACATTTATACAAAAAATAAAATCAAGTATCTATATATCTATATATCTATATCTATATCTATATACTTTTAAAAAGTAGGTTTACATTGTTTGTGTGGAAAAATATATTATCTAAAAGATAAATCATAAGCAAATAAATAAAATAACAATAAGACAAATAATACAAATATATAACACAATAATTAATAAATAAATAATGTAAGAATACACTCAGCTTTGTGTACTGAATACACAAAGCTGAGTGTATTCTTACAAAATGATATATATATCGTTTTTTTTCAAACAGTCATGGTGATTATTACAAATGCTTTTCTTCTGAAAGGAATAAAGTCCTGTAAATCCAGACAGAAATAGGGCAGATAGTGTGTTAAATAATTACTGCAGCTGAGGGTCATTAGCTATAATCAAGGGCCAGCTTAGACACAGAATATGAAGCAGAAGGTGAGTTTGATCTTTAGCCAGATCAGAAGCCACGCACCATGGAGGCCATCTGGATGCCAGAAAGTTAGTTTAAATTGTGGCCTTTGATTTTCATCTAATTTGCAATAAGTCCTTAAATTCTAAAGCAAGAACAAACCTTTATATTGATAGGCTAGGGATCTCCTTTTCTTCAAACCTTTTGTTACTATTGTAAAATATTCAATGCCTATCATTTTAGAAATGCCACTGTCAAAGAAGCTAAAACATAAAATTATGCATTATACTTCAACCCTAGCAAAACTGAAATCTGAATATTTACTCAGATGTGCACTGTATCTTGATATTTCCCTTTTTGTGTTCCTTAGGAGAAAGTTCACTGTCCTCTTAGGAATATTCTGCACTTATTTTTGTTTAAATAGTGTTTGTTGAATTTGAGCTATCTAGTTTCTTAAAGAAATCTATTGTCTTGGAATGTTAATGTTTCCTATCACTGTTGCTACATAAAATTATCTGTATCTGTACTGTTCAAAATGGTAACCATTGACCATTGATAGCTATTTACATTTGAATTTAAATAAACTAAATATATATTAAAATGCAGTTCTTTGGTTATTGTATCTATATTTCAAGTCCTCCCTAGTCACTGGTAGATTTGGATTATTTCCATCATCAAAGAAAGTGCTATAGGGACTGCACTACTATAGATCGGGTGCCAGTAAAAGGCCCGTTCCTCAAATCCAGCCCCAGCCTGTTCCTGTGAATAATGTGTAATGGGGCACAGCCATGACCACTCCGTGGAGTGTTATGTATGTAGAGACACAGTGTTAAGAAGTGCTGTGACAGATGACAGTATCTTCCACAGAGCCTAATATATTTACTGTCTGACCTTTTGCAAAAGCTGTTTGCTGAACTCTTATCTAGACCCTGGTATAAAGTCCATTTTTTAAGTGTTATAAAAATGAGTAGCTTTGACTATTATCTTCAATTCTTTAAATTTTTATGTAATTTATGTTTTGCATAAGTATGTTTCAATGTCCCTATCTTTTCCTATCTTGGGTTCTCCTTGCAGTCAGTGATTTTCAAGAGGTGAGCTGCAAGAATTTTTAAAATATGCAATACCTGACTATTTAGTCAGGGGCATTGACCTCTTTTCTCTTATATTGTCAAATTAAAAAAAAAGAACAATGGCCAACACATTAATAGATACCCAGAGTGAATGAATTAAAAGTATACCGTTTTTTTTTCAGATCAGAAAATAATGATATATTTTTTATGTGTCACAGAATTTTTAGTAATTGGTTTATGTGTGCCATGAAATGAAAAAGGTTGAAAATCTCTTCCTTACGTGCTATTTCAGAACCAGGTAGGAAAATGATTGCAAAGAATGGCTACCTTAGTTGTTTATGTCAATCTGAAGCCATAAATTCTCTAGATACAGGGGAGGCTGGGTATTACAGTGGCTAAGCCTGTCATCACAGCCACAAAAGGTATCATAAATCTGTTGGAGTTGGGAATGTGTACAAGCCTCTTTCTTCATGTCTATTTTATAAGATGTAACAAATTCAGTTCATGTTGTTCCTCAGTAATTTGAAACTCATTTTGTATTTACAGATTCGATTGCACTTTATATGCAAATGAGTCATTATACTTTAGAAAACAGTATGTTAATTTGATTAATTTCTTACCTTATTTAAATCTTATGAAATGTCACCTGCCATTCAGTCTACACACTGGTTATAACAACACAACAAACAATACAAAAAAGAACTGAAGCATTAAATTTCTCCTAATCAGAAAACAGGTGTGACAGGATTCACTTTATGCACATATGAATACTGGATATGTTGGGGATTTGAAACACTTTGCTACTAACTTTTGCCTGGGCCCTAAATATCACACTCTATAATAAAAGTGTCCATCTAAAACAGATTTCTGGGAATGCTGATTCCATATACTATGTGATTTCAGTAGTTTATGAATTAGGCAATTTCTGTTTGCAAGTCTGATGTACAATATAAATAAAACATTGCTTCACAAGTATCTTGTGTGGCAACACCTTGTTTCTAACATGATGCTGTCCCCTTTGAAGGAGTCTGTTTCCTCTTGTCATTGCCTCTGGTCATGGGGAATGATAAGGATAATTATGTCGTCTACCCTTGTGATACTTGGTGCTGTGTGCCGCCCTGGTAGGATGCCATGGTTCCTCTTTTCAAAGCAGCTTCCGTTCCTTCTGTCCACTGACTCTCAGCTTTAGGAAAAGGGGAAATGTACAGCATGACACTGCAGGCGAGAATTTATTCCTGGAACAGAAGGGAAATTAGTATGGTGAGGTAGAAAAAGCAACCCTACAGCAGAGTAACCCTGTAAGGTCAGTTGGCTCTCACATACTAAAGCTGTGTGTGGAAGGAATGATATGTAAATTCTGTAGTCTTGCATCCTCATGTGGTTCTTGTGGTATAACTGGATGATTTATCAAAAAGAGTGGAACTCTGGGACTCTTGTTTGTCCCAGAAATGCCACTGGAAATTGTCCCACAGAGGGAATGCAGTGATGGAAAAGTTGCAGACCAGTAGGTAGTCCTGGGCTATTTAGGAAACAAAATTCAGAAAGGAAACAAAGGCATTTTGTGTTTAAGAGGGTAACTAATAGAAAGGAAACATTAGTTTCAATAAAAATAATTACAGTATGGAAAAGGTAAAGAGGATTATTAAAATAAAGAATATTCAAGTGTGAGAAAAAGAAAAACATATACCTTGTATTCATTCAGAAAAGGAAATTCAAACTGAACACTACAAGCTCAATAAAAAAGAAAGTATAATAAATCTTAGTAATGGGCTTGATTAATACATTCGCAGCTAGTCTTTTTTTTATGTTTATGTTCAAGATTGGCCAAAGTCTGTATTGTTTTCTGACTCTTTCTTTTAGATAATCAGATATATTTATTCCTTTTTGGGTTGGGCAAGATCAATTCTTATTCTCATTGATTTCATCAAGTGCTATGTAGAATGCTCCTCTGAGGTTGTTTGGACTTGCCATTTCTTTTCACTGGATCACTTAATATGGAGCCTTTTAGACTTTGTTACTGAGGAACTTTGTAGTGACCTTGACTAAAGTAGGAGTATGTAGGCAGACACCTGGCAATTCAGGGATGTGTTGTTTGCTCATGAAAGTAGGAGAAAGATTTAGTAAATATGAGAGATATGTATAGCCAGATTAGTAGAATATTATTAATGAATTTAGACTACAGTATATGTTTTAATTGATGTTTATAAATAGCTTTGCTCCCTGAGGTTTTATAATATAACATTTACCAAACTTCTTTTTTGATGAATTTACATATGGCACATCAGGATGATTAAAAGCTAGCAGTCTTTTCACAGCATGGCAAAAAACAGGACTTGATTTATCTTCATGCCTCGCCTACCACTTGCTGTGATTGTACTTTTGAAATTTTAATATTCTCATTTCTCACAAGGAGTTTGTTATGTAAAATATCATGTAAATAACTTTTAACATTTCTAAGAATTGTTTTGAATTTTCATGCTATAAAATAATTGATGAGAGAAAAGGTATGCTAGGTTCTCACAGTCTGTAATGTTGTCTCAAGGGATATTATGTTTTAAAGTAAACAGAACTGTACATATTCTAACATATTGGAATATTGAAATCATTAATACCATGACTTTTTAACAAGTATCAAAAGGCTTCAAAGTATTATCTCACTTGGCTAATATTAGCATTGCTGGAATATTGTTAAAAATTAGAAGATTAATAGAATTGAATTTGCAATTCTAGCAGCCAATGGAATTCTGAATTAATTATTAAATTGATGTGATGTATAGAGTGGAATATATGATGAAATGTTATATGGTTATGAATGCAAACTGATAAGAGTAGAAGTGTGTGTGTGTGTGTGAGAGAGAGAGAGAGAGAGAGAGAGAGAAAGAGAGAGACAACATTAATATAAGAAATTACTTTATTTTCCCCACAAATAGAATAATAGAATAATCACACTGATTGGTGAATGTAACTCATTCATATTTTAATGTGACAGGGTTATAACAAGTTAAATTGAGTGATACTCTAATTTAGGTAAAATAGACTGCAAACATTTTTTAATGATAACATCTGATTTTATATAAAATTGTACTACCGTGTTTCCCCAAAAATAAGACAGTGTCTTATATTAATTTTTGCTCCCAAAGATGGACTAGGTCTTATTTTCAAGGGATGTCTTATTTTTCCATGAAGAAGAATACGGTACAAATTTATTGTTAAATGAAAATAAAAAAAATTTATTACCTGTATATGGTAAGGTAGTTTGGTAGATGTCAACACAAACCAGACAAACTGTGAATCCTACAGTATCAAGAATTTACTCATTTATTCAATGACAATCATGTCATCATCTTCTGGAACATCATAATAGCAATCCAATTCCTGAATTTCCTGGTGAATTTCTTGTGACTCCATTTCTTTCAGAATCAGTGGACCAAATCTCTCATGTTTAGCAATAGCATTCTGAGACAGAGCCTAGAGGGGGCCTTATTTTCGGGGATGCCTTGTATTTCACTCAGAAGGAAACCTGTAAGTAGGTCTTATTTTCGGAGGATGTCTTATTTTCGGGGAAACACGGTAGCTACAGTGAAGTAAAAACACATTATGTGTGAGGAATTTTACAAAATAATATTACTTCAGCATTATCATAAGCTTGAATTATAAGTAACATTAAATTCTGCAGATGGGTTACCTCGGACTGGGGTGGTGGATTAACATGGCAAGTGGTCACAGATAGCAAAGTCAAGATTTGAACGCCAGGTGAAAGGAATAAAAAGTACAAGTTGGTAGTTACTAAAGGGTCACAGGGATGTAAAGAGCAGCATAGTAAATATAGTCAACAATACTGTGATAAATATGTATAAAGTCAGGTGGGTACTTGAAATATTGCAAGCATAGCTTTTTAAAGTATATGATTGTCTAACCACTATGTTCTAGATCTTACATTAAAACAAAGATATTGAGCCGAGACCGGTTTGGCTCAATGGATAGAGCATCGGCTTGGGGACCGAAGGGACCAGGGTTTGATTCCTGTCAAGGGCATGTACCTTGGTTGCGGGCATATCCCCAGTAAGGGGTGTGCAAGAGGCAGCTGATCGATGACTCTCTCTCTATCTCTCTCCCTTCCTCTCTGTACAAAATCAATAAAATATGTTTAAAAAAAGATACTGAATTTAAACTAATTAAACATTTAAAATATAAAGAGATTTGAACTCATATCAATAGCTAAACCGTGATTTTAACCAAAGTCTACATTGTTTTATTTAAAATCAAATCCTTCTCTGTATTAATGGAGATCAAGATAATGTAAAGTTTGTTTAAATATGACAAACTGTGCTTTTTCTTCCTGTAGATGCCCCCTTGGGTGTAGAGTTATAAGGTGCGTACTTAACATATTGGAGAGAACATGTAGGAAATAGTTCCTTCAAATGCTGTAAGACACAACTCTAGCAAGAACTCTCACACATGAAGTCATTTCACAGGGCAGCGTTTCATTTCCAGTTTCTACACCACTTTCATGCTCATGGTTTCTTTTTGACCCCCGTCGCTTGCCAACTACCCTGAAGGGAGAGTCTCATTAGATCCATGGCACTGGTGGAGACCGAGGTGCCTCGTACAAGTGCCCATGGTTGTGAAGTGACTGCGCAGGTCCTGGCCTGGCCCTGAAAGGAGCGTGCCCTTTCCACGTTCCGTAGCTGCTTCCATGAACGGAAGTGCAAAGAGCCTGCTTTGTTCACGCTCCTTTTGATGCTTAAGGAAACAAAGAAGCTTGAGATGCCGGGGAAGATTTCAGCTTTAAAAGCCATGGGTCTAGAGGTCAGGGTCAGATGATAGACACTGTGCTGTATGAAGTTTTTATCAAGAATACTATTGTCAGGAGATTCTTTATGTGATTTCTAGGCTGCTTATAATAAAACCATGGTGGTAAGATCACTCCACATTCACTGCTTCCGTAGATTTGATTCTGTCACATGTACTTGGGTTTCTGCCACGTCAGTCTGAAGTGGGAAGTGAGAGAGCTGATGGTTGGGTACAGGAACGAGTTCCTAATCAGCTACACTGACCTTTAAGGACTGTAATGTCGTGAGTTGAATATATTATTTTGCAGAGCTATATTTAACACTGTGTGGGGGAAGCAGAAGAATTTGAAATGTATGCCTTTTTAAGACCGAATCTATTTTTTGAGTAGGAAAAGCTTTTTTAACACAACACTTACATTATGAATTGCTTTGCCCTCTTTTATAAAAGAAAGGCTGGATTTATTATCTCTATGATCAGTTTGTCAACCTAGGCAACTAGTTAGATATTAACAACAACAAAAAAGGGAACAAACCTGGCTGAGCCTAAGCCTGCTTAAGTCTGGAAGTACAGCTTCAGGCACCCATGGGGCAGCTGCATCCTCCGCCAAAGAGACTTAATCCCCAAGCAGGTAGCTTTCCAATCTCCAGAGGGAACAACTGATTTGGCAACCAGATTACTGGGCAGAGGAAGGACCAGTAAGGGAGAAATTTCTCTGCTGAGGCATGAGCCGTAGGAACCAAGCAGGTGACCATAGAGAGAGGGAAGGTCCTAACCCGGGAAAAGAACTGGATTGAATAGGGGACATGAGCCTCCACCTCCACCCCCCAAACCCCACCACAAGATCCAGAAAAGGAATTGGTTAGCGAAAGCGCCCGGCACAAGCCTGTGAAGAACCAGGAAAGAGCCAAAGCCGGTTTGGCTCAGTGGATACAGCTTCGGCCTGCGGACTGAAGGGTCCCAGGTTCGATTCCAGTCAAGGGCATATACCTTGGTTGTAGGCACATCTCCAGTGGGGACTGTGCAGGGGGCAGCTGATCAATGTTTCTCTCTCATTGATGTTTCTAACTTTCTATCTCTCTCCCTTCCTCTCTGTAAAAAAAAAAAAAAAAAAAAATCAATAAAATATATTAAAAAAAAGAACCAGGAAAGAGGTTGGTTGATTTGAAAGAAAGCTTACCCTTTCACAAACCCAAGTAGATATCATCACAGCTAAACAGAGAGAGAAGGTTCTTTGGATTTTGCCTTCGGTGGTTGGTTGGTTCTCGCACTCTCTCTCTGTAGCAGCCATGTGGGCCCAGCAGCCACTGGGCCCAAGTGCAGGCTCAAGCTTGCAGCCTTGTGGCGATGTGCAGATGGAAATGAGACAGAGATGTTCTGCATCTCTGGGTCCTGGCTGTTCTCGGCCTGAGAGGCAAGCATGTGGGCTTGTGCTCCCAGAGGCTGGGATGGAGCTGAACCCTTGGTCAGGGATGAAACACCAGGTGACTGGGAATAATTCTTTGTTTTCACTCCAATAAACCTTGCCACACATGGAGGACATGTGCCTCATGTCCTCCATGTGTGGGTCCCCAAATGCTTTTCTTGTGACTCTGGAAAAACCCTATTTCCATCAGCAACAGATTCACAAGCATAATGTTCTTGGTTTAAATGGCACTTAAAACGCTTTCATAATGACAACCTTTGAGATCCAAATTATTACGATTACATTTTAAAAAATAACACAGCTTAGTGAAATTTTCCAGTGCTTGACTTGTGATTTCACGCCTTCACTAAGTATGATTACAAATAAGAATCATAGATCAGGTTGACTAAGATGAATTATATTGACTCATAAATCAACATACCTTATTAGTCCACAGTGCCCTAACTTTATCAGTAAAATATTCAATACATATGAGATAATACGAAATTCGTAAACAGACTTCCCGTTTTCATTTACAGCTATGAAATGTCTCCGGAACATGGGAAGCCCTTGCAGTTTTCCCTTTTCTCTGTTCTGCTTTCTACCTCCCCACAGCTCAGCGGCCCAGGGTCCAGGAATTCCTTTGTAATTCTACCCCAGCTCCTCTCTTCTTCCCTTGCTATTGTTGCATGCTCCAGCTCTGTCATTCTCTATTTAATATGTTTGTCTTAAGTTATATTCTGATAAAGGCTCACCAGGTATTTTACCCAAATCTTTATAAATGGTCTATGCTGTTTTCAATGACTGAACCAGATTTCTCATAATATTCCTCAATTCATTAGCTCTTTTCAAGTGAAAAGACAAGTGAAAAGGAAATGGATTGAATAACAGAGGGAGATTAATTAAAAACAACCAATGTTTTTGACTTGAGCAATTGGATGGATGAGAATACCATTTTTTAAATAGAGGAAAATAGATAAGGTGAAGTTTAATAAATAAGCACTTTGGAGAAATTGTATAAAATCAAGAGCTCAACATGGGAAATATTAATTTTAAATTGCCTATGTGACTGCAAAAAAGAAAGGTTACTTAGAAAGTTCATTATATGAGTCTAGAGTTAGGAAAGAAATACAACTGTAGATAATAATATCTGATTAATAGAATAGATATTATTTTCTTAGGAGAAAATAAAAGAGAAAAGGCCTGGGAGAAAGCCCTCACTCAGGATCTTCATCATGACAAATCTATCCACCCATGAAGTGTGATTGTAATGAAATGTTAACTTTCAAATTGTATGTTATAATGAAATCCCTTATGATTAAATTTATTTTCTTCAAAATATGTAAGATACAGGTAGCTATAAATATACTCAGTTATCACCTCTAGTAAACCAGGTGTCTTCAAATATATATTTAATTTTCAAAGACTAACACACTAGAGCCTCTTATCAGCAGTCTACCTGCAAAATATTTTACCTCTTTTAGGTTCTGGGCTCTTGTGTATGCCTTTGTTGAACACATAAGTAAATAAAGAATATTGTAATACTGTATTTAATTGTCATCTTTAAGTACAAACAGATTCTTTACATGTTAGACTGAAGACCATTTGAAACATATTGACTGTAAAACAGCTTAGAGAGGACAAATATGTTCATCCATGCAGCCAACCTTAACTCTCATGCCAGTGGAAAAGTCATTAACATTTATAACACAGTATTTTTGAGTCTAGGCCTGGCTTTAGAGTACCCCGTACATCACAGAGATTATTTCAAACTCTCATATTTGATTAATACCATTTATTATCCCCCACTATGATTTTAATGTGTAATTGTCAAATACTTGTCAAATAACTACTTCATAGAAGTAATTTATGGTGATAGGTATTGGATTAACTTGCTAGGACTATCATAACAATACACTGCAGACAGTGTGGTTTAAACAATAGACATTTATTTTTCACAGTTTTGGAGTCTGAAAGTCCAAAATCAAGGTGTCAAAGGTTTGGGTGCTCCCCACCTTGCAGATGGCTGTCTTATTCCTGTCTCCTCACCTGACTTTCTCTGTGTATACACTCCTGGTTTCTCCCTCTTCCTATAAGGACACCAGTCCCCTCAGATTGAAGCCTACTCTTCTGACCTCATTTCAAGGTAATTACCTCCTCCTAACTCCAAATCTAATCACATTTGGAGTTAAGGCTTCAACATATTAATTTAAAGTGATTCATTTCAGTCCATAATAGATACTAAACCCAACAAAACAACTATTAAAAAATAAGCATGCCCTTAATATTACCAGCCAATTTGGCAAAAGGATATGTATTTATATATTCATTATATATCTTATTTTGTCTATCTATCTATCTATCTATCTATCTATCTATCTATCTATCATCTATCTGTCTATACAGGTTGGGACAAATATAGGGTTACAGTAGTAAATATACAAATCATATAATATACTTATATTATTATTTATTAATTATTGTATTATTTTCTCTATGAGCAATTGTAAACCTACTTTTGAACTACCTTGTATATTTATATCTTGATATACACAATCATATATACATATTTCCCAAATATTATAAAGGTATTCTGTACTAACTTTTTTAGGATAAGTATAAACTATTACCAGAGTTTAGACATGCATTATTAATCGGTACACAAATGAGAGGAATGACCAGAACAATAATTAGGGAAATAAGATGGAAGGACTCTATATTAAATAATTACTAATGCATACCATGGAAGTGTTGGTGTAAGGCTTAGGAGGTAAACTGAATAGATTCAAGGCCTGGCTGCACTTGCTGTATAGCTGAGATCAATTAGTTCATTTTCTAATCATGATAATGTAAATAATAATAATAATTAGTATTGAGGGAAATCAACTGGATTTTATATGTAAAGTGTTTAAATCAGAGGCCAGTACCCAATAGGAGGCATTTTTGTTGTTGTTAATCTTCACCGAAGGATAATTCTCCATTGATTTTAGAGAGAGTGGAAGGGGGAGGAGAGACAGAAAGAGAGAATCACTGTGAGAGAGACAGGGATTGGTTGCATCTCACACACCACCTGATTGGGGCTGGGGATCCAGCCTGCACCTGAGGTACGAGGTATGTGCCCTCAACTGAATGGAACCTAGGACCCTTCATCCCATGGGTCCATGCTCTGTCCATTGAGCCAAACCAAATGGGTTAGAGAAGGAGGACTTTACATATCCCTTAAAATTAACTGTGGGGTCAGGAGGAAATAAAAGGTGGGCGAACACATAGAAGGAACACAATGAGTATGCACTGGTAATATTTTCTCAATAATTAAAAAAAAATCTTCCTCCATGAATATGTGCAGTGGCTCTGACCAGTTGCTCTCCATTACAATATAATTTATCATCTCACAGAGTGATAGATTACCTGCCTCTTCTCAGGAGTTGATTGCATGATGGCAGCCCATAAATTTCACTCTCTTAAAACCTTAAGATGCCTTGTGAATCTCTCAGAGGTTTTAGAGCTGTCTCTCACTCATTGAACCAAAAAAAATCAACCTTGCCCCAGAATGTGCACACAGTAGGAAATCAGTAAGGCTGGCTCCATGGTGGCAGTAGGAGAAAAGGGACATCTTACTGACAGACTTGTCTAATCCCTGCCTTAGGAACTTGAGTTCATTCTCATTAAGGAGTTTACCTTAACAGTAATGCAATTTGTGTGTGTGTGTGTCTGTGTGTGTGTGTGTGTGTGTGTGTTTAATTTAAAGACTTTATTGATTATATTCTGGGTATTGTTCTAGATACTGCTACAGATTTTTGGAGTGAAATAAAAACCTCTTTTCAGCATAGTTACTTTTTTATTTGTTTGTTTTTGTTTTCATTATTTGTTCACTTTATTTTCACCTCTTAGATAACTGTGTATTATATTTACCAGGATTTTATTGTAACCTAAAAACTCATGTAAATACACGACTGTTAAAACAGGAGTCATAAGAATGATCTTATGACAGAAGAAAAACCTCATTTTAAATGGTATTTTTAAACAGCCTGTGTTCTACCTCTCCTGTTAAGCTTATATTTAAATATGTTGCCACAGCTATTAGAATTGACTGCATGTCCTCCAGCTACTGCCAAAAGGGGGGAAATATTATCTCCATTGCTGTCATGGCTTTATTATTTCTAGTACAAAATGGATTTGGGAGCATTTGAACCTCTTAGCTAATTATTATAAGGAAAAAAAATGTTTAGCATCAAGTGTATGAAACCTAACTTCAATTTTGACAGATACTCTACATGTAAGTGAGCAATACTTTATAGTTGCATTAAATAATTTAAATCAAGTCATTCAACTACTTAAGGAGACCCTGTGCAGCTAACTCTTGCTGGAGAATCAATAGAGACATGTCAGTGAAATTGTACCAAGAATATTTTAATATAAAATGTTTTTATTATGTTTATGTTGGAAAAACTAGAAAACAAAAGAACATGTACAAATTTTCTGTAAAAAAATAATATTTTCTCAAGAAATTAATTCTTCTGATGACAGACGTTATCCTAGTTCGCTACCTGGACAAAAATAAATCAGATTCCAAAATGCACACAACAATAGTTATGCTGCCTCTTGGACACACATTTAAAGTAATATAACTCCTTTGGCCGAAAGCAAAGAGCATAAAAATATTTTGTACTCAGTAAATATTCATTGTATCCCAGTCTTCAGATAGCATCTATTTCTTTACCCTGAACTAGTATTCCCCTCTTCCTTTTTAAAAGTTATTGTGTGTGTGTGTTTCAAATTAAAAATAAATTTATATATTTTGTGGATGTAAATTGAAAATAATTAAAATGATCCTATATAATAAAAGGGTAATATTCAAATTAGCAGTCACTCCATCACAAAGATGATGGCACCCATAGCCACAAGATGGTGACTCCCAGTCCTCTCAGCCCTGCTGGAATCCCCCAGTCCCTGGGGGTGGGGGGTGGGCAGCTGCTGAAAGTGGGCAGCGTGGGCGGCCTGGCGGAATGCTTGTTTCTCACCACTGCGAAGAGGCAATCATTTCACCCTGGCTGCAGAGGGCCTCTGGGCTGTGGAGAGCCTCTGGGCAGGCGGCACTGAGCTGCCAGGCCCCGCAGAGAGCTACTGGCACAGGGATTTCTGTGCAGGGCTACTAGTGACTTGTAAAAAATGATGGTGATTGAGACACAGGCAAATAATCACATATTTGCTTTTGACTGTGTGCATTCTGGTTAAATGTAGAGGAGAGACACATTCAATGTAGGGTCCATGTGTGAGTGTAAACTTGAGGAAGATCTTGAGAGTAGTACACATAGCTGACTTAATATACTTAGGCAAGGAAACAAAAGAGAAAAGTGCTTTAGATAATTTTGTGCATAAAAGTACAAGAGCTTACGCAAAGGATTAAAGACAAATGCCAGAAAATGGGCCAGTTGATATGACAACTTTATTTCCGGGGTGGAATTCCTAGTTTGGACGTAATAGACAATGGGCCACTTTTATGAATTTTCATATTTAATGGATAAAATAATGTTTGTTAATGACATGTGTCCACAATAAAGAAAGGAAAAAAAAAAGAAGAAAGGAAGGCTCTGCTAAATTTAACCGCTAAATGCCTTGTAATTTGTAAGATCTTTTTGTCAAGTCCAAGTAGGACACACCTAATATTGGCAGAACAGACTTGGGCAGAGCCATCATCTCTGCTATACATCCCGAACACTGGCCAGAATTGTGGCTTCAGATCGGGACTGTGAGATCCTGTTTTCCAAGGCACATTTTCTTCCTGTCTTATACTCTCTCAGTATAGTAGACACCAACATATTAGGCTGAGAATACACAGATAAAATGCCTACTAATTTCTGTCCAGTTTCTTTTCTGTCCAGTTTCTCAATGCAAGAGAGGTGACCACATATGGGAAATTTTATACTTTTTTAGGGATTTATTTTATTTTATTAAAATTAAATAGCACATACCATAGACAGTACTAGTGTGATTTCCTAATATATACCTGACCATAGCAGCTCAACATACAGTAATAGCTCTTATGAATGTCCTAAACTGTACTGCTCCATTGCCTTGATGTTCAAGTCACTGGGTTATAGATTTTTCATACCTAAGAAGGTGATCTGATAAGGATGTTCTTCAAAATTCTAGCATCATGCTGAGCAAATACTGGGTAGGCCTGTTGTTTGTCAATCTTGACATCTCTTTCATTTTTTAATGCAATTAATCACCTGCAGAGATACTAAGGTTTGCCTGGATTTTTCACATTTTGAGTTGCGTCTTTGATAGCATCATCCATGCTTTATTTAAATGGGAATTCGAATAAACAATTAAAATAGCTAATATGCCACTACCCTCTCTTTCCCCTTGATAACAGATACAGGAAACATTTCTGCCTTTTCTCTTTTTCACTTCCCCCATCTTATTCTTGTTTTGTTTTAAAAGCTAACTAGAAGTAAGATATCCTAAAAACATATAACATAGCATTTACTCACACTCAAATACATTTACAAAAATACAAGAGAATACTGCTATCATTCATTATACACAGAGGAGATTAATTGCAATAAAAGACCAAAAAGGATGTAGTCAACTTAATTGCAGATTATCAGGTGCAACTTACAGACGTGCAGAATACTAAAACAACTGCTTCGCTGAGGCTGTTCCGCTGATGATGTGTGCCTTCTTTGCTGGTAAAGCACAGATCATATAATCAAATAGAAAGAAGTGAGGAAAATGAGGCCAAAGAAAGTAAATGGAGTATTATATAAATCAAGCTGTAGTCAAAGGGGAAAAAAGAGATTTCTGAGCTAAGACTCTGTGCATGATTGGCAGAGAGAAATGCATCAAACACCATGCTTTTTATTATATGTTTTATATTGATATTACCTATATAAAGTATTTTTTAAATTTTGTAAGCTAATTATGGCTTAAATTAAAATGAAGGGGTTTCTATTTCCTTATTTTTAATGTGTACAAGTACAAATTCAAACACCTAAATAAAATATGTTTTGTTAAATATTCATCAGGATGAATATATATACACACATAAAATTATCCAGGTAAAATGAATTAAGTAATTGTTATTTTGATGTAAAATTTTATTTGAAAACTACATTTTTTCAAGCTAGTGATAGCAGATTTGTAATATAATACCCAGCAAATGGATAGTTCTTTTCAAATATTTGTTCAGTGTTAAGCACTTAAAATTTTTGGCATGGTGATTTCATAAAATTCAAGCTGCTATTTATGATTGTTTGAATTATACAGTGCGATGGATGGCAGCAATTAACTGAGAAAATATGAAGCGAATTATCCAAATAATTAAATCAGAGCCTAAGCTGTAATTACATATTGAAAATCCACTTGCAACATTTAATAATTCAGTAAGACTTGTATTCTTTTTTTTTTTCTTTTCCTTTTTGTCATAGGAAGCTGTAGGACACTGTGGAACAAAAGCTGACCTAGCAACCTGGGACCTTTGGTTCTACTGTCAGTTCCCAAACTAACCTACTTGTGTTCTGAATTCCTCACAGGTCATTTGGCTTTACAATAGAAAGGGAATTGACAGCTTAGGCCCTTTCCATCTCAGACACTCTTATGAAACCTATCACAAAGTTGAAGTTCCACATGTCCAACATGTTATGCAGTATTTGCACTTAAGGGATCATTGGTGCCCATTATGATTAACAGTCAGTCATTAGTCCTAGCCAGTTTTGCTCAGTGGATAGAGCGTAAGCCTGCAGACCGATGAGTACCGGGTTCCATTCCACTCAAGGGCAAGTACCTCAGTGGCAGGCTCCTCCCTGGTCGGGGCTCATGTAGGAGGCAAGCAATCATTGTGCTTCTCTCACATTGATATTTCTCTCTGTCTTTCCCTCTCTCTTCCACTCTCTCTAAAAAAAAAATCATGAGAGAAGGATGGGGGTAAGGAGGAGAGATCAACCAAAAGACTTGTATGCATGCATATACTAGTAAGCATAACCAATGGACACAGACACCAGGGGGTGTGTGTAAGGGGGGATAAGGACACATATGTGATACCTTAATCAATAAAAAAATTTTAAAAAATTAAAACAAGAGAAAAATCGATGAAAAAATATCCTCAGGTGAGGATAAAAACAAAAAATAAAACAACAGCTTTAGATAAACATTGAAAACTTTAGCACTAATTTTATCAGGGAGATCACAAGTCAATTCATAGAGTTTGCTTTAAGAATAAATTGGCCAAAATAACTAAAGCAATACTTGCCCAATACCAATTGATGTCATGTACAAGGACAGGTGAATCTTACGTGAAAAAGTCCTGCACGGTATGGCAGGGAGTGTAGGAAGATGCTTTGTTTAGGCACCTGCTTTCAGATAGCAGTCCTGAGTTATAACCCAGCCTTGGCAACTTATTTGCAACATTAACCAGGGCAAGTTATTTTACTTTCCAGAATTAGTTTCTCTGCCTATGAAATAGTTTCTACTTCATAGCATTCTCAAATGACTAAAGAAATAAGGTGCTGTATTGTGGACTTACTATAGTGCTCGCCAGACAATATGTGTCCAATAACTGCACTCAGTACTATTATGAGAGCAAGTACTGGTTGTGAAGGAAAAAAGGGATAAGAGACAGAGTGGGTGACATGGATAAATTAATTCGCATGCTTTCCCTAAATGATTGCTCTGCTGAGGAGACAATCCCTGGAGTTTATTTTCCCCCCTGGAGACTTGGCTCATTTCCATTTGTTTGTGTTTTGTGTTTTCACAGATGTTTATGAGTAAACTCATAGAGTCTAGTAGGTGTGTGCTTACTCGAGCTTTATGCATTCTTTTTAAGTTACACCCAACAGCTTATCTTTGTTCCACAGGACAGCATACAGTACACAGGAATGTTGGCTATTACAGAGAAAGCCTCTAATTCTGTTAGGAAGATTAAGACACTGCTGAAAAATGAACCCTTTGTCTAGCGCGGGCCAGCGAGAACACAGGCTGCAAAGCTGCCTTCTTCCTGCATCCCTCGCTCTGCTCTGCGGCCTGCCAGAAGGGCCCTGCCACCCGATCCCCTGCCACTTCTGCAGGTCTCAGGAGTGGTACTGCAGCGCCACTGATAATTGCCTTCCGCCCAGAAGAGACGGGACTGTCTCCCAGCATGCTTGCCTCTGTCTTGTGGCAAAACTTACCAAGAAAGGCCCCTATTACTTACCTACTCCAATACATGGAGGGTGTAAGTTGAATAATAACTGAATTCGTTTTACAGAATTTTTTAAGATTCAAATGATCATAAAGAATATGGTAAGAGTTTGAAGGGGCCTTAGCAAATAAGCCACCATCAATCTCTGCCTGGGATCAGTTTAGACAGTTTGTTGTGTGAGATGGTGGCTTGTTAAGTCACAGCTGATTTGGATTTCAACTAGCCTGCAACTTGCTTGGAACTCCCGTTTAATCCTCACATTTACCTCAGATCTCTGCTGATTTCATCCTTTTTCATTGGACTTGAGCAATATCATGTTATGACCTCAGAGATAACATGCCATAGTCTGAGGTGTTTAGTTAACATAAAACTATGTCAGCCCTTGGCTTTGCCTAAGGATAAATGTGTGCCACCTTGGCCAACATGAATGGGAAATTTGCAGCAGTGAGAGCTCGACAGTCTAATTAATTATTTAGAGGCTTCAAGCAGGAGAGAGAAGTCTAGAGTCCCAGAGTTCCCATTTGCAGTGCATTAAACAATCAGAATAATAATAAGAAAAAGCAGAGAGAGACTGTCCTGGCTGTCTGGGACGTGTAGGATGTAATTTAAGGGCCCAAATTAGAAATAACCTAGGATCTTAAAGACAATTTTCAGGCTGAAGGTTATAGAAAGGCAAATCCTTCTACAATTGCAATACATTTTTTTTCTCCCTTCCTTTGCCTTTATCTATGTGTCTTGAAATGTCTACCTAGCTTTACTTCCTTACTTCCTATATTGCCTTCATGCATTTTAAGTCTTTGGCTGAGCATATTATTAAAGAGTCCAAATGTGAACACCAGGGAGAAAGATGTCTAATAAAGTAAGAGGCAAATGTGAATTTATTAAAAGTAGGTCACGTCATACATTGTAATAGCCTTCTTTGGTATATCTCCTCACTTAGGCGATAAAAATAATGAAAGGATATTGCATACTTAGGCTTGAGAAAGGCATTTGTCAGAGTGCCGCTGAAGAGATGCCTATAAATTAATTGCATAAATACCTGAAAGAAAATCCAGTTAAACAAAGTGAAGTAAGCGTAATCAATAAGAGCAAGCCCTCTGAGTGGAGAGCTGCAGGAATGTCTCAAGGGGTCAGTATTAGCACATGTTAAGTCTTTTGTTAATGACATGCTCACATCTGTGGAATACATTTTCTGATACCAGAACCAAATTAGCCAGGAAGCACACAGAGGGGCAAAGCAACCTGCAGAGTTAACCGTCGTGAGATGAAAGTCATAATGAATATAAACTAATATTAAAGTAGAGAATACACAAAAGACAAATGTAGCAGGAGAACTTGCTCTGGAAGATATGAAGTTGAAGAAACATGCATGATACACACAGGTTCAGACAATTTTCAACCATTTTTATACTTACAAGCAATTGCATGTATAGTAAAAATAACTATTTATACACAAATTCACATAATAGAGTTTTTCTATATACTTTATAATAAGTGAATAATCAGCTGAAACCAGTTTGGCTCAGTGGATAGAGCGTCGGCCTGCAGACTGGAAGGTCCCAGGTTCGATTCCGGTCAAGGGCATGTACCTTGGTTGCAGGCACATCTCCAGTAAGGGGTGTGCAAGAGGCAGCTGATGGATGTCTCTCTCATCGATGTTTCTAACTCTCTATCCCTCTCTCTTCCTCTCTGTGAAAAATCAATAAAATATATTTTTTTAAAAATAAGTGAATAATCAGTAGATGGACATTAAGAAATAAGAACAGATACTGGATGAAAAAGTACATACAAAAGGTTACTAACAATTATAATGTTAACAATCTTTAGTATTGAATAAATTTAAATTAAAACATATTTTACTACAAAATGATAAACTTAAAAATCGACAGCAATAACAACAGCAAGCATATATTATCACTTACTATATACCAGTCTTTTACTAAGTAACATAATACGTATATTAACTTATTTAATAATTGCAACTGTCTTAGGAGGCCACTATTGCCCTAATATTATATTATCATCATGCCAGCCTTATAAGGACGAGGGAGAGAGTTGTGTAGAGTAGCCTATGGTCAGACAAGTTTTGTTGGTGGGAGTAGGATTCTAACCCAAATACTCTAATCCCAATATTTGCAGTTAGGTCCATTACTTTGTTCTATGACTACCCATATTTCTGGGTTGAAAAGATGTAAACTGCATCATGTATTTTAGATTCAGGTACTATAAACTATTAAGTACTTCTTATCTAGGTAAGGTGTACTTAAATATGGGAGAGAGATTCAAAAGTCTAGGTACATGGGTCATCCATTAAGGTCAATGGTTCTCTGTGTGGTCCTCACAGCAACACAGCATCACCTGGTGCTTTGTGACAAGTGTAAATGCTCAGACCCTGACCCAGACATTGAATACATTGAATGAGCTATTTGGGAGCAGGTCTTGGCATCTGTGTTTTACCAATTCCTGCAGGTGATTTTGGTATACACTCTTAGGTTTGGGAATCACAAATCTAGGTAACATAAGCTCTTTCCCACTGATTAAGTTAGATCAATGTTTCCCAAACTTCTCTCATGATGAGAATCACCTGGTGGAGTTGTTAAAATACAGATTCCTGAATCCCAACTAAGAAGTGCTAAACTAGAGTTTTTGGGAACATATAGGTAAAATTGTATACTTAACTAGTGCTCTAAGACAGACCAGGAAACAAAAAATGAGCACTAAGAGCACTAGTTAAGTATGCAATTTTACCTATATGTTCCCAAAAGTTCTAGTTTAGCACTTCTTAGTTGGGATTCAGGAATCTGTATTTTAACAACTCCACCAGGTGATTCTCATCATGAGAGAAGTTTGGGAAACACTGAGTTAGATCATCACAAATTAAAGACAATTGTTTATAATTTCCTAAACTTTGTATGAAGGATTTTAAAAGCAGCTAATTATGTTGCTACATTCAAACACCCTCTTCCCACAAATAAACTTTTCATTATTCTGAAGCAAAAGACAGACTTTTTTTGAAAAATTTATTTTTGTTGTTTAATGTATTTGAGATGAATAATTTGTTCCCCCCCTTTATTTCCGCCTCTTTCCCACCCCCTTTCCAAGCCTTTGCCACACTGTCTGTGTCCATAGGCTATTGCCCTCAGAACCCTCCACCCCTACCTTCCATCAGTCTCTTCATGATTCTATATGTCTGGATCTATTTTGCTCATCAGTTTATTTTACTCATGAGTTTCCACATCTAAGTGAGATCACGTGATACTTATCTTTCTCTGACTAGCTTATTTCCTAGCATAATACTTTCAGGTCCATCATGCTATCTCAGGTGGTAAGAGATCCTTCTTTCTTACTGCCACATAGTAGTCCATTGTATAAACGTACCAGTCTTTTTATCCACTCTGTTGATGAGCACTTGAGCTGTTTCCAAATTTTAGCTATTGTAAATTGTGCTGCTATGACCATAGGGGTGCATATATTCTTTCTGATTGGTGTGTCAGGTTTCTTAGAATATAGCCTAAGAATGGGTTCACTGGGTTAAATAGGACTTCTGTTTTTAATTTTTTGAGGAAACCTCCTACTGTTCTCCACAGTGGCTGCACCAGTCTGCATTCCCACCAGCAGTGCATGAGGGTTCCTTACTCCACATTGTAGCTAACACTTGTCATTTGTTGATTTGTTGATGAGAGCCATTCTGACAGGTGTGCGGTGATGTCTCATTGTTGTTTTAGTTGGAATCTCTCTGCTTATCAGTGAATTTGAGCAAGTTTTCATGTGTCTCTTGGTCTTCTATATGTCCACTTTGGAGACCTATCTATTTAGATCCTTTGCCCATTTTTCATTGGATTTATTGTCTTTTAATTTGACCTTAAAAGTCTTGCTTTCTCATTCGTCTAGCTTCCTTTTTTAGGGTCATGAATTAAGTTCCCCTTTGTTCCCTTTAGTCCAACCACAGCCCATTCAATTCCTTGTGGACATGATTTTTTCCAAAGTTGATAATAATAATGTTTTACATTCTCTACTAAACTCTGAGTTAGTCTTAGATTTGAATTTAATTATTATTTCCTGTTACAATTGAGCATTTATATACTTACTCTCAAATTAACATATGATACTCCCACTGAACTGTGAGCTTCATTTGGGTTGTCTTAGATTATATGGTGATTCCTTAAATAAACAAATGCATTCATTCTTTCCACTTTATTTTTTAAACTCCAAGCATTGCATAATTTCTTATTAATTAGAAAATAAATATTTTGTCTTTTCAAGAATCAGTTAACATTTTTCTATGTAAAGAATATTTTTGGGTGTTTGCAAAAACACACACAAACATACACACAAAAACAAAACAAAACAAAAAAAACCTCTCATTCAAAGTATTATTCACTGTTTTATTATATATCGCTTTCCTCATATCAGTCACCATATAATGCAACACACTTTTAAGTACCTTTTAAAAATGTAAAACAAGCCCAAATCGGTTTGGCTCAGTGGTAGAGCGTTGGTCTGCGGACTGAAAGGTCCCCGGTTTGATTCCGGTCAGGGGCATGTACTTTGGTTGCAGGCACATCCCCAGTAGGGGGTGTGCAAGAGGCAGCTGGTCGATGTTTCTCTCTCATCGATGTTTCTAGCTCTCTATCTCTCTCCCTTCTTCTCTGTAAAAAATTAATAAAATATATTTTTTTAAAAATAAAAATGTAAAGCAAATTCTAAACTCTCTCTTTAAAAAATGTTCCTGCTTTGCATATAATTTCAGAGGAATAACTGGCACCCTGAATTCCAGGTAAAAACACTATATTAGATAATTTTGTCAAATGAAAATTCCGTTTTGTCTTTTTGAGTTATGCTTTACTTATAGTTATTCATTTAGAAAATGACCGTAAATCCTAAATTAATTAACTTAAATGATTTTAGTATACATGCACACATACTTCTGTGAGAAATTAGAGACTTCAGATTTTTAGTACCCTTCTTAAATTGTAAAGGCAGGTACATTGTAATTACTATTTTAAAATTTTATCAGCTATATCATGTGTTAACAGAATCAATTAGTGGGACAAGTAGTGCAAAAAGACTGTGGCTAAATAAATATAACTTATAGAATTACAAAACTTTAAAAGTACAAAAGACTTTAAACATTAATTATTCAAACATTTTATTTATAGGTGATGGAATTGAGGTTTAAATGTGATAATTGACTCATTAAAGATCAAACAATTAGGAAGCAGCACTAAAATTAGAGCTCAGTTTCACAATATTTGAGTATGACATTTAAAAAATAAATTGGAGACAGGTGTGCTTTATCAAATATCAGAATCCCTGAATCTCACAATAATTAAATCACTAAGAACCTTTTAAGCAGACCTCCATTCTGAAGGACAATCTCATTGGAAAAGAACTCTACTGTTATGTGATGTGTTCCTTTAGAAATGCATCTTGTTTTAGTTTATGTTTAAAATTTTATGTTTTTTGCTACATATGTTTTGGTATAGCTGGTCAATTTTAAACTCTTATAAAATATATCTTTTCTATAATTAAGATGATATTATTCACCAGAATATTTAAAAACAATACAGCATTAGGGGAACCCAAGTCAGTAGATAAATGACCACAAGGAAAGAAAACATTGGTGTTTTTTTATAACAGAATTGGAATTAGGACCAAAAAGTTAGTGATGATGGTAACTGTTTACAGATCATCTCATGTATTAGATACTTTATTTTTTAAAATATATTTTATTGGTTTTAGAGAGGAAGGGACAGGGGGAGAAAGAGGAAAACAAAACATCAATGATGAGAGAGAATCATTGATAGGCTGCCTCCTGCACACCCGACACTGCAACCCGGGCTCAGGCTTATGTAGTAGATACTTTAGATAACTCATTGTGTTTTATTCTTTTAAAAAAGCAGATACTACTTTTCATAAAAATATACAGGAAGAAAGTGAGTTTCCCACAGAGACATAATTGTTAAGTGCTGCAGGCCCGTCCTATTTTGAGAAAAGCTGATTTGAGCCACTCTGCTACATGGAGTATTTACTGTCACTTGGGAAAATTACTTGGCCTTAATTTCTGTACAAAACATTAGAGTCCTGTGATTTATCTATCTGATTTGTATGCTGTATATAAGCCACTATAAACTATAGTGTTCCCCTGTAAGATATTGGTACTCAAACGCTGACGTGCAGAAGGATCCCAGAAAAGCATGTTACGAATGCCTCTTCCTGAGCACCTGCTGCCTGAGATTCTGGTGCAGGCCTTGTGCGGCACCAGGCACGCATTTTCACATGCACATCCTGTGCGATGTACATCCAAAGGGGAAGGTGGTCTCAGGGCCCTAGTAATGGGGAAAACTATTAGAAGTGAACTCACTATTCAAGGTATCATAACACTTAAAACATTATTATAAAAACATTCATTTCCTACCTCTAGGAATAAGTATCCATAAACTTTATACTCAACAGACATGAGACAGATTACATAGCAATTTTAATCAGAAAAGCTCCTGAGTATTTGTTCTGAGTGAAAAGAAAAATTATGGTATATGTGTGAATAAAATCTCAATGTGGCAAATAGGTAGTGAATTGATCCACTGTTTATACTTCAAAAGTAATGTGTTCTAAGGTGTTCTTGTTTTATCTTAGAGATCTCAGTAATGAGAATTTTAAAAAAATGACATAAGTTGAACATGGTTTGAAAGAGCTATATCTACCTAAAAATCATTATTACTTACAGGTACAGGGAGATAAATTGTCATATGTTTGCTAAAATAGGTATCCAAACAAAAGATCATACTAGAATTTTTTTTGATTTAATTTGCTTTAAAAATGGCATTGAACTTATTCAAAGTTTGCCTATCTTTAAAAACATAGTTCAGAGCATTATATTACCAACTTAAAATCTGGTGATCTTATTTTTTAAAAAATCTAAGTGCTCCATTCCTTCCACTGCACTTTTACATATAAAGTAAAACTTTGAGCTAAGACAAGTCATTCCAGTGTAATAATTATATGAATTGCATGAATATTTTATATACAAAAGCAGTGTTTTATATGTGACTTATAAAATACCGAATGTGTGTGAACCTGATTTTAGATACTTGTCAGTGTGTTTGATGATTTATGAAAATTTAAAATATTTTGTATTGCTTCCATCACACTCCAAGTTTTCTTAGTTCACATTTTCAATGCAAGGTGACACTTTTTCTACCACATCTTAGATGCTATTCTTAAAAATAACTGCCTCTGTTCAGATACTGACAAAAATGCTGATGAAGAAAAGAAGGTAGAGTGTCCAGTAGTATTTCTGGTCTTTCAGTGCAATTTAAGTTTATTTAATCTAAGTACATTTTATATAACCAGAGCAATTATGTTGTCAGATGATATGCAAGGGAGCAGGGAATGGATGAATCCACCTTGAAATTTCATATTATTCTTATGTGTATCGTAAATCTACATTATACTTTTAAATTGTTGTTCAATACATTTGCTAGCAAAAACAGTAAATTATATGATGCATAGAGATAGCTAATATTTTTCTATTAAATATACCCTTAGACTGTCCTTTGTTTCATGATGTATTTCAAATCTTCACAGGATTTATACATGTTATTGTCACTTCCATTATTCTTTTTAATAGCACCAATAATTATATATATATTTAAACATATGTATAGTTTATAGGTCAGTTTGCAATTTTATTGAATAAATTAGAAAGAGATTTGAAGTATTGTCATGTTTAAAATATTTTAATATTAAAAGATGTTAAGATTTGATATCTTTAAATCTTTATAGATGTTTATATTTAACTATTGTAAAAGCCAGAGTAAGAGCTACAATTAAAAAATGCATATTATCTATATGTATGTTATCGATTTTGCATTTTCTAAAAATATAGCTCAGAATTATACTGTAACCTTTTAAATGTCCATAAGTTTACCTTAAACAATCATACTATTGAGGATGTCTTAGTAAATTAAAAAAGCCATGCAATATAAACTATAAAACAATTTATAATGGCAGAGATAGAATTTAAATTCTAAAACTTATATCAAAATATCATATTAATGTTTCTCAGACCAGTTGAGAGAAAGCACAAATTGCTTGAGGAGGGCAGAGACACTGTTTGTTTCACAATTGCAGTGTTCTGAATAATTTTATATTCTCTTATTAGGAGCTACAGCATAGGAAATCAGTCACCAATCATTTTACAGTGTTCATAATATCCTGTGCATGCTTAGGCAACTATATGGTGATTTATAAATCAGGACAGGCATCAAAATTGCTGAACTCAGAAAATAATTCACAGTGTCAATATGAATAAATTTTTAGATTTTGACAATATATTTAGTCTAATAAAAATTGTTTTTATTCGTGAACAAATTTGAAAGGTATTCAAGCAGGGCTCCTAAACCATTTACTCTGAATTATTAGCTTTATTATTTTAAGATCATTTTCATGTCACTTTGTGGTAACCTTGTGATTACATAACAAAACTAGGAAAAGAGATCAGTGCCGGGCAAGATAGAGAGTTATAAACGCACGTGTATGATTTGCTTTCCCCTTTAGGGAAGGTAGAGGGAAATTTGGGGCTATAGTCAGAGTTACCTAATGCATCAAGGTTTCCTATAAGAATGAGCTGAGGTGATAAAATTTGTGTGTGTATGTGTGTGTGCAACTAAGATGAAAATTATCTGTTATTCATGAATTTGAAGAAAATAGATATCAGATAATTTACATAGGAATGAAAACAAAATAAACAACCCACAATTTTATTAAAATACTAGAGGGCTTGCCGAAACCGGTTTGGCTGAAGGGTCCCAGATTTGATTCCGGTGAAGGACATGTACCTTGGTTGAGGGCACATCCCCAGTAGGAGGTGTGCAAGAGGCAGCTGATCAATGATTCTCTCTCATCAATGTTTCTAACTCTCTATCCCTCTCTCTTCCTCTCTGTAAAACAAAGCAATAATATATATATATATATATATATATATATATAGAGAGAGAGAGAGAGAGAGAGAGAGAGAGAGAGAGAGAGAGAGAGAGAGAGAGAGAGAGAGAGGGCTTGTGCACAAATGTATTCACTCAGAGCCTGGACAGTGATCTGGGCCGATGGGGGGGGGCTGGCCAGTGGTGGAGAGGGACTGCAGGAGATTGGCTTGCCTGGAAGGTATTGCAAGATGGCTTCAGGGTGTGTCTAACCCCATCTCACCCTTTCCCCATCAAGGCCAATTGGGGCCATTTCACCCAGTCCCAATTGGGGGCCAATCAGGGCTTGCAACCCAATTTGTGCCCCCAACCTCACAGCCCCAGCTTGTGCTGCCAGCCTCGCAACCCTGCAACGCCTTCTGGCACCGCACCTTGGCATGGCACTGCCTGCTCACCTGCTCCACTATTCTGCCAGGGTCCCACTGCATCAGGGACCATAGAGCTGGCAGCACCTTCACTGCCACCTGTTGCCAGCATTGTGTCACTAACACCGCCATATGCTGTGCTGTTCCCTGGTGGTCAGAGCATATCATCACGAGGGGTCAAACTCCTGGTTGAACTCCTGATCAAATGACCACCCAAGGGAACAATTAGGCTTTTATTATATAGGATGGACCTTGAATTTTTCAACATAATAGTAAAATATAAGTTGGTGTTTACCCTGTAGAACTTTATTACGTTAAACTAGAGGCCTGCTGCATGAAATTCATGCAAGTATAGGCCCTCTCAGCCCCTGCTGCCTCATGGCCCCATGGCCCCACCCCCTCTCACTGATCATTCTGGAAATTTGTTCCCCCTTCTGGTCTAATTAGCATGTTAGCTCTTTATTCTATCGGATATTCTTTCTTAGGAAAACCAAAGATAATTAAATATGATTATTACTGATATAAAACCCAGTTTTTGGCTCTTCTGAAGTATTAAATAAAATAGTAGCCCAAACTGGTTTTCATTAGGGAGAGTGATATCACTCAGAGTAATAAGGTATAGTATTGTAATGATAATAGTTCTGTGCTTTTTTTGATGAGTACACTGACACACCAAATGGTTCACTTAGTTATAAAATGTCAATCCGCATTACTGTAAATAAGCCACAAGTAAACATATGTTCATTGTGCCAATTGCAGACACTTGAGAATACTTAATCTACTATTGAATCACCGCAACCATGTTCCCTGTCCATAAACGTGACCCTTCATAAGAAATTACTTCACTATTATTATGACAATAATAGTTAGTAGGTGTTATTCAAAATCCAATTTCTTGCGTAATCCCATCGACATAAATCTATATTTGTGACACAAACCCAGTCTTAAGACAAATAATGTATTAAGAAAAAGGAACAGGTGGCATGCTTTCAGGTATTTCTCATATTTGCCTGTCTACTCATAAACCCCATCTAATTAAACTTTAGGATTGCAGACTACAAAATTTTCCCTGGTGTGTGTGTGTGTTTGTGTGTGTGTGTGTGCGCGCACGCGTGTGTATGTTTGTGAGGGGGGTCCGTGTGTGTGTGTGTGGGGGGGGGTCCCTGTGTGTGTTTGTGAGGGGGGTCCGTGTGTGTGTGAGGGGGTCCGTGTGTGTGTGTGTGTGTGGGGCTGTGTGCACGCATGCATGCCCACACATGCACTATTGAGATATTATGTTCTCTTTGTTTCTCAACTCCACAGTTTTTATTAGTGATTTGTAAGTCCTCATGTGTTTCTCATTAGATAGAATCAATTGTAAGACATATAAATATATCTGGAGGAAGAAGCCTGACTGTTGTTTTGAATATGAATTTTGCTAATGATGGGGTAATTTCATGGTTTGTAATAAAGAGTGGCTAAGAAGTTAGCACCTTTATTTAAATAATAGGTTAAAAAGCAACAATAATGTGGAGTCTTTCATAAAATATCTAGAATGAATTTTATTTTCAAAATGGCTTTCAAAATATCATAACAGTATAGTCAATGTATTTATATATTTTTCTTACTAGATTCAATTTATAGAATATGCAATGAATTAATTAAGAATTTTGTAGACTTGAATTTATGATTCTGATAGTCATTTCAGTTTCACAAAGGAACATTTCCATGAAAATGTGTGAATATTTGTACATTATATGCTCATAGCTACTTGATAATAATAACTTGAATTTTTATAGCCAAAGCTTGATTATCTATTTTTTTCTACTTTTCAGTTAGGAGAAGAGTTGATTGAGAAGCTTTCCCAATATTTAGCATCTATGAGGTCCCGTGCAGGGTACAGATGGCGTCTTAACCCCAACCATATGTTTAAAGCATCTCCTTCATTTGGAAGTCATACAGGAACCAAAACAATCATGGAGAGAAATGGTCTTTAAATTTTAATTTTATCGCAATAAACCATTTCTCTTGTGTACACATCCTTTGCCAAAAATGAATTTTCTTCAACAGACAGCAAGCCAAACCTATTTGTGAAGGCTCAAGCAAAGACTGATGAGCATGCACTTGATTTGATGAGAGTTAGATTGAATTATCTTTGTATGGAGCTATGTGGTGTTTTTGTTTGTTTGTTTGTTTTGTTTTTTTTACTTTTATGTGTACACATTTTTGAGTATTTTCAAATAATATACAAATAGCTTCTGTATATCTATGGAGGGTTTTTGGATTTTACTCTCCATTTATTTAAATATCTGTAACATTGTTACAGATATTTAAATAGTTTTATTCTAAATGTATGAAAGTCATTTACTTTTTTAGATTTTGCTTTTGTGTATGAAAAACTCATCTACTTTGATAAATTTATTATCCTATACATTTTTCTATTTAAAATCTAAATGGATATCCCTGTCTTTGTAGGTTTTCATTTTTCAAAATGTAGTCTGTATTTTTTGGTAACATGAACTTTCAATGTTTTTAACCTTCTAAATTAATATAATATATAATAATATATTAACAAATTAATCAGTCACAATTTATTTCCATCAGACTAAGGTTTGATGAGGAATTAGATAGTAAATTTGTTTCATTCTTTTTGTTTGTTTGTTTTAAACTGGTGCATTATACATTTAGAACACAATACAACTTTTTAGAAAATTATTTTTATTACCTGAATCCTAATTCGCCCACATTTAAACTTGACTTATCCTGAGTTTGAAAACAAGTCAAGATTTGTGGGAAGATGGGTAGAAGGAAACTCTATTTAGTGACAACAGTTTTTTGAATGATATTAATTTATTCAATAAATGGAAAGTTTAGGTATTAAATTATCAGATTTTCCCATCTGAGAGAAATTTTGCTTCAAAAACCTCCTAATAAACCAACCTAAAGAAATGAAAATAAACACATCCATGTGGGCATTAAAGTGTCTTGGAATGGGAAGTTCTTTGAGTCATAGCTCTAGTTTTGAAACTCAATTCACCCCTCTGCTAGTTCTGAAATGCATAAACTTTTCTTTTCTTGATTAAGAAAATGCAGAAGAAATCTTAAAGTGAAAAAAAATGTGTTTCTGGGAATGCCTCCCAATTTTCCAGGAAACATTTCTACATGCCTGTAGTTTCTCTCAATGCTACGCTGGTGAATGAGGGGTCACCAGTTTTATTCATGGCCGGCTTCTGCACCAGCAGCAGGTGCACTGGCTTGATGACCAGCAAGGTCACTGGTGCCATAGAATCTAAGCTTCTGGCAACAGTCACTTTGTGTGAACACCCTTATTGATGGTGGTCCAAGGAATATAAAAGTTGCCAAGGAATGATCTGAAGGACTAGATACTGCTTTAAAAACGTAGATAAAAGAAAGAAAGGATGAAAGAAGTAGGAAAAAAAAAAAAAGACCCAGATTCAAGCGCTTGGCTTACTTCTTACACTACACCCGCCAAATCCAGCCCACATGGAGCTGAGAGTTGCTGCCACTTGAGAGGCAGACACGCTGTGTGGAGGAAGTTGGAAGACTGAAAAGTCAACGCTGAAACTAAAAGCGAAGAGTGCCAATGGAAATGCTGAATTGTGCACAGAATGTTTCCCCCCGTTTTTTTCCCCACACTGAGGCATTTCTTTTACCACCTCCTGTTTTGATCTAAAACAAAAGTTCTCAACACTCAGTAACCAAATTGCTATGGTCTTGTTATGCATAGTTATACAATAGTTCCAAGTGAATAGGGTTATTAAATGGTTTTGCCTGTAAAATAGTCAAACTTTAAAACATACACAAAATAATTTGGCAGTCACTCATGAACCCAGCCCCAAATATCAAATGAGAATGTGTTGTCAGATTTCCTTCAGATTTAAAAATAGTGAGGGTAAAATCTTAGTGGTACCTTTTCCATAAGTATTTTTGAATTTCATTGCATCACTATGTATCTATAATAATAAGACTATTTATTTCAAAATGTAAATTAATTGTTTTGTTCACTACAGCATGCCTCTTTCCTAGAACAATTATAGTTGCATAGAAAATCCTCAAAAAAGGGATACAAATTTTTAACTGAATGAGTGCTAATGCATTATGTTAAACCTTCACAATTTTTTTTCACTCAATAATATGTTTTCAATATTTACTCATGACAGGCCTCAGTGTGTGATTCTACTAGAGTTTCTTTAGTCACTCCAATATCCTTTTACTTTTATAAACAACATCTAATGAGCTTTAAATTAAATGTCTAAATTAAGGTATTCATTGACAACATGTTTAAGATGTACAGTGCTTTATGCTCAAAGATATCTTTAATTCATTGGAATATTAAGTATTAACTCACTTTCATCATTATTGCCAATATTGTCAACCAATTAAAAATTAAATGGATTTCTTAGCTAAGGAAACTCCCACTTAAAAATTAAATTTAAGTCAGAGGACAGACAATTTAAATCTTCCATGGAGTTTCACATTCCCTGATCTGTCCATAATTATAAAACTTTGACTTGTTGTTTAGGAGATCAAAACATGAGGCAGTCAAACATTATGAATATCATTTACTTGCCAGCTACTGCTTAGGCATTGGGAATACAGCTCTGAATATAACCATCTGCTCATTCATTCATTCAATAAAAATATATTATACCACTCCTTTTTTATGTGGAGGGGCATTGTGCTGTGATACAATTTTAATGGCAAACAATATACAGACATTGAGTTTATCTAATTTGAGACTCTACTCAAATTGTCTAAATATCTGGCCTCTGCATATTTATGTCAGCTTTACAATGTCAGAGAATGCCACTTCTCATTTATTAAAAGCAGGAAATAAGCAATAGAGGATAAAAAACATTTTGTTGGGAGGTGGTAATAATCAGGAAAAGTCTAAAGATGATTTTGTAAAAAACACACCTCAGATTATAGGTAATTAAAGAAACAAAAACAACCCAGCTGTCTGGTGAGGCTACAGATGCTCTTATAAAACGTATGTCAGCTTTGGTACTGGAAGCTGGGTAGTGTTCACTCAGCACCCGATGAGTTCTTCGCTTAAATGCTGTAGACACTTTGGGGGGAATGTGGAATTAAGACATCTAGACTTAAGTCTGCTAACTAGTCTTCGGAACCTTCTCATAACAATTAACTACAATACCTACTTAGAATCGGAGACATGCTTTATGTGTAACATAATTGCTAACCCCTGGTGTATTCTTAACAACTGCTAATTTCTTTGGAAAATACTATATGTCTCTCCATAATTTATGGCCTGATCGAAAACATACACACATTCATCTTTCTCCTGTATGCACTTTTATTTTCCTGGTACTAAAATGAGAACAGATATATAAGACAGCTAATAAAATGTGCTATTATACTTTGTTCCTGTTTTACTGCATGACCCTTACCTAAATCCACTTACCTGACCTGTATTAGATATTTGTCCACTTTATTCTATGTTGTGAAGCTATATGGTGTGGAGAAATATCTAATTTGTGGCTTAAAAAGGTTCTTATATAAGAAAGACAGTAATGTCCTTACATTTGCTAATCACTTTCCTTGAAATGTTAACGCGGTGCCATGCTGTAACACTGTTTCTGACATCTTGCTCAATTTATAAATTGGAACTGATGCTACACTATCACATGGGAAAATAAGATTCTATATATTAGAAAATTATTAGGCAACACAACTGTGCCAGAACATAAAAGTCACTTAGCAAATGAACTTAATAAATTATTAAAAACGTGAAATTCTGTTGGGGGTTAAGAGAAGGACACTGCCACATAAAATTCAAGCAATAGCAAATCTGGCAGAGTACCTGCAGGGAAATCTGTATATAGTAATATTGATTTTCAGGAGTTTAGTGAGTAGATGAAAGTGGATATTTGATATTAAATCAAATACTTACTTACCCAAACCACCATTTTAGATCTTCAGTGATCTAGAAAATGTTTCCACATATTGCAAGAACAGAGCATTTTGGTGGGGGAAAACATACTTTTTCTTAAAGCACAAGACCAAAACTAAATTGATTGATAGTACTTAATTATAAGGAGACAAAATACAAGGAAAATAACCACTAGATCACGTATATGAAATTATGCATCCCATGTATATTTATTCTTATATAATATACTGAGAATGTAGCTATTTAAAAATAATCTGAATCATGTTGCAATTAAGTTAAAAATGGAAATATTTTAAAGCAAAGCTTGACAAATTGAAATCAGTCAAGTAAAACTGTGAAAAGACTATAATAAAACTGACTTTTTGCAATGCTAAAAATACAGGATCTATTATACTTGAATAGAAGTATATTGGTATTTCAAGATAAAGGAGAACCATTAGTTTTATTTCTCCTTCAAAGTGCAAGCAAAGTATTTTTGAAAGAGAGAGATGCTATAGAATAGATTAGTGTTATTTTTAATTCTTTTGTTATCTATGAACCTGCTAGCATAACCTCTTGAACAAAACCCTAGATCTATACAGAGGCACTGGATGTCACCAGGGATTTTACTGCTGATTCTCATTATCTTGGGAACTTAAAAAATAGGTAGCAGAATCCCAAGTCTTTGAGTCAATATCTTCCTTCACAATGAAGCCCAGAGGACAGATGCAAATGAAAATGAAGTTAGTGTCTACAATTTTGCACATAGATTATCAACCCTGCAGCCCTGTCATATGTGTTGACTCAGTGGCCTGGGAAGCATGGGGAAGTGGATAAACATGCTTCCTGTACCAACAGAACATAGATCTCCAATGAGTTACAGCAATTCTGTATTCATTCAAGTGTTTAATTTAATCCAAGCATATTTTAAGTGTCTTCCTCTGGATTCCTTTATCAGCATTTAACTCTATACATTATATTGTCTTCACAGTAGGAATGTAAATGATTTCACAATTGAGTGTCCTTTGTCCTTGTTTGCATTGCTTGAATAGTTCTAAAAATTTAGTTGTTCAGCCCTCGCAGGTTTGGCTCAGTGGATAGAATGTTGGTTAGCCTGTGGACTGAAGGGTCCCAGGTTTGATTCCAATCAAAGGCACATGCCCAGGTTGTGGATTCAATCCCCAGTGGGGGAGGGGAGACATGTAGGAAGCAGCTAACCAATGAATATTTCTCTCTTCCTCTCCCTTTCTCTCTAAAATCAATAAAAATATATTTTAAATTATTTGTTCAAAACCATTAGTTGAAATTTCTGTGTAACAAATTAAGAGAACATGATGTATTCTCTTTCTCCTTTTTTGTGCTAAATACACATAACATAATATATAATATTTTATCTATTTTTAAGTGCATGAATCTGTGGTAGTAAGTGCATTCACATTATTATACATTCTCCCTTAAAACAGTTGGGCTTTATTAATAATTACAGAACAGAAATCTAGAGATGAGATATGCCTAAAGGAAGTGAGAAGTCCTGGAAAAGAGTTTGGTGGCTTATAATATTAAAATAATGGAGTTAACTTAGACAACATACATCCCTAACACTCTAACACTGTGTCTCTATTGATACTCCTAGAGTCTGTTACTTGATTTAAAATCTTTATAGAATCTTTAACTGCACACACAAAGTTAGTAAGATATGTGATGAATTTATCTTCAGGACACTAACTCATGCATTTATATGTGGGTGCTTGCTTTAATAATTTTAATGTATATACTTATATATAAGCCAGAAAAATATATTGATTGTTTTTAAAGAAATAACTAGACTTCATGGACACAAGATATATAGCTCAAAATTTCACATATGTGTATATATAATTTATGGCAATTGGCATACATCTAGCAATTTTAGGAGCTGGACAAGATGTCACTAGCCATTGTGAACAAAAACAATTAGCTAGGTTATGGTGTTCTTAATTGCAATGGTATCAAGCCAATCTATTCACACTCCATGGGATTTTTTCTGTTTGTGCTCACTGAATAGCACTGTTTATAACTGCTCACAGAGTTGTTTAGCTTTGTACCTTATGCATGTATCTGCCAACCTGCTTGTAAAGAAAAAATAATAATTTGAATCCCATTTTAGGTTATTTGCATTAACTATATTTAAAAAGGGTTTAGAGTATTTTAAGAGACTGACATTTAGAATGTATAATCTTTCATGTAAGAAGTTTCATTTTTGTCTCTTGAGGCTTCTGTTTATATAAGAAGAAAACTGCAATGTGACATTTGCTGAGTGTCTTCTGAAATAATGTTACATCTTCCAGGCACCTCTTAGACTTGTAAATGGTAGCAATTATTTAATGAAAAAAATGAAAGCATTTTAGAGCACAAAACTATTTTAAAGTAAACTCGTTGCATTCAATGCATGCTAACTTTTCAACCCTAAAATAAAAATTAAAAAATGTGGATTTAAAAGGCCATTTCTCTTTGTGAATCATATCTTTCTGCTGTCTAAACATAAAATATGCAGGTTTTTAATTAGCACTTATTAGGTGTGTAAATGTGAAGAAGATAATCTCTCTGTTAATCTCTCCTCATTTCTAAAATAGAGATAATAATATGTTCCTATTTTTTGAAAATCCAATGAGATTATGTACTGAAAATATCAAAGGTGTATTATACATAAAATTCAATATTAGCTAAAATATTTATTCAGAATTATTTTACATTTATGAGTCCCTAATCCCTTCCATCTTTACTTTTCTTAATGTACATTTCTTTTATTCTTTTATTTATTCTTTTGTTTGTTTTTTGTTTTTTTGGAGACTTCAACTTGTTTATGAGTAAGGGCTTCAATGTCCACCAAAATCTACAGCAAGGAAGGTGGCTCCAAAGGAAATGCGGGCAGGCTGCAGCAAACTGCCCCTCCCTAAGGCTCACCTGAGTTGTAGAAGACAATTGAATGCGTTTGAGGCATCAAAAGTTTTAGGGGAAAAAATTTTGCTCAATATTTTATTTTGTTAATTTATCAAAATGATCACTTGATAAAATAGTCCAATTTTTAATTCTGCAAATGACTAAAAAATTCCTAAATATATATAGCAAATGATTTTTTGCATCTAGTTCCAATGGTTTATTTTATAGATTCTACATAGGAACCCATCAAAATGTGTTAGTAATAATAACACAAAACAAGAAATTATACAATGTAGTTAGATGTCTTAAAGGTGAATGGTGAATTATCAGACCTAGAAACTGAGAACCAATTTATGAAACTTCAAATTTCCTTGAAATATACTTTAAATTATGAAAAAATCTATTCTCTTTCTCCCACTCTAAAAATAAACTACTTATTGATGTATACAAGGTTTTATCCTTATAGCATCATCTATTTTAAATCTAATTTAAAGTAAGTCCGAGAAAATCAAAAGAAAAGTGAAAATTAATCATTTAGTGAAGTAAAATATAACTACAAACATTTAATAATATAAACTACATAAACAAGAATTATAGAATAATAGAACTATAGAATAATAAAATTATAGAATAATAATTTAACTTTTAAATCATTGCATTTTGTTATAAAAATTGACTTTAGGTTGCATAATTATTTCCTATATTGAGTGTATGTAATATTACACCTATTTGAATCAATGAGAAACCTAAACAATACCTAAACAATACAATCCTTTCTAGAAAATACTAGAAACTTGCTAATAGGTGGAACTATCTCAAAGTGAAATGCTATGTAATAGCATATTTAGTAGTAATTGAGAAGATGGAAATTTACTTAAAATTTTCTGAAAGTGTTCTAATCACAGGACAAGCAATCTTTGGAATATATATGTTTAATTACTTTGCATATTCAAAAAGGAAAATGTTCCATTGAGCACTATTTTCACTTTGACCCAAGACAAGTGGGGATCAGGCAGACATGGTAGGCTGAGACTTGCAACACCATCAGGCCAGAAAGAAGAACAGGTAGAAGAACATGGCACCTTAATGGCTCAACATTAGGAAATCTACTCAGTGTGTTAAAATATGAATGGTTTGCATTTTAGTTTTTAGTTCAGTTGAAGTAGGGATTATAAACATTTAGTAATTTTAAGAAATCAATGCAGCATCATTGGATAACCATCTAATTGCAATTGGAAATAATAAGAATGTTATTCAACAAACTTTCCATTGTTTTAGTGCTGTCCTTCTGTTAGGAAATACCGTAGGCAGACTTAATCTGTCCTCAGCTCCTGGAACATCTGTGGTTTTCACAAACAACTGTATTCCACGTAATGAATGCTGTGACTTTTAAGTGACTAGTTTTCCTCTTTGACTTGGCTCCTAGAGAGCTTATAGCCAAACATATTTCTATTTTTTAGGGAATTAAATGTACATGAGCCATATCCCCACTCTGAATATCAATTTCTTTATTATATAATGAAGATAATGACTATTTCCTAGGATAGTATTGACAATTAAATGGGCCAACACTTTTACAGCATATAAAAGAGTGCTTGGTGCGTGTAACCTCATCAGGTGTATGATTGTGCCCGTTGTAAATAAGGGCCCCCAGAGGTGCGTGGTGTGCAACATGTGAGCAACATACCTTAAACGACTCCCTTTGGCACATTTTTCTTTCTTTTTAAAAATGTACTCAAGATTGTTAATTACATGAATTTTGAAAGCAACTTAATTCTTTTTTGTAGAGCACAAGTAATAAAATAAACAAATTAGGCTTATTTTCCCTATAACGAGTTTTTATATTGTTAAATGTACTTAGGGAGAAAAATTTATTGTTTGGCTTCTCCTCCTCCCTGGTGGCTATAGTAAAAGTATTTGTTACTATTGTTTTGGGGAAGAAAAAGAGGAAGGCTGTGGACAGGAAGTTTAACATATATAAAGTGTCGGTTGCAGGGCAGAGGTTAAGGTGGGAGACCAGGACAAGTAAAGATTATAAATGTCTGAAGGACATATTCTAAATGTCCTTACACATAAGACACTGAAAAATTTTTAGTTCTTTGTGAACACCGTGGAGTCATCAAAGTTTTTTTGTTAGTTTGTTTATTTAAGCAAACATTTCATTTGGGGACAATTATAGATTCATGTGAAACTTAAGATATAATACTGCGTTTCCCCAAAAATAAGACATCCTCTGAAAATAAGACCTACTTACAGGTTTCCTTCTGAGTGAAATATAAGTCATCCCCTGAAAATAAGGCCCCCCCTCGGGTCTGTCTCAGAATGCTATTGCTAAACATGAGAGATTTGGTCCACTGATTCTGAAAGAAATGGAGTCACAGGAAATTCAGGAATTGGATTGTTATGATAATGTTCCAGAAGATGATGACATTATTGTCACTGAATAAATGAGTAAATTCTTGATACTGTAGGATTCACAGTTTGTCTGGTTTGTGTTGACAACTACCTCACTGTATACAGGTAATAAATTTCCTTTATTTTCATTTAACAATAAATGTGCACCATATTCTTCTTCATGGAAAAATAAGACATCCCCTGAAAATAAGACCTAGCACATCTTTGGGAGCAAATATTAATATAAGACACTGTCTTATTTTTGAGGAAACAGGGTAGAGACCTCCAATTTAACTTTACCCAGCAGTAGAACACGGATAATGAATTAATAACATCTTACAAAACTAGGGTACCGTATCACCATCAGAGTACTGACATCAATACAGTCACCACAAGGATCCCTGGCATTGCCCTTCAGTAGCCATACTCACCACCCCTCCATCCCCATTTCTGATCCCTGGCTGTTACTAAGAAGTGTTATCTAAATGGAATTAAATCGCAGGTACCTTTTATTTTATTTTATTATTATTATTATTTTAATATATTTTTTATTGATTATGGTCTCACATAATTGTCCTTATTCCCCCATTCCCATCCCAAACCCCTCCCTAGATATGCCCCACCACCACCACCCTGTTGTCCATGGCCACTGGCTAGGCCCATATGTATGCACACAAGTCCTTTATACCTTTTAAAATTATCTGGGGTGTTTGGTGTTTTTTAAAAAAATATTATTCACTCTAATTATTTTGGACCTATGCAAGTTGTGCATGTATCACTAGTTTGTTCCTTTTTTATATCTTATGGTAAGAATAATCATACAGTCATTGGAAGATATCTGGATTGTCTCTATTATTTGGCTATTATGAATAAACTATGAACATTGTGTACAGGTTTTTGTGGTAATATGTTTTATTTCTCTTGAGTAAATGCTCAATGGTGCAATTGCTCTCTGATGTCATAACTGCATGTTTACTTTTACAGGAAACTGCCAAACTGTTTCACAAAGTGACTGTGCCATCTAGATTCCGACCTGCAATGCACAGGCTGTCCAGTCTCTCTGAATGCGTGTTCGCATTTGGTGTTGTCAGCATCTATTTTAGCATTCTGTTAGGTGTATCACGTCACCATAGGTTTTTAGTCAGGGATGAATTGATTTATGGTGTTTTAGAAAAAACTTTTCAATGGCAACAATGGGAGTGGAATGAAATGGGAAAAACTCGACTTGGTGAAACTACCCAGAAATCTTTTGCATGACTTAGATCACAGAGGAAGACCTGATTGGAGAAGGGCAGGGGATGTTGGGAGGGACTTCTGCAAGAATCTTAGAATATTATAAAGGTGTTTTACAATATTTTTAGAGATTTCTAGATTGGCAAAATAAAGCTAGTTATTTGATTCAAATTCAAAGAACATTTTCTTATTCTCCAGTGGCAGAGCAACCCTATTATTTAGAAACACAACTTATTACATTTGACTGTTATTCAGAGAACAACTAAATAACATAAATGCTTAATGATTACTCTTTAAGTTGCATTGCTTTTATGAGTATAGTTTAAAATTTGACAGAATAATCTGAAAACTCAGGATAGATGATTGCTAAAAGATAGACTGATATATCTCGCAGTCTATATATGCAGTTATCACTCTATCTGTCCACTAGCTATATCTAAAATATCTATTTGATTCATTTCTATTCACTTAAGTTTAATCATCTTACTCCCAACAGAAACCTAAATAAAAAAGGGTTAATAGTGAATACACATTAAAAAAGAATTTACCCAATATTACTGAGGAATTACTTTAAAAAACCCAGGCAAGATGATTAGGAAATCCTAATAAATGGGGATGAATATAAAGGAGCCCTAACCGGTTTGGCTCAGTGGGTAGAGCATGGACCTGCGGGACTCAAGGGTTCCAGGTTCAATTCTAGTGAAGGGCATGTACCTTGGTTGCCAGCACATCCCTAGTAAGGAGTGTGCAGGAGGCAGCTGATTGATGTTTTTCTCTCATGGATGTTTCTAACTCTCTATCCCTCTTTCTTCCTCTCTGTAAAAAATCAATAATATATATATATTTTTTTTAATAATCTAAAAGGAATAAAATATTTTAAGAACTGAACTAATAGGTTTCACCAAATGCAAACTATAGAAATATATTTAGCTTCAGTCTTATAGACCTCTTAGAGCAAGTCATGTCTATATTGTAGTATTAAAGTTCTCCAAGCTCTAACATGAAATTTTTCAGGCATGTGGTATTTTAGAGAGCACAAAAATAGGTAGTATTTCTTAAAAATGATTTTGAGACCCAAATTGGAATATAGGAAATATTAAATCTAGCACAGTGATTGGAAATACTGCACATTATTAGGGATGGTTGTTCCTAAGGGAAATATATAAAATGCTGGTTCTTTCCATTATAGATGGTATCTATTGCCTCACTTCTGAAAACCAATAAAGCTTGTTTTGGGAGAGTAAATGATTACTTCATTATTTATCTTCTACACCATCTTGCAGTAAAAGTATTACCAAAATTGTGTGTGCATCTAATCAGGTGCTATTAGAAAGGAAGAGTTTCAGTACACAAAAGGGAAAATTAAGATGAGATTTTTAAAGAACTATCTGAGAATCTTTTACTTTTCTACATGCATAACAATATTAGCAGCTTGATCATGGTTATTCTTATTCTTGCTAATTGTGCGGAGTGGATGTTAAAGTGTGGGCTTATGTAGAGCTGCTAATAGACTGATCTAGAAATAAGAGCTTCAATCTTTTGCAGTCTGAATTTGTTACTCCCTATAATTTCGTTTGTACCATTCTAAGTAATAATGCCATACAGAGACCTTTATTTGACATAAAGCTCTAATAATGTTACCAATGAATCTGCAAAGTAAGAACATTAAACTAATAAATTATATATATATAAATGTACTTTCAAGATATTAATAATTTATTCCAGGTAGACTCGTTTCATATAATTTCTTTTCTTGAAATAGCTTTCTTCTGTTAAGTTATAAAGCTTAGTGAAATAGAATTATAGCCTTGAATTGTTACACTTAAGAAGACTTTCAATATAGTTCTCTAAGCAGTTTTCTTTTCTGCTCAATTTTGTAGGCTACTCATTTTAAAAAATGTCAGCTGGGTGTTTATGTATGTGTATGTGTTTAAACATTAGTGATTAAGTAAAAGGGATTTTAAAAATAACAAAATAGTGGTTTAAAATTAGTTAAACTTTCTTGTTATTAATAATAATTATAAATATGTTGTTTGTTGTTCTATATATTTGAACAACGATCTATGGCATATTGAATTATTGTATCACATTATAGACTAATATATTTTTTCTCTTGCTTTATCGAGAATTCATGTTAATGTCATTTCTCCCAAATATGTTTATCTTGCAATTTTCATTTTTAGTTGTTGATAGATTATATTAAATGGGTTTCTGGCAAAGATGGGTAAGTAAATGACTATTCGTTTCCAGGGTATGCTGAATTCATATGAGAGTCACCAGCCCTACTAGGTTTAGAGCTATGGCAGGCATGGTCCTGAGACCAGGTAGGTTAGGCATACTTTGCATAGAGCACTTGCTTTGCCAAAGATGAGGACAACTTCACAGTTTATGTTAATTGTGCAACTAACAAGCCAACATATAAGAACTTTGTTTTTAAACTTTGTGTGAATTTTCATGTTACAAAGGTTTATATAAAAATATATGAAATCACATAGTTTCTTTTTTTTTTTTAATTCAAGCATGCAGGCACAAACATTAAATACATGTGCATAGTGCTCTAATGGGCCATACATGCAATGAAATTATTTTAGCAAATAAAATATTTTTTTTATAATGCAAGCTCTTGCATGGCAATCCAAACTTATTGAACTACTGATGCTGCTATATAAAACTGCACCACTTTTACTTTACATTTGGCCACCTCTAAGTTGTTGCAACATTAGCTTGATCAATTTTAATACTGTGACACCCTGTTGAATAGACACCCAAATGTAAATGCCTACAGAGGGTTAACTGAAACAGCAATAGTTACTGCAATTTAGGTCCGGGGACCAATTACACATGGTTAAAATTATTTCCCACATTCAAATCCACCGTACTTGTCCACCATTTAACATCTCAACATGGGAATCAATCACTAACAGGCAAAAATATCAATCATGTATATTTCGTATTGCAAATATACTTATGCCAGCAAGTAAGGGATTCACAATGAGAAGCTACAGCTGCAAAAGCTTGAACATAATTTACAAAAATTGTTAAAACATTAAAAAAAAAACAAAAAAACTGCCTTAGATGGTTTGGCGCAGTGAATAAAGCATTGGCCTGTGAACTGAAAGGTCCCAGGTTGGATTCCAGCCAAGGGCACACGCCTGGGTTGTGGGCTCAACCCCCAGTGGGGAACTGGCAGGAGGCAGCAGATCCATGATTCTCTTTCATCATGGATGTTTCTATCTCTCTCTCCCTCTTCCTTCCTCTCTGAAATCAATACAAATATATACTTTAAGAACATTAAAAAACTGTTTGAAAATATACACTTCTTGTTGTAGACCCCCACTGTACACACAACTATAAATATTGTTCCCTATGTAAACAAAAAAGGAAACATATAATAAGAAATTTGACAAATCCGCATGTTTGTTTCCCAACTGATATTAAAGGCTATGTTGTGGGATCCCTTAATACAACCTGAGTGGTTCAGGGTCCACTCAGGGTCCAGTTTCTGGAAAAGGCTGCACACTAACATGAAAAGACTGGAAAAGAGTTAGTTTGGGAAAATGGAGGCCAGGCAGGAAGTCCACCTCTAGTGGGAAGACTAACCCATGCTCTGGCCTTTTACCATTCCTTTTATTGAGATTCTGAGACAAAGACATCTCTTAGGGGGGAAATACCCACAACAGAAAATCAACAAGAATTTACATATGATTAACAAATTAAAGTTGCCTCACCCACCACTATCTCAATTAGACAATGAATTAATAGCTCTGACCATTCATAGCCATCAAGGTTGGCCAGCTCTTTTTACATTTTAATACCAGTGACAATGTTGGTATTTGGTTCCAGCACTAGTCTTTAATCTAAGACATTATTCTGAAAGGACTATTGTATAAAGACAAGATCACTGTATCCACAGGATTTTTTTTAAATTAAAAAAAAATTAAAGCTATGTTAATCAAAGCATTTTTGTATAATACAATGTAATGACCTTGACTTTCTCTCATTATGCTAAAGTAGTCATGCTTTTAGGGTTTATAGTACTGTACTCTCCAATGTAAAGTATGGGGCATGTTCAAGCATATGGTACGCCATTCCCATACATGTGCACATCTGTGGGTGAACATGTCTCTCGGCAGTAAGAGTGGATTGTGGCCTCTGGTGTTACCAGCTGCATGCTCTAAGACTGTTTATAAGTGATAGTATCTCTTGTGATACTAGAAAGTGATTAGAATGTGCACACTGACGTAGTGGCTTCCGCACGCCTCTTGTAGGGTACCAGCTAGAAAGTCCCTTTAAGATGCTGGTAGGTTTGGCAGCCTTGGAAGGCTGGCCTGTTTGATTGGCAGCAGTGCTCCGGACCTGGCTCAGAGCTGCAGTGCACTTAGTATGCTAAACAACTGACACAATGGCATTGACGGGTTTCTCAGGACTGGAGTTTTTCTGTTAATTTGCTGCACAAGGTCCTAGAAATAGCATTAACATTTACTTTTTATTTTGCAGAGGATTTTTAAGAATGCAGAGTTGTTCCATTGTCTTGCTAGATTTTTTACCTCATTCCTTTCCTGTGACTCTTTTTGTCTTCAGTGTCACACTTATTACTAAACAAAGTCACTGGAACATCATCAGTGTCTTTAACTAGAAAAACCCGTCCTCTCAGATCTTGTAAACTGTTAAATGTGGATTGAACTGTGACGGAATAAACTTCTGCACAGCCCTGTCTATTTTCCATGTAGTCCCTCATCGCTGTAAACTGTTCCGTTCCTTCAGTATCGAGATTTCTACCTCACTGTGTGCATCTGCTTCAACTTCCTTTTTATAAGAATCTGTCGTAGGATCATATTTTCAACAAAAATTCCTTGAACAAACTGTGCAGTCAGAGCAGATTTTCCAACGCCTCCTGAGCCAAGAACAACTAGCTTATGCTCACGCATGGTGCAGACTTGTCAAAAGCTGGTTCCTCTCACACTGTCACATGCGCCCGCCACGGTGCTCTGGCTGGTTCACAGACCTGACTCTGGGCAAGGTTTTCACAAGTAAAATATTTTAATGGAAAAGTTCTCATTGCCCAAAATGGCAAAGACTTGATTTTGACGATAATAGTAGTTTAATTCATAACCCAAATGTCAGTAACAATAACAATGTAGAAAATTGTGTGACCTTAGTGACTGTGTCTTTACTATCTGTAAGTAATAAGATATAGTGAAAGTTACTGGATTAGAGATCTTTGAGTTCTAATTCAGGTTATGATATTGCATAAATATGTGATCTTTGGGGGGTATGTTTTCTTGTACACAATTTGTGCATAAAATGTGGTAGCTGGATTAGAGTTCAGATCCAAGATATCTGTAATAAAACTATGACACTCACAGTGGCTTGCTGAGACCAATCTTGTTTCCTGCTTTACCCTTTTCAAAACCTGTGACTATCAATGGCTAGTCATGTTATTGTATGACATTTCCACTCACAGGGACCAGGCTCACAATCCCCACCATATCACTGAAACCATGTGAGAGCCTATTGTATTTTGTTCATTAGATGCATCATATGGTATGAGTGAATTCATATGGAGTTTGTCTCTCTCTGACAGTGCATGAGGGTTTCCTTTTTCCACATCCTTGCCAGCAATTTTTGTTTGTTGGTTTATTGACGATAGCCATTCTGGCAGGTGTGAGGTGATATCTTATGATGGCTTTAATTTGCATTTTTCTGATGATTACTGATGATGAGCATCTTTTCATATGTCTCTTTGTCATCTTATGTCCTCTTTGGAGAAGTGTTTATTCAGGTCCTTTGCCCATTTTTTAATTGGATTTTTTTAATGTAGATCTTTATAAATTCTTTATAAATTTTGGGTATCAATCCCTTGTCAGATGTATCAGTGACAAATATATTCTCCCATTACTGGGCAGTCTTATAATTTGTTTATGGTATCCTTTGCTGTGCAAATACTTGTTAGTTTGGTATAGTCCCATTTGTTTATTTTTTTCTTTTGTTTTCCTTCTCTGAGGAGATATATCAGAAAAAATATTGCTATGAGAAATGTCTGAGATTTTACTGCCTATGTTTTCTTCCAGGATTTAGAAACTGACTCAGAGATAGTTTCTGACTAATAGCTGTCAAAGGTGAGGTTAAGGGGTTAAGCAAAGAAAAAAAATTTAAAAAAAATAAACCTCAAGTACACAGACAGCAGTGTGGTGATTATCATAGGGAAAGGGAGTGAGGGTAAGTAAAAGAGGGTGAAGAGGGGATGAATGGTGATGCGAGGAGACTTTTTTGGGGTGGTGAACAAAAAATGAAATATGTTGATAATGTATAATAGAATTGTACATCTCAATCATATAATTTTATTAAGACATGCCATCCCCAAAGATTCAATAAAACTTGAAAATTAAAAAAAAGTATATTGTAGTAATTTACACAAGAAGTAAGTGAAGTTCAACTTCTGCTTCTCCACAACTGAATCCAGATTTTGCCTCGGTGTTTCCCTAAAGCATCTCACTTTTTCACACTATTCACCCCTCCACTTCACTTTACATGGTTCCCTTACCTATGTGGGGTCAGACTTTGTTCAGGGGAAGTTCAAAGTCCTTGTTTCTGTTGCTCAGTCTTGGCGAGCATTTTAGTCTTGGACACCCCCTTGCTCTTTTCTATGCTAATGGGAGTTTGGACCTTGATGCTCACTCAGCATTGCCACTCAGTGCCTGAGCATAAACAAAGGATGGGTTTGCTTTAGCAACACAGTTTATCTCCCTGTCTAATTAGTGCGTCTTTGGCTGGGGTATTACCAAGATAGCAGAATCTTGGCTTTTAGTTTTGTGCTGCTAATGAGGATTTTAGTCTGTAAGCATGCTTTGCCTTTAGCAACTTAGTTTATTCTCTTCATTTTGGGTCCACTTATTGTCAGTCATTTACACTGTTCCAATTCTGTAAAATGATGCAAAGCCCCAAGGATTTCTTCCTAGTATATCTCCAAGGCAGGATCATCTGCAAAAAAGTGTTCCCTGGTTGAAGCATGTACAGAACCCACAACCTGTTCAGCTTCCCATGGCCTTACTCACCTGCAAGGACTTTGTGGCTTCATCTCATTTAGAGCATAGGAACATTCAAATAGACCCAAGATATACAAAAAACCCAACTCGGTGAATGTACAAAAGAAAATATATGCTCAACAGGAAAGCCCACGATTGCATCTTCTATTTCATTAGCTAGGCATGGAGAGTAGTTCTCTCTTAGTTTTGATATGAGAAGCCACATGCACACATGGGGAGATTTCCGCTCTCACTCATGGCAGGTGTTTCTAATGAAGTTACTCATTAGTGTACTAGTGTACGTTGCACACTCTCTGACCACAGGAAGGGGCACCTGGCCTTGACCCAGGCGATGCTGAAGCTTTATCCTTATCCCCAAATGGAGGACTCATTATTCAAACTATACAAGAGTCTTTCATTGAGATTAAATGGATGTTAGAGGAGTCTCTTTCTTCTTAAAATTGCCTTCCATGAGGATATTTAACTCTTTATTTTTATTTTTTTTTATATTGATTTTTTTTTACAGAGAGGAAGGGAGAGAGATAGAGAGCTTGAAATGTCGATAAGAGAGAATTATCGACCAGCTGCCTCCTGCACACCCCCCACTGGGGATGTGCTCGCAACCAATGTACATGCCCCTGATGGGAATAGAACCTGGGACCTTTCAGTCCACAGACTGATGCTCTGCCACTGAGCCAAACCGGTTTCGGCAGTTATTTAACTCTTTAATAGGTAAAGGCCCTTTCTTTTTTTGCCAGTGCTAAACAGAGAGAGTGAGGAAGAAAGGGGCACATGTCTGGACGTAGGCAGTTGTTATGTGATTACTCCTGGAATTGTCTTTGACAAGTCCCAATGAGTTCATCTTTCTCTCTTGCTTAACTTATTTTTTGTTAGACTCCTTGAACTAATAAATTTTAACTTACCAAACATATACTTTAAAAAATAATTGTTAGTAACTTGATAATCTAATGGTTTGCTCAATTTTTCATGCAAGATAAATGGAGATAATAGTGACTATATCTTTGGCATGATATAGATATATTGCATTAATTATCTGAGATTATATGCTTGATTGTATTATTATGGAAATTTATAACTTAAGAAAACTCTACAGTATGTAATTTAAGGATTATGTGTGGAGTGTATGTTTCCTCAAAGACAACATAATTTGAGATGGCATCTAAATGACAATAAGACCCAAAACCGGTTTGGCTCAGTGGATAGAGCATTGGCTTGTGAACTGAAAGGTCCTGGGTTCGATTCTGGTCAAGAGCATGTACCATGGTTGCAGGCACATACCCAGTGGGGGGTGTGCAGGAGGCAGCTGATCGATGATTCTCTCTCATTGATGTTTCTAACTAACTATCCATCTCTCTTCCTCTCTGCAAAAAAATCAATAAAATATTTTTTAAAAATAAAGGACAATAGATGTTTATTGAATGAGGGAAAGGATCTGAGAGTGCAAGTGGGAATGTACTAGAAATATGATTTTTAAAGGGTATGCACAAATATGTGAGATGAAATTTTTTAGGAAATGGTCACTAACTCCAATTTAGTATTAAAGAGTACACAACTAGAAGGGTGGCTAAGTTGCCTGAAGCCTCATCCTGTACTCCAGAAGGTTGAGGGTTCAGTTCCCAATCAGAGCACATACCCAGGTTGCAGGTTCGATCCCTGAACTGGACAGATATGGGAGGCAACTAATTAATGTTTCTCTCTCACATTGATGTTTTTCTTTCTCTCTCCCCCTCTCTCTCAAATCAATGAAAAACTAAACTCAAGTGAGAAATAAATACATAAATAAATAAGAAGACACTCAAAATGTACACACAAGTCTAAATATTAAGAACTCTAAACATCTGTAACCTATATGAACTTTAGCTCCTTCATTTATGATGTGTACATGGGAAAATATATTTCCTGTAAAGATTTTTGAGTTTTAATACAATTTCCACAATAGAAAAAAATGCTATGTAAATGGCTTTGCATTATTATAGAGACAATGAATTATGTGAACCCCTTATTATATTCCTAAGATGACCAGTTTTATTTTAAACATAACTTATACGTTATAAAAACTAGTTATATAAGTGGTAAAAATAGAAATTTCAATAAAAAGATGTTTTCTTAGAAAATATAATCTATTTAATCATCTTTTGCCTGAGGAATTAGGCAAGGCTACCCTCTAGTGGTTTTATCCTAGAACTTCAGACATACAGTCCTGGTATCTGAGAAATTCAAAGTACCTGCAGATTCAAGGCACTTGATGGCCTTACTTGAGAACAAAGAAAACCTGACAACACTGGAAACATCATATCTAAATTCCTACCTTATAGATTATATAAAATATGAGTTTAAAGCATTACCTCCCAAAAGACATTAAAATTGTTGAGATTACAGACACACACGCACGCACACACTCACACACACACACACGTTGGTATGAAATGTATTTATTCTCTTGGAAGTATTGTATTATTTTATAAAATTGTAATACCTTGTAGCTCTTGTGGCTCTTTTTATTTATTTATTCATTTGAATTTAATGTTCTAACTTTTCAAATTGAGGATTTGCCAGTCCAATTTTAATTTGCACATTTTATTTCAAAATTGTACTTTCTTCCGAAACCAACAGTTTGAAATAATTTTATCTTTATTTCCTATGAAAAATCTCCTCTAGTATGTTTTATAATAGTCCTTTAGTGTTCCCCAAAAGCCATCCAAAGGAGATAGAAACATAATTGTTAGCAACATCTTATTATAAGTTAGTGATAATAAAGATCATTGTAACAACATTCTCCTCAATGTCAAGTTCAGAAAAATGAACTCTCTATATAGACAGTGAAGTCTATATGCCCTATCTGAATGTTTCATAGATCGTTTCTCCATTTTTGCTTACTTATAGTGGTTTTTTCCATTTACATTGTGGATTCACCCATAACAAACCAATTATAAATTAGAGTTCTAATTAGCTACATTTAAATGACAACAGTTTTTTTTAAATGTTATCTTATTAAACATTTTAAATGTCTTACATTTAGCATTATAATCTTTGATGACTATAGTCTGTGGCTTTTTTGTTGTAATTTTAAAGTAAAGTTTCTTAAATAATCTGCTACACTTCTTTTATAAAGAGCTCTGTGTAAAATTAGACAAATAAATGGCATTCCTAAGAAAACAATGCCTTTTTTATTTAGAAAATGCATATTTCATCCAGTATCCCAAATCAGCTCTTCTGTTCCACTGAAATCTCCTCCTCTAATATTATAGGATTTATATAAACCTTCTGTATTCATCTCTTCTCATTTTTCCTATGTAGCATTCACATAGTGACAATAGGAATTTGCCAACGTCAGATGTGTTGATGATTATGGAGTAGTTTTAAAGCAAAGCTAAAAGCACAAATAAAACATTCTGAAAGGTAAATCAGAAGACAAACCATTCATCACTAACCTTCTACCACAGCAATGAACAGATTGTTAGTAATATCATTTAGTGATTGGGCCTTGGATTTTTCTGTAAAATAGGTTTTCATACTGGTAGGATAGAGATGTCTTGTAATGAGAGTTAAGTGGGGTTAAAAACAGGGTAAAGACCATACATTTAAAAAAAATAATCTAAATAGATTAAGACTCTAGAGTTCTTTCATTCAACAGCTCTCCAGAAGGCAAATTTATATGCAGTTCAAGCACTTGAAACTATAATTTATTCACCAGCATCACGTTCTCTAGTTGTTCTTCATGGAATAGAATCATGATACTTTGCAACGGAATGTGATTGTGCAACCTGTTATTACTTGTGTGTGTGCTGATAAAGGGGGAAGTGATAATTTTATTCTTATTTTTGAATACCATAAATCTCAATTTAAATTAAATTAGATTGGATATTCTGTTCTATGCCATATTTATTTTAAACTAGAGGCCTGATGCACAAATTCGTGCATGGGTGGAGTCCTAAAAGGGGTGGGGCGGGGCCCAGGATGCGATCAGCCCTCCTGGTGGGTGACGGAATGTCCTTGCCAGCACAATATCTGAATCCATCCTGCTGACTTTTGCACCGTTTTTGGGGAGCCACCTGGTGGCCGCTTTAATATTGTTTCTTCCTTGTGGAGCATCTAGGGAGGGGAAGCTGCCACAGTGCCCAAGGCCGACTTTCAGGAAGGCAGAAGCACTGTTGGGATCATGCTGGTGGCACTGGTCTGTAGGTGTCTGGCCCATTCTTCAGAGATTGCACCTGCAGGACTACTGAGGGAGGGAGTGGCTGCCTCAGGGGTGGTGGGCTGCTGGGACTGATCTCACCTGAGTGGCACTCCCTCTGTGGGAGCTCACTGACCACCAGGGGGCAGCTCGTGGGTTGAGCATCTGCTGCCTGGTGGTCAGTGTGTGCCATAGTGACCAGCCGTTCCAGTCATTCTGGTAATTTGGATGCTTATGCATATATATATATATATATATATATATATATATATATATATATATATAATTAGTTGTGATTAGTTTCTAATGTTTATTCCTGTTGATATTAACTTTATTACTCCCATCTGTGAATATGAAGTCAAGGCATTCGTACCTTTCCATTATATTTATTTGTATTTTGAATTTACCAAGTTGTCATTAAAGAACAATGTGAGATGTTAAAGTAAATAGCTGATAAAAGTTTTAACTAACTTTCAAGTTGTCTTTTATTTTTTTTTTATCTAAATCAACTAATAAATAGATCTGAGCAAATAGGTTTGAATCATGAACCTGATATATAGTGTTTAAAATCTTATCATTTAAAAATTTAAAAGCTTCCTACAAACCATCTTTCTCCCTATTTTTAATTTTTATGCTATATTTCCTTTGCAACCTATTGAATCCCAGGCATTCATTGCCTTTATGAGCCTCTATTTTTACTTCTCTTCCTTAGCTCCCCCACCACACACACTTGTTTGGTGTACTATCACTGTCTTATTGGAGGGCCAGGCCATCTCTCACTTTGAGCCTGCAACAGCCTCTTAGGTGACATTTCTCACCAGCAAATTCATCCTCTAGGAATCAGACTGACTTGTCTAAAATGTGAATGTAGCCATAGAATCCCTTGACTATCCATTGCTTAATGATAGAGTCAAGTTTGCTAATGTGAAATGGAATAGCTATTGATTTATTCCAGGTAATTAAACTTACACTTAATTTTGAGAATAGGATGGTAAAATTAAGTCTTAAAGTTAGTGAAGCAATGTCATAGGCCAAAAACCTAGAAGGTATATGGAAATATAGATTGATATTAAATTGGCTTTGATTACTTCCAAGAAACTAGCTCAGGCAAAATCTCATTATCACTGACATTATTAGACTAGATATCTGTGTATTAGCAAAATTTTTCAAAAGTCCCTGGCTGACCTTCCTTTTGTGTAAAGCAAGACTTACGGCTGGCTGTCAGAAGATGACTGGGTGATAAAAAGACTTTCTCTTTTTTTATGACTCAACTAGCTGACAAGTCTCTTTGCTGCTTGCTGCCTTAGTCTTTACATCTGTCAAATGGGGATGCCTGACCTTTCTCCTAGTGGGGAAAATGAGAAAGCGATGTCACATTGTAAGAAATATGGTAAAAACAAAAAAAAAATTTTTAGGTCATTTCAGCCTCACCATAAGGCAGTTGTTAATGCTTTACCAGATGCTAGATACTTTCCATATAGCAAATATTATACTATGCCCTATTTACAAAATGAAGCCCATACATCACGCAACTTTCATACATGAGATTTTTAAAGATAATTTCAATAAACAAAGATTATTTTTAAAATTACGTTACTGAAATTATTGAAGTGACAGATAAAATAAAAATCAGTTCTGCATTTAAATTAATGGATGGCCCTGTGCAAATAAAACAAAAATGGGCTCAAATGATGTCTTCAAGTTATCTAAATATATGTATGTACTTATGTGTGTGTGTGTGCGCGTGATTGTGTGTGCATACATAAATCCCACAGTATAGGTATATGCTTACATAAGATGTGGGAGGAAATCATCAGTCTGAGCTATTGGTCTACAATTGAATAGATATATATTTCCACTCAGATAAATATTTGTCAACGGCTTAACATTTAAATTAAAAAAACAACACACAAATAATTAGTACCATTATCTCTTCTGTTTATACTACTAGTTATTTGAAATTATTATAACTTGGGAACTTTATAGTTTAGGTTATTATTGATCTATTTTAATCATATCAATTGTTTATTACATTGCCATCAACCATAATTTAGATGTAATTTACCATTTTAAGTGTAGGGAAACAATATCACCAGTAGAAAGTTTAAAGTTACATATCACTTATGTTTTGGTATTTCCTTTGTTCCATTTAGGAAAAAGAAAAAAGAACTTCTCCGATGCATCTTAGTTTGTGAGAAACTGTGGGTGGTAGTTTAAAAGGTGGTTAGAAAATTATCCCCTAAAGACATTTTAGGTTAAACAACATTCAGATTAAGAATGGAACCAACCCAAAGGTATTGGAATGAAGGGGTGATGCGGGTGGTAAAGGTGGCTTGTGGCTACAAACTAATTAGCATTGAATAAATTACTAATCAAATTTCCCTTTTCAAATATAGATATGATTTATTCCAGGGAGGGTCTTGGTATAATTGACCTAAATATTGACCTATTTTTGCTATCTTTCCTGGTATCAAATAAGACTCTTTATAAATGTGAATTTATCAAGTGACTTTCCTAATATTATTTCACTAATGAATTTATATTTTTTACTAAACTATAATATGTAGCAAATCCAATTTAAAAATGTTGCAAATGTCCAAACTTTGTTTATCATAGTCTAGTATTAGTATAGTATTTTATTTTTGAGAATTAACCATTGAAAAAATGTAAAGTTGTTAAGATTTGGCCAATGGGAAGTACTCAGAATATTTTAACTATTATTATTACTTTTAAATGTAGATCCACTACCATTTATAAAAGTATAGATGTCTATGCACAGGAATTTTAAGAGAGTTGTTTATTATATATACCCAGCATGATTTTTGTTTTTTGCTTTGTTTTCACTTGTTGACTTGGGACACAAATCATCATTATGTGGAATGTTTCCATAGGTTTTTAAAAATAATTTCTTTTCACAATACATTTTCAAAATTTTTATTTTTCTGGAATTATTTTAATCACACAAGTTTACATTTTACCTAATGTATTTTAGTAGTAATTAATATCCATATTTGAATGCTTTTATAAAATATTTTCATTGTATTCTTTAGACCAACCATCAAACCACAAAGATACTACATATTGTACACAAATATTTAAAGCATCCATTTTAGAAATGAAACTAATATCTAAAGGAGGAGACTTATATAAGTAAAATGATTAATCTCTTGTCATAAGTGCTCAGCAGAAACTTATAAAAATTAGAACAAATCCTTTCTAAAGAAGTCAAGGATGTTTTCAAAGAAAAGGAAAGGTCTTTGAGAGTGATGAGGACTTTATGAAACAAACAATGAAAGAATCGGTGAGGAAAAAAAGGATGTTTCAAGAAATGTAGTTATTTTTACAGTGACTTATTTTCTGTATTTGCAATATGATAACAAAAATTCTTTGTCTAATTACCTTTTATTTAAGAAGATTTTACAATTCAACCCTGTAACAGTTGAGAGCTTGCCCAATAATCCATGGAGCCAAAATGAACTTGTTAATATGTAGAAAGCTGGGCTATCATCTCTTTTTCCAAATTCCTTGATAATGACCTGAACATTTCTAGACAGAAATAGAGCCAAATAAAGACAATTAGACATTAGCAAGTGGTAAGTGATCTTCATGAGTATTTAGGCTTCAAAGAAAGGTGAGCCAAAAGTTTTAGGTATATAGTCTGGTCAAGATGAACTTTAAATGAAGTTATTTAATTTGTAGTTATTAAAGATTAATAACTATAGAATAAGGCAAAACATGAAAAGTTGCAATAAGCCTGAAATCACTTGTTGGTAGATCAAACAAATTATCCCAAAAGTGTCCAAGTAGATTATAAATTATTAAGTTGGCATGTTTAGTATACAAATAATTTTGAAACTATTATTGTAAAAGTAAAACATGAGTACTGTCCTATTCAACTTGGGCTGCTATAACTAAATGCCATATACTGGGTGACTGATGTACTTTCTTATTTTTTTATACTTTTCCAGATGTAAGTCTGAAATTAGAGTGGTACTATGGGCAGGTTTGGTGAGACCTCTCTTGCTGGCTTATGATGGCTTCCTTCTTGTGTCCTCCTAATGAATTCTTTCTGACACCTATTCTAATAACAGTACTATCCATCGTGACTGCTCCACCTGCAGGCGCTCATCTAAGCCTAAGCACTTCCCAAAGACCCTCTCCAATTGTGGTCACCTTAGGGGCATGGCTGCAACATATGGATTTGAGATTGACACAAGTCAATGAAGAGCAACCACTTAAAGTAGGGCTATCAGCATGGGAGAGCGAGTTATCTTGGGAAGTCCTTGGACAGGTGATGGAAGCTAGTAGAGTAAAAGAGTTGAGTTAGTGGAATCCTTGTTTCCTCACATTTGTCTTGTTGATCATTGGCAAGTCATTTGTGTACCTTCTCTGATCATTTATTTCCTCATTTGCAAAGTAAAAATAATGATACTTAACCAAAAAAAAATACTTAGGACTGAAAGAGATAAACTACTTAACTGTATAAACAGTGTCTGATAATTGGAAGTGCTCAATAAATATAGTTTTTTTCTTTATTTTTACTGTCTTTTAAGAAACAACTAAAATGGATTCCTAAACTCTAAGGACTTTAAGCAGAATAAGTTAAAAGTTCTTGCATAGTTCAGGCACTCCTTGGCAGTCTGTGAACATGCATATCTCCAGCATAGCCAAAACTACTGTTATAAGAGCCGAGAAGACTCTGAGATTTGTGCAGCTTTATATATTTGAAGTTTCCTTGAATTAATAAAGTCTTAATCCATTTAATTCATTTTGTATAAACAGAAGGCAGAGTTAGATATTTTACTAGGTTTTCATTCAGGTTAAAGTACAGTGATATAGCATGTTATTGAAATCTGACAGCAATAATTTTAATTTGTTATCATAATTAAGGAGCTATTTAGGTTAAATTTGGTTTAAAGATCACCCAGTACTTGCATAAATTTGTATACAATGAAATGTATGCACTTTAGTCATGATATTTAATGGTCTAGTTCTAAGAGCCTTACATATTTCAACAAAAATAAGAAAAATTCAAGTGTCAGAAAAGCAAGCAGTGGAATGCTGATAATATTCCACTGGGAACATTCTGTATATTTCAGTTTATAGGAAATTAATCCTTTTACCTTAATCATGTCTACATAGGTTCCTTGTTATACTAAGATATAAAGTTCAACATTTTAAAACTTATGCAAATAATATTATGCCATCTACAATAATGCAAAATAATTCTAAGACCTAATTTATTAATGTATTTATAAAAATATATGTGTTTATAATATATGTTGTTTTGTCATCAAAAGGGAATAAAAGGGTTTTTATAATTTATGTGTTTATAAATGTATGCTATGGTTTTATGTGTTTATAAATATGTTACAGTTTTTGGTATCAAAAGGGGATAAGTGGGTTTCCTACTTCTCTGAAGATAGGACATTTAAGGTGTCAGGGCCAATGGCGATATCCAATTATATTTGTGTTAAAAAAGTAACACCCCTTTTTTTTATTCAGATGTTTACATAGCCATAATTCTGGGGTTTTTTGCTTGTTTGTTTGTTTTCTAAGGCAAGTGAGAGAAACAGGATGGTGTCCTTGGTGAGGAAAGCACAATATTTTAAATGTTTTATTGGTTCTGAGAGAGACCGGCTCCGCTAGTAATGTCTGAAAGTTACATTTCAGCTCTCAGAAAACTGATTTTGTATCACAATCTCAGAAATTCAAAGCTGTGCTTTTAAGATAACTCCTTGTAGGATCTCTAAATATTTTATCAATTAAATTTAAGCTTTTTTGGAGAATAAACTTGAAGAACAGTTAGTCAAATCAAATCTAGCGGTTTTAGAAATTTATCACGATTTGTTGTGTATCTATATTTAGAATGTAATTGATTTTTAAAGATAGTACAAAAATTAGAATGATCCATTGTATTAGATTTGGAGTTTGAATCTTGATTCTTTTACTTACCACGTTGTATAAGTTGCTTAGTGAAGCTGAGTCTTATGATTTTATAATATGAGAAAAAAAATACATTCCTTGTTTACCACACAGGGCTATCGTAAAGATCAGATGAGGTAATATGTGTGTGGAAATCTGAGTAAAACTTGAGCCATATAAACACAATTGATACTGCTCATTTAATGCATATAATATTGCTTAATGAATCACATCTAAAAGTTAAATCTAGCCATGCTCCTTCTAGGAATTTTGTTCTGCAATCTGTGATTTTGTGTATTGGAGGGCCACTACTAATTAAAGTATGGTTGATGTTCCTGCTGTTCACATTTGTCCAGTGTTTTACCCAAATCTACTGGTACTAATTAATGAATATTTAAAATGCAAGGCAGCAGTCAGCTCCAGCATGGCCTATCTCACACTGCCCTTGCTCACGCTGGGCTTTCACAATAGAACCTGCTGAGACAAAACTGTTTCACAGACTTCTGAGGGTGGATCACTCTCCATTTATCCAGGATAAACCAAGTTCTAAGCAATTCAGAGAAAGAAAAAAAAAGAAGAAGAAAGCACACAGAATTTCTATGCAAAATAAAGTCTATTTCTCCTAAAGAAAAAGTAAATGAAAAAGTAAAATAGGATAAGAACAAACATAATATTTCATAATAAAACTGTTATTTCTCATTTAGATTTTATTGTAAAGATATGGAAAATATGTAATGTTACAGAGTTCTCAATTTTTACATTAGCTAAAAATAAAATTTATTTTTGGAAGTACAAATATCAATTAAAATAATACAAACATGATTATTTTAAGCCTGCATCTATTAAGTTAAAAAAAAAGTACAGATACACTGTATACCCAAAATTGTCCACACAACTTCAAAAAATAACATTTTACATTCTAAATCTAAGATCATTTTGAATATTCAGTATTTGGTATCATCTCTGAATAACTGTATTTTATTACAAAAGAGAAAAGTTATTCAAACATTATGCCAACTAAGTAAACCAAAATAGTCTTCACATTCTGGTGTGTAAGCCTAATGGCTTTCCACTCTGTCAGGAGTTAACTACTTTTAGCGCATAGACAACCATGAGTGTCACCCTACAAAAGGTAGGGGCTTGCCAAATGGGGATTCCAATACATGAGGGTGGGGCCAAGGAAGAGGGGATAGCACATGGGATTCATTGTGATAAAGCAATTTTTGTACCATACAAATGAAAATTCTAATCTTAAGTACAGAAATCTTGCTGAGATCTAGTTTTCTATTCTGAAATTAGGCATAGCAATACCTACCTTATTGGGAATCATGAGGACTAAAAATGTTTGTATATAAATGGTTAAGGTAGCGCATGGCTGAAAATGTGTTGTGAGGAGAAGCTACTAGGTGTTTATCTCTGGGGGGAAAAATAGGAAGTCAGACATGAACTAAGGCCCAGATGACAAAAGTACAGCTACTCCTGGCAGACATTATTAATCCCTCATGAAAAAAGTGAGCACACAGAAAGACCTTATTAGCTCCAGTAAAACCAGGGTGTATTCTTAAATGGTATATTATTCGGTGAACTAAATAATCCAGTTGGGTGTCACCTCATCCATGTACTACATGAAATGTCTTAAGTTTTGAATTCAGATTTTATATTCTTAGAAGAAATGGCCTTGATACGACCTGCCACTGAGCATATACCAACGTGGCAAGATTAGAATTCATGGTGACACTGCTAGTCACCTCCTTTGACCTGGAGTGTGCACAGCTCTTTGTACCCTGTGCCCGCTTTCACCTGGTGCCAAGTGGCAGTCTTTACTTCATGGGCTTATTTGCTACCTAGGAAATGTTTTCTCTGGGAGACACCTGCAATGACAACAAGAAATAGCATGCTCACAAAACTTGGTGAATTGATCTCAATTCAAAGACAAAATCTTAAGAATAGGTAATTTGTAAATTTTATGGCTGACTTATTTCAGAAATAAAATGTGTCATAGTGCCGGGACCGGTTTGGCTCAGTGGATAGAGCGTCGGCCTGTGGACTGAAAGGTCCCGGGTTCAATTCAGGTCAAGGGCATGTACCTTGGTTGCGGACACATTCCCTGTAGGGTATGTGCAAGAGGCAGCTGATCGATGATTCTCTCTCATCGATGTTTCTAATTCTCTATCCCTCTCTCTTCCTCTCTGTGAAAAATCAATAAAATATATTTAAAAAATATATCATAGTAAATAATGCACTCTTCACATAATTTAATGCAGTTGCCATAAAATATTACCAAAAATGCAAATTCAAGTAACAGGAAGATACTAGCATTGGTAAAAAGCTTGACCACTGTTGAACATGTATAAAATTTTATTTTAAAACAGAAGTTTTGATTTCAATAGAGCAGGAAGGTGACCTACGTGTGGTTAATTACACAGAGAGGATGTCTAAAGAGCATGTCTGCTAGTATATTGCAGGAAGAGTGCTCACCCCCTACTACAGTTAAGGTTATGATAGCAGTGTTGCAGGGGGGAAGACGGCAGGCAGGCAGCAATAAGAGCCAGTAGATCTGCATTCACATTTTATATGTTGAATTTGATAATATATTCTTCATGCTAAGTAACTTTCTGAAACTTATTTCATCTGATTTGAGATGTGATTCCAGGACTGCCAATATGTTAGGCAATCTGCTGCAAAATTGTCTATTTTCATCTAAGTACCTCTGCATCATCTTAGCTTTGCTTTGTACCACATTTTTTTTATGCAGTCCTATTCAGCAAGTGAGAGAGCTAAGCATGCGCTTCCAGTAGCAACAGTATTCTAGGGGGATTATTTTAACTACATTTGGAGGCCGTAAGCAAAGGTGTATGTCAGCATTAGGGCAAACACTATGGTACACATAAATAGTGCCCTTGCTCAGAGGACCAATTAGATTATACTGTAAAAGCAGGACACCGAGTAGGAGTAACTCCCCACATCATAGGATTTCCAGAGTCTTTGAATGCCTGTCCATTCCACATACTGATGGTGAATGCATTAAATATTTTACTGGTAAAAACTCATTCTTTTAAGTCTTATGTTTCCAAAATGCTATCCCTAATAAAATATAAATACCACAGAAGGGTTAAAGGACAATGAATTATATTAGAAAGATCATCAGAGCGAGTCCCCAGGAACGACCTTGATTAGGGAAGTAGTGAGAGACTACTCAAAAGAATAGAAATGTGTTTGGGTGCTAGTGTGTGTGTGTAGGGGGTCTGTAAAGAACACTGCAGTTTACTACTCTGCTGTTTTGTTTGACTCACTGCCCAGAAGTGAGAGTTGCAACCTCCTTTTAAAGATCCTGTGTAGCTGAAGAGTCGGCCTGTGGACTGAAAGGTCACGGGTTCGATTCTGGTCAAGGGCATGTGCCTGGGTTGCGGGCACATCCCCAGTAGGGTGTGAGTAAGAGGCAGCTGATCGATGATTCTCTCTCATCGATGTTTCTAACTCTCTGTCCCTCTCTCTTCCTCTCTGTAAAAAATCAATAAAATATAAAAAAAATAAAGATCCTGTGTATTCCTAGTTCTGCTATAATATTTGAGCTCCTGATATTAAAAGCCAACTTACTTAGATGCAAAGGCTTTTTGCATCATTGCATCATTGTATTCAGAAAGTAGTTGAGGTCCAGTTGAAGGCACAACAAAGTAATAATCAGTTCCATTATTATGTAGCTACAAGACCGTTTAACTATAACCAGCTATAATCATTCTTCTTACATCTGCCTCTGGAACCTCACACTGCTCCTCCTCATGTGCCAGCCATGTGCTTCACTATCCCTTATGTTGGTGTACCATTTGGTCTTGAACTTGTACTGATGTATATATATGACAATAACCCTGAATATACACACTGAAAATATAAAGACAACACAAAAAGTAACATTGTTGTATACATGTGATTTTCTCTTTGCTTTTGTTGGAAAGTTTGTTATCTAGAAATGCATTGATACTCTTTTTATCATGAAAAGAGAAACAATTATAATCATCATGAAAACTCTGACCAAATCACATGAAACAATGGAGTTACAGTTCAAAATTTATAAAATGACAATAAATACAAAGGAGGAGTAAGAACATATTATTGAAAATACATTAATGGAAGAAATGAGTAAAATATATAAATAGGAATAAACATCAGACTTAAAATGCCACAGAGATATCATGGGGCAAAGTAGAGAATCAGAAAATGACTACTACTCCAAGATTAGAGATAAGAAAAAAAGAAACATGATCTAAATTCTATCTTAAGAGGCAGTTTTGCCTTGGCCATTTGCTCAGTAGTTGGAACAGTGGCCCACAGACATAAGGGTCTCAGGTTTGATAATCAGTCAAGAGCAAGTACCTCCAATCTCTGGCCCTTGTAGGGTTGCCTGTGAGAGGCAACCAATCTCTCTCTCTCTCTCTCTCTCTCTCTCTCTCTCTCTCTCTCTCTCTCTCTCTCTCTCTCTCATTTTCTCTCTCTCGCCCTCTCCCCTCCACTTTCTCTAAAAAAAAAAGTAACAAAAATAATATCTTTGGGTAAGGATTAAAAAAACTTTTTTGACAGATATATTTAACAATAGGCTCGGTGAGTGTATATTTGGTTTAGATGAGAATAAATCTGACATTAAACTATTAATTTGCTGATCATTGATAATTCACATAGAGAGGAGCCCTTCTGTAAAGTTCACCAGACACGTAGAGCCAACCAGAAGTCTGGCACATTGTCTATGGGAATATATTTTGCTAATTACATCTATACCAAAGTAGCCTGTCACATGTCCCCAAAGATCATGCCAAGGTATAGAAAACAGTTTTTCACAAATATCAATTGAAGTCTTGAGGCAACAAGTGTGGAGGATGAACTCATTACCTAAATAATGCAAACTTTCAGAAAGCAGCAAAATCAGGACAAGTAAATGAACTAGAATAATAAACACATGGTATGTTAGAGTAATTTGAAAGAATATCTGAGGAAAGACTTACAAAGACTTTTATTTACTAGGTACTCTGACAATACAACAGCTAATTATATGAATTCAATTTTAAATAAGGATGAATACTTTCAAAACTATTATAGAATTTAAAAGAACAGTGCAGGGACAAGAATTAAAGGAATGTCATTGAGGAAAAAAATGGGTGAAAAGGGTCTGGAACCTAAGTGATAAGGAATTATTTGTTAAGCATAAAAGGAATACATTTTGTGAAATGAAAATTGCTCTGACAAAGACAGTGTCTTAGAAGAAAACTAAAGCAATTGGCTGTCAACAAAATAAATTTAATGTTAGCCCTGACTGGGTAGCTCAGTTGGTAAGAGCATTGTTTTGATATACAAGGCTGCAAATTCTATCCCTCCCTCCTTTCTCTCTCTAAAATTAAAAATGAAAGTTATAAAACAAATAAATGTAATTGAAATATGTTCTTACTATTAGCAAAAGAAAACTAGAAAGAACTTTTAGATTACCTTATATTCAATATATTTTTTAAAAAGATCATCAAATTAAAATATTTAAGAACTCATTTTCTTTTGATTATAATGTTTTTTGATCAGTATTTTGGAGCACTTAAGCTAAGATGATTCTGGTTTGCAGAACCTCATGTGAGAAAATGAGAGTTTGCTACACAGTAATATTACTCTTTTTGCCTGGCAATGCTTGAATGTAAGTAATTTTCCTGAGAATAAAAAAAATGGTGTATTACAATTGTCTCCTCTTTTCTAGTTTAAAGATTTTCAGTGTGTTATTCATCTGAGCAGTCAGATGTTTTGTTTTGTTTATAATATCAGTGAAACTGAACCTTTATTGATGCTAAAATTCTGAGCAGTATGCAATCTGTGCAAATGAAAAAGAATTGAAGATGATCCATTTCCTTAGCATATGTACTTTTGCAAGTCTGGACAAGTAAGGGTATATTTAAAATGCAAATATTATACTGAGATGCTAAAATAATTTACATTCTAAGACTGCAGTTTAAATATAATTGTATTACATTAAAACACGGTTTGGTTTATCGCGTGATATAAATTTGGTTTATTTCTTACAGATTTATGGTGACTAGGATTTTGTTTTGATCTTGTAGTATATACAGAAATTTCAGAACCATCTCTTAGAATTTGTGAAGCTTTAGCAGCAACATTTGTAAACACAAGGGGATGTTTTCACTTTTTAGTAGGGGAAGAGCAGATGGTTGGGATTAAGGGAATCGCTCCTTCGTGTTTAATAATGCAGCAGGGAAGGCAGTAGCAAGCTAACTTTTCACCAAGAGAGAATAATTTTTCAGAGCATCAGCTGGATCTTTCCGAGCTAGAACAGAGCCTCTTCAGATGTGTGCCATCTGCATGGGAGTGAGTCACAGCAAAAGATCTAATAATACTTGTAAAATACAGTTTGTTCCCAATGAGTTCTATAAAGAGAAAATACTTTCTGTATTTGGTGGAAAGGCCTTGTGAGGAGAAATCTGCTTATGCGTAGAGGGCTTATAGATAGAAATCCCATCAGACAACAGAAGGGATAGCAAAACAACAACAAAATATTAAAACAAATAAACAAATATACTTCTGGTAATTTTTGCATTTATTGCAACATATAAAATGATCCAATAGAAATAAATCTGATGATTTTATTTAAGCATAATTTATATATAAATTTAAGAGTGATCCAGTGAAGTTTTGGAAAAGAGTAATTTTAAAATGTAATTAAATTGCATATTAATTGAGCAAAGTATGTAAAATTATATATTATTACATAATGCAAACACCAAGGCACTAGAAAAGTATACATTGAGGGTTCCAAATGAACATAGATTTTCATTGTAATTTATTATTAAAAGAATTTGATATCCTGAAGATTGATTCCCTCAACACCTAGTTTCATATTCACTACTAAGAAAAATGCAGCATAACTAAAGGAGCTGCTGTCAAGCCATCAGTTATACGAATCAAAGGAGAAATCTACAACCACAAAATCAGTAATCAAACAGAAATGTGGCCTGAATGAAACACAAGTTAGAGGATGAAATTTAACTCTTTTTCATAGTTTTGTGTCAGCAAAAGTTTTATGTCTGGTCCTTCATATAAAAAAGAAAAAACATGTGTTATAGAGTGTATGATAGTCTCATAGCCATGGATTTAGACAAGGCCATCACTAGAGAAATTGCTTTATAAGAATGTTATGAATACTAGATTAAAAAACAAACAACAACAACAACAACAAAAAACTTCTTCATATACTGTGTATTATGTCTACCTTCAAATGCTTTACCAGTGGTCATTGTCATATGGCTTTTTGGTTTCAGAATATTCTTCCATATTTTATTTGATGATGGCTCTTACATTTCAGTTTTCTTTTTCCTCCATATACAGCCTAAGCTTAGTTATTTTTTTTGTTTTGTTTTGTTTTAAATGTGATTCTATTTGTTTGAAAGACTAGGCAATAGAATTAGGAAAAAACCATCCTCCCATTTCTCATTGAGTGTCAATCCTGCCAATTAAAATTCCAGAGCCTTAGTTTCTTATCTCTAAAATGAAGAGAGAATCAGTTGATTATTAATACACCAGCCATTACAAAAGTTAACATAGCTATATTATTGGCCTTTGTGGGGATTCCTGTAGAAGCTTAGAGCATTTGTTTGATATGGACTGGATTTTTTCAAGGGATCTGCAAAAAAATATGATTAAGTGATATTTCCGGTAGACAGATGCACATATATAAGATCATGAGTCCTGCTGGGATTAATAAAATAAAAATTAATAGTTTCTAAAATAACTGACATAAACATAAGCAAATGTCAGTGTTTGTCAAATGTCTGATGTTTAAATAAGGATCTCATACTTTAAAGGGCTTTGAATATTTAATTATAGAGCAAAGGAGGAAGAAATCAAATGAGAGAATTTACATTATATGCTAACTGGGTCAAGGACTCTCTAAGTTCTCATTGTCACCCCTTTCCTAATGTGAACAGAGGAAGACACAAATGCAGAAACATAATAAAGATTTATTTATGTTAATTATTAGACAAATTAATGTAGGTTGTCTAATAAAATTAATTCTCAAAAACAATAAGTAGAAGATCAGACTTCTCAGCTTGTTTTTTAAATTATATAATCTTTGAAATATTTTCATTATTATGAGAATATTTGAAAAGTTAATTACAAATATTCATCATAAAAATTGCACAGATCTTTAAAGACTTTTTTTTACAGATCCTCCATTTCCCTGGCTCAAGGGCTTGAGTTTTATCATGTTAGCAACATGGAAATTGAAATATTTGTCCTGAATGGAAATTGAAATATCTATATAACAAAAGCCAAAGAGGCCATTACAGCAGAACCACCAGAATAACTGGTCGCTATGATGTGCACAAACCACCAGGGGCAGACACTCAACACAGGAGCTGCCCCCTGGTGGTCAGTGTGCTCCCACAAAGGGAATGCTGCTCAGCCAGAAACTGGGCTCACGGCTGGTGAGCATAGCAGTGGTGGCGGGAACCTCTCCTGCTTGTGTGGCAGTGCTAAGGAGCAGAGATCCAAGCGGTAAGGAGCACAGGTGGGTGGTAAGGAGTGAGGGATCCCTAATTGCAAGAAGAATGTCTGACTGCCAGCTTAGGCCCAGAGGGGTCCCGGACTGCAAGAGGGCACAGGCCAGACTGAGGGTCCTCCACCCCCAGTGCAAGAATTTCATGTACCAATCCTTTAGTTAAAATGTAAAAGTTCCAAGATTTAATAAACTAAAATGATTTTATACATTTAAATGAAAATAGAGAAATTATAAGAAATTAAGTGGCCATTTAAAATATGATAATTATATTTTCCATGTTTTGGACTAGAGTGGAGATAGGAGGTAGTTGTTTCGTTGCTCAAAACTGGTTGGCAAGATGTGAATGATTAAAATTATGATTTTTTTGCAAGTTAGAAACAAAGCTTTAGAACCAATTGTGTATGTGTATGTGCTCATGTGCATGTGTGTGTTTGAAATAAAAATAACCAGCCAAAACCAGTTTGGCTCAGTGAAAAATCTTTGGTCTGCGGACTGATAGGTCCCGGGTTCAATTCCTGTCAAGGGCATGTACCTTGGTTGCGGGCACATCCCCAGTAGGGGTTGTACAAGAGGCAGCTGATGTTTCTCTCTCATTGATGTTTCTAACTCTCTATCCCTCTCTCTTCCTCTCTGTAAAAAATCAATAAACTATATTAAAAAATAAATAAAAAATAACCAGAAAGAGATAATCTATGTATATTTAAGCCTCCATTTAAAGAAGATAAGGGTATAAAAAATATGACTAGAAATTTAAAATACAGAGACCATAAAATAATACAAATTACCACTATGTTTTTAGGGAGCTATTGTTGTGTTTTCATGAACAAGGTATATTTTTAAAATATTTTGTTCATAAGACTCAGTGACAAAGAGGCTAGTCTCCAGATTCTGTTGTGTGTGAAATATTATAACCTGGGGCTGTGGGTTCATACATTAGCTATGCTTAAAGTGTGCTTGTTAATACTTGGCACTGTCAGTTCTAATGCAGCTTTTGTTGGCTTTAAACACTGAAACAAATAGAAAACAATCAGGCTCTAGTGGCTTGGAACCTGGGCAGCGGCCCAGCTTTCATTTGTTAGGACCCTGGGAAAATCAGTTTAAAAGGGAAAATTTTCAAATCTCCTTTCAGGTTACATTTAGCAAGTACTTCTCCTAAGGATCTTCAAGCTCTCTTTAATTTACACGTATTCTGCTGATTGATGATATAAATTGTAGTTGGAACTAATGCATTTCAGGACTGGAGTGTCTATTCAAATAATTATTGGGCCTGAATAGAGCACCAATATTTATAAATGACTCATAAATCATGAGCACTTATTTATTAAAGTAACAGCTGCAGCTAGGTATGTGAGTATGTACCATAATATTCATCTTTACAGATATTCTGTCATTTGATAATATATTCACTGGTCTACTTTGACCACTGAACAATGTTCTAATATTGTCCAATTGAAGGGCATGACTAGATTGGCAATGTATGTGAACAATTTACAGAAATTTATTTTGTTGCTATGCTATTTTTATAGTTCTATCAATACTTGGACTACCTTAATCTTACAATTTAGTAATTGGTCTTTGAGTGTAAGCTTGTGAGAAATCAGTTGCAGCCACATTTGGTAAAGTAATTTTAAACATTAAGCTACTACTCATAGTATTATATAGTAAGGTTGGTTAAAATATAAAGTACATAAAGAGTTTTAAACATTTCAGATATTGAATTATAAATGTCCATTATAATATAAAGGTGCTATTGAAAATAGAACCTCATACAGTTCTCAGACCTTCTCTGTGAGTAGATAGGGCTGTATACTCTGTGCTGAATACTTCCTGAGAGAGATCACTTCATTTTATCTATTGATTCATGGTTTTAGTAACGTCCACTTCTAAGACTACAATACAGTTATCTTGCTTATAATTCTAAAGAACAATATTTCAGATAAAAATGTTATAACTCTGACTTTTAATAAAACTATTAAACAAATATATATCTTCATTGATGAAATCTCCTGATATTTTATTCTTTTTTGTTTCGCCAGGAAGCTCAGGTGTGTGAGGGAAAAAAATTCTGTCTCTATGATAAATGATTAAATTTTGTGAATTAATAAAGCTAATATTAAAATATAAATCTAATTTTTTCATGTTTATTTGTATTTCAAACACTGATTTTAATTCCACAAATCACTATACCAAGATATCCATTGCATTTTAAAAAATCTAAAGTATATATTGCTGCTTTTAAAAAATCACTGCTTGCCAAAACTAGTTTGGCTCAGTTGTTAGAGCGTCAGCCTGGGGACTGAACGGTCCCGGGTTCGATTCCGGTCAAGGGCATTTACCTTGGTTGCGGGCACATCCCCAGTAAGGGGTGTGCAAGAGACAGCTGATCAATTACTCTCTCATGGATATTTCTAACTCTCTATTTCTCTCCCGTCATCTCTGTAAAAAATCAATAAAATATATTTTTTTAAAAGTCACTGCTTGTTGATTTCTCATGGAATAATAATTTATTTATTTTTTTTGTTTTAAGCATGTTTATTTAATTATATGCAAAATGTGTTTTGTTCATTTTGACCCACATGTATCTCTGTGTGACTCCGTCTTTCTGTTGGTTTATTTATATATTTTATTTTATTACCTTACTAGAGGCCCAATGTACAAAATTTATGCAAGAGAGGCCTTCCTTTCCCCTGCTGCTGGCACTGGCTTTCCTCTGACACTGGGGACCCGGGCTTACCTCCGGCCGATAGCAGGCACCTGGGACCTGGGCTTCCCTCATGAACTAATGCATTTAGTTAACTTGGAACCAGTTTCATCTGTAAAGATGTCCAGTCTAATTTTCATATTGTGCTTTTATTATTATACACTTGAGGCCCTGTGCTCAAAATTTGTGTACAGGGGGTGAGGGGGTCCCTAGGCCCAGCCTGCAGCCTCTGTAATCTGGGAACTCTTGCGAGATGTCCAAGGGCTGGTTTAGGTCCAGTTCCACAGGGATCAGGCCTAAACCAGCAGTTGGACATCCCTCTCACAATCTGGGTCCGCTGGCTCTTAACCACCGCCTGCCTGCCTAATCACCCCTAACCACCTCTGCCTCTTGGCCTGATGCCCCTAACTGCTCCCCTGTGGGTCTGATTGCCCCCCTAACTGCCCTCCCCTGCTGGCCTGACCTCCCCTAACTGCCTTTGCTTCATCCCCCACCACCATGACTTTGTCCGGAAGATGTCCGTCTAATTAGCATATTACTCTTTTATTAGTATAGACTAGAGGTCCAGTGGACAAAATTCATGCACTCAGGGGGGCCCCTCAGCTTAGCCTGTGCACTCTTCCAGTCTGGGAGCCCTCGGAGGATGTCTGACTGCTCGGACTAAGCCGGAAGTTGTACATCCTTAGCGCTGCTGTGGTCAGTGTGCATCACAGCAACCAGTCAATCTGTGGTTCAGTAGATTTACATATCAACCTTTTTTTATATATGATTCTATTTTTAACCATTAATATCTAATAGAGTAACACATTTGAGGTCTCTTATGAACTACAGTTCCCACCTTCATCTGAGTTACCACTAAGGGACTAAATGACTATATAAATCAAGTATGGAATATTTTCAGGTAACTTCAGATCATGATTTCTGCATGTAAGGAGCTAAGAAGTCATCGCTCCAGCCTAATAAGTAAAATTGTGAACAGAATAAAAAATCAACAACTCTTTTTGGACCCATAACAGAAGGGAAGACACGAGGCAACATGCTACTCTCAAGAATGGAGAGACAGACAAGTTCAGGGAGTTGAGGTTTACCCAAGCAGAGACTCACAAGCAGAAACAACCTTACAAAACCAGTATCTGAGCAGGAAAACATGAATTATAACTATTGAAATACTGGAAACTTAATGTAGACAAATATGAATTAAAAACTCCAGGGGACTCATAGTGTGAGATTTGTATTTGGGCTGTTATTCAGCCATGGAAAAAGAAGATCCTGCTATTTGTAACAACAGGGGTGGACCTTGAGAACATGATATCACTTATATATAGGATCTAAAATAAAAGTCAAATTCATGTAAACAGAGAGTATAAAAGTGGTTGCCAGGATTTTTGGAAAACAGGAAGAGATTGCTATTCACCTTTTGTAAATGGTAGGCAAACTCGTTAGTCAACAGAGCCAAATATCAACAGTACAAGGATAGAAATTTCTTTTGAGAGCTGACAACCAACTTCTGCATATGGGCCACGAAGTTTCAATCACACTGTATGTTTCAATTGCGCAGATACTTTGTGGAAGAGCCACACTCAAGGGGTCAAAGAGCAGCATGTGGCTTACAAGCTGCAGTTTGCCAACCACTGACCTATAAGATGAATAGGTCTGAGGATCTAATGTAAAACATGGTGACTATAGTTGATGACCCTTTATTGCAGAGAAAATTTTCTAAGAAAATATAGCTTAAATTTCCTCACTAATATGTAGTTATGGGTGTGTTTACTAAATGGAGGGAATCCTTTCACATTGTATAACTATTTCAAATCATCACAATGTATATTTTAAATACCTTACAATCCTACTTTAGTAAAGTTGATGTTTTTTAAAATGAAGAACAAATTGAATCAAAAGTAAGCATAGGAAAAGAAACAATAGGAATTTAAGCAGAAATCAATGAAATTGAAAACAAGAAATTATTAGAGATCACCAAAAGTAATTCTTTGAAAATATAACTAAAATTGAAAACCTATAACTAGGCTAAGTAAGATGAAAAGAGAGAAGACACAGATTATTAATATCAGAAATAAAATAGAGACTCTCACTGCAGATCTCATGGAAATTGAATGAATAGTAACAGAATATTATGAATAACTCTGTGCTCACACATTTTATTTCCTAGATGAAATGAAGCAATTTCCTGAAAGACATGAGTTAACAGAACTCACATAAGTAAGAATGATACATTATCCAAATATTAAAGAAACTGGATTAAAATTAACCACCTTCCAAACCATAAATTGCTAGTCCCAGACACGATCACTGGTGAATTCCACCGAATATTTAAGGAAAAAGTTATACCAATTCTTTACAATATCCTTCAGAAGATGGAAGCAGAAGGACTAATTATAAACTCATTCTATGAAGATAGCATCACCCTAATACCAAAATTAGACAAAGGCATTATAAGATAAGAAAGCTACAGATTAATATTTTTCATAAACAGAAATGCAAGAAAAGATTTGAAAATTCTCAATAAAATAATTGAAAATGTAATCAAACAATGCATAATAATAAATAAAAATACCATAAATAACTTTATCCCAGCTTTGTAATGGTAGTCCACATTCAAAAATCAATTAATGTAATCCATAATATTAACATATTAGAAAAGAAAAATCACAGAATAATATAAATATATGCAGGAAAATCATTGTGAACATATAATTTTCCTCATTTTGATTTGTAGTTTCCATACAATTCTAACCAAAATCCCAGAAAATTATTTTTTATACAAACTGATTCCATAATTTATATGAAGAGACAAATAATGCAGAAAAGCTAACACAAAATTGAAGAAGAAAAGAGGTAGAGGACTGAGGTTATCTAACTTCAAGACTTACTATAAACTTATAGTAACCATAAAAGTGTGTTATTGGCAAAACAATAGACAAATAAATCAAAGAAACAGCATAAAGACCCCAGTAACAAACCTCATAAATATAGTCAACTGATCTTTGACAAAGGAACAAAGGAATACAATAAAGGAAAGATGGTCTTCTCAGCAAATGGTGCTAGAACAACTAAATATCTACATAAAATTTTTAATCTGGACATGGATCTTACACTTCCATAAAAATGATCTCAAAATGGATCATAACCTTAAATGTAAAACACAAAACCGTAAAACTTCTAGGTAATAATTTAGGAGAAAATATCATTTACTTTGATATGTTGATGCTTTTTTATTTATTTTTTCTTTAGGATACTTCTATTTGACAAGTGTACATATTTAGGAACATCTTAAAGGGTCCTATAATTAAAAAAAAAACTATATAGAGCAGTATTTCATAAGCCTGTTTTTTTTTTAATACAGTTTATATTCAACACTATTTTGTATTTGATTCAGGTGTACAGCATTTGGTCAGACAATCATATACTTTATGAAGTGCCTCCCAGTATATATAGTACCTGTCTGGCACCATACATAGCCATTACAATAATATTGACTAAAGTCCCTAAGTTGTCATTTATGTCCCTGTTAGTATTTTGTACTAAGAATTTGTACTTCTTAATCCCTTCAACTTTCTCAACCAGTCTCCTGACTCCTCTATCTTCTAACAATCATCAGTTTGTTCTCTGTATCTATGAGTCTGTTTCAAATTTGTTTATTTTGTTCTTTATATTACACATGTAAGTCAAATCATATGGTATTTGCCTTCCTCTGACTAACTTATTTTACTTAGCATAATACTTTTAAATACAACACCTAAGCCACAAATGCATGGGTGAAATAATTGATAAGGTGGACTTAAAAACTTCCACTTGGCATAAAACAATGCCAAGAAGGTTGTAAGACAAGCCCCAGACTGGGAGAAAATATTTGCAAAAGATACATCTGATAAAGGACCCTTACCTAAAATATGCAAAGAACCCTTAAGACTCACCAATAAGTACACAAAGAACCTGATTACTAAATATGCTAAAGATTTAACAGAGTGTGGCCTTGAAACCTGGAAAGTTCCCTGGGTGAAATCCAAAACTGGCCCCTATACCAGTGGGCAAGGAAAGACGGAAGAAAAAGCCACAATATTCTAGTTTGGCAGCTGACAGACTTAATGAGCAAGGACATTTACATACCAGGCACATGCTGAGTGACTGAAAGGTAAGTAGATCTCTTCTCTCACCTGCTAGAATCTTAAGAATTTACATAGAGGACATAAGGGGATTCAGACACTATACAATCCGGATAATTTCAATAACATATTACTCTCTCAAGGTGATATCCTTGAAGCAATTCCTGGTATGGAAACAGTGGGTGAATATACATTCCGAGGACAGAGAAGGGGATGAGAGTCCCACAATTTCCTGGCTCCATTGACATGGTCACATCCTCTTGATGACCATCTTCAACACAAATGCTTCACCAAAAAAGATATTGTGGTGTTTTTGAAGAGAGAAGATAAGAAATAATTTACATGGCATTTCTAGAAATGGGCACAAGATTGTCAAGAGATTAAAAATCACTCTATATAATAAATAACTCAGTGTAAGAATCTTGCCAAACTCTCAAATCCTTCTGGCAAAGTTTAGATATTATCTTAAATTTATCTAAATCTACTTAGCACTACAATAATGCTTGCTATAATGCAAGGTAACTGTGCCTTAACTATGCTTCTCTATATATGTGCATATCTTAAATGCTGTTTATTAGTGCTAATCAGTGTACTAGTATAATGTACATATATATCTCTTTGAAAGTCACATTTTTATTCTACATCATACAATCTCTGTGATAATTGTGATATTTGGTTTCCAGCTCCTCAGAGATTGCATAATAGGGAAACATAAATTATCAAAGCAATTAAAATGTTTTTATATCTGCAGGACCTAGAAATATTTGCTTTTAAAATTAATTATTAGCCGAAACCGGTTTGGCTCAGTGGACAGAGTGTCAACCTGCAGACTGAAGGGTCCCGGGTTCGATTCCCGTCAAGGGCACATACCTTGGTTGTGAGCACATCCCCAGTGGGGGTTGTGCAAGAGGCAGCTGATCGGTGATTCTCTCTCATCAATGTTCTGACTCTTTGTCCCTCTCTCTTCCTCTCTGTAAAAAATCAATAAAATATATTTTAAAATTAATTATTAGTTTCAATACCTAAAATGTAGACAGTGCTACAGGTACTCAGAAAAGCTGTTAGCATGTCCACTTTTGAAACATAAGGAAATACATTTTGTCAAAAGTGTATCTGAATATGTGAAGCTATCAGATTTATTAGACTTCAATAAAAAATGTAAAGCAGCAAAGTTAATTAGATGATTCTCCCGGTCTTTGATAATAACAGTACAACTCTAATTCCTACATACTAAAAACTAACATATTGCCGCTTTTCAGAATGTATTTAATATTCTTTATAACCATTTGTTAATTATTTGTTTTGGAAAACATGTTTAATGCTGAGAAAGTTTAAACATTTACATAAACTTTAAACATTGTAGATACAGTGGTTGGAATATTAAAATTACATGTTATTTCTTTGTGACATAATTTTGATCCTTTTCCCTGATTTTAGGTTATGCAACCTGAATCTAGCCAGATTGGTGTTCCAACTTGGTTCTCCTGATTGCCTTAGGAGACACACTTAAGGGGACATACGTCTGATGTTATGGTAGATATTTGTAAATATGACTTCTCTAGCTTTTTGATACTGTGCTAATTTAGAAAAAGACTCACCAAATCAACATTTTAATAAAAACATTTTTAAAAATTACATCCAAGTTTGATTGCAGCTCGGCTTTAATCTTTCTTTACCCAGGCCTTTCCATCAAACCAAAACCAAATACAAATTTAGAGCTTCCTTGAAATTCACATAAACATAAGCACTCTTTCTCAGCCTCTTCCAGTATGCTAAAATATCTGGAATTTCTAAAATTCGTAATATTTAGAAGTTTTTAGACAACATTTATTTCTCTATTTTGTGTCAAGTAATAGTTATATCTACTTATTACATTGTAAAACACTCAACATTCCCCATAGGGAACAAAATGCTATTAGCTTAAAGAATATATATATATATATATATATATATATTCTTTATGGATATATATATATATATATATATATATATATATATATATATATAATACTTTATGTCACTTAGGCTTGTATTTTATATATAAAGTACAAGCCTAAGTAACCATTACAGTGTAATGACGATAAGGACCGGTTGCTATGATGTGCACTGACCACAGGGGGCAGACGCTCAATGCAGGATCTGCCCTCTGGTTGTCAGGGTGCTCCCACAGGGAAGAACCACTCAGCCGGAAGCCAGGCTTATGGCTATGGAGCACAGCAGCAATAGGGGAGCCTCTCCTGCCTCTGAGGCAGTGCTAAGGAGCTGCCAGCCAAGTGTAAGGAGCAGCAAGCAGGCAGGCAGTAAAGAGCGAGGGGCCCTGGACTATGAAAGGCCACAGGCCTGGCTGAGGGATCTCCCCTCCCTCAGGGCACAAATTTCATGCACTGGCCACTAGTAATTTTAACAATGAGCAGTGAGGTGTAATGAGAAGAACACTGCTCCTGTAATTAGACACCTTGAAAGCTAACATTGGTATATATCTATATAATGGCTTATCTCTCAAAAATGTTTATTGACATAAACATAGTATAACAGTAATAGTATTATGTTCCAGACTTTCTTTATAGGTGCTGATGATTCTACAGGGTAAAAAATGTAAATCCTAGAATTCAATGAGTTTACATCCTAGTAATAGAATAGATAGATAAATATCTAGATCCATAGATATTTGAATGGAAAGATTTCATCAATATATTCTGAGGACTTCTATGATATGAAAGAAAATATCCATTCTTTTTGTTGGATTTTACTAATGAAATCATTCCCAGCACTTCAGAGTCATATTGGACTTCCTATTTGTGTAGCCCAAGAAGCTTTGGCCTTTCTTTCCTGTCATATTGCATTTAGCCAGACACCTGATTTGTTAGCTACCTTAGGATCCTTTTTGACATTGTAACCTATTCATTTTCTTTTATCCTTGGAGTCCCTACCTTTTAGAATTACCTGCTATAAAAGTTGTATTTGTTACAGAGCAATGGTTAGCAATCATTTTTGTAGAAGCCACTATTAGGACTTGGATATATTTAAGGATTGAATTATAACATTATATTGTAGTTGGAATTATAGTCTTTTTACATGGCATAGAGCTTCAAGATCACCGAGTACTATCCTATAATTTCAGTGTTTAACCATCTAACTCAAGGTCACATAGATATTTGATAGCAGAACTGGAACACTCCAAAGCTCTTTCTACTTTTTTCCTGTCCACAAAACCCACGCATCAACAATGGTTCTCTTCTTTCCTGCCCCTGAGTTTGACCATAACAATGTACCACTTTGGACAAGCTTGTAATGCCTTCTAACAATATTTACCCCCACAATTATTTTGTCAAAATTATATTCTCTAAGCATATGCTTTTAAAAAATTAAGTAAGCAACACAAATTTTATTAGAATTAAGTATAGGGAAATATCAATTGAATTTAGATGAACAAGAGTCTAGTGAAACAAAATTTCTTAGAGAACAGAAAAAATGACCACAACATCTATGAACTATTTTAGGAAGGTCATAACTGACACTCTTAGATATTGTTTTATTCTAACTCACACCAAGAAGCAGCTTAATGCTGAAACTGGTTTGGCTCAGTGGATAGAGCGTCGGCCTGTGGACTGGAAGGTCCCAGGTTCGATTCCGGACAAGGGCATGTGCCTTGGTTGTGGGCACATCCCCAGTAAGGGGTGCAGGAGGCGGCTGATCAATGTTTCTCTCTCATCATTGATGTTTGTAACTTTCTATCCCTCTCTCTTCCTCTCTGTAAAAAAAATAAATAAATAAAATATATTTTTAAAAAAGAAGAATAAGTAGCTTAACCTAACACAGAAAAATAAAAATATATCTTTAAAGTGCTTGGAAAGAATCTAAATTAATTAATTATTTATTTATTTATTTATTTATTTATTTATTTATTTCACAACATTTCAAGACAACTCTGAAAATTTAAAAGAGGTTTGGCTATTCCTCCAAATATAATGAAATAAAATGTTTTCATTCACAAGTATACCAGTATAATCTTAAAAGTAATAATAATATTTAAGTCTTGGTGCAACCCTGCTCCACAGTAAAGCTTAGTTGATAATTTTTTCTTGTTGTTTTTTATTTTATTTTCAAACACAAATTATTACTTGGTAGGTGCTTATTTAGAATATTTTTTATCCGTTTAAGCATCCTTATATGCAAACTTATAGTCTGTTCCTCTACGGCAACCAAGAGTTTGAGACATACAGAAAGCAACAAATGAACAAACAAAACAAAAAACAAAAACTCATAGATACAGACAACAGTGTGGTGGGCTACCAGAAGGAACAGAGTTGAGTGGGTTAGGGAAAGGGAGAGGGGGCGGGTGCACAGTGACAGGAGAAGATTTGCCTTTGGGTGGTGGGTGGGCACAGGATACAATATACAGATGATATAGCATAGAATTGTATACTTGAAACCTATATACTCTTATTAGCCAATGTCAGCCCAACACATTTGATTAAAAGAAAAACAATCCAGACACAATAGAAACTTTGACAACCATAGATTAATTTAGACATTTTCAGATGAACTAGCTGAGGTTCTAAGGGATTAATTAAAATCTTGCAGCTCTGTGAACTCCATTAGGGTAGGGGGTATTTTTTTTCTTGTTTCTCAATGCCTTGCTGTGGAACCACACCAGGTCCTCAGATAGTCAAGAGCTGTGGAAGCACAGAGGCCTTGTTATCAATAGACCAGAATGGCCAAAGGCTGCTCTGAGCATGTGCCTAAACAGGATGATCAAGGACTCTGAGCCTGGTAATTCTAATCAGGTCAAGATACCATGAGCAGGTGCAAGGACACACGGTACACTCTGCCCTTAAGTAGCCAATATGATTGATTTAACTATTGGCATGAAGCCTTCTTTGTCTAAATGGTATAAAAGTAGGTTACTGACCAATCTAGTCAGCTGAGGTGGGAGTAGAAGAAGTTTGCTGGAGCATGGAGAGAGAGCAGCTAGGATGGAGTGTGTGAAGAAGTCTGCTAGAGAGGGCAGCTGGGCAGGAGAGACAGGAGAAGCTGCTGAGCCGGAGAGCTCAGATACCACTACGATGTGAGGCAGTGAGTCTAGGAGGCAGCATGAAGCTGCTCAGATAATAACTGTGGGAACAGAGACTGATGCTACTTTATGGGACAGATATACCATATGTTCACCAGCCAGTGTCTGGCTGCTTGCCTGTATGGACTTTGCTGTGAAGGATTGTCTTTTCTAGTAGCTATCTGGCCACTGGCTTCTGCAATAGGCTCGTTCTATACACCCACAAAATCTCATGGCCTCTCCGTCCAAGACCTGATTTCCGATCCAGCTCCAGGCAGAGGGGCTCAGGCCCAACCCCTGTTACTAGTGAGCAGAGGATAAAGGAGGAAGTTGGACTAAGTCCCCAATAGTTGTAGAGTGGGCAGAGTTCAAGCAGGGACCAACCCTGGTATAGACAAATGGGAGAATGGAGAATACATGGGTTAGAACAACTCAGAGTACCAGAGCTCACTCAGGGCTCTGGCCATGCTCTGTCACTTGCATGCCTGAAACAGAATAAATCCTCATTAAATGTCTGTAGCATGATATGATGATTTAGTGAATGAGTGACACTAAATTCTCTATAACTAATGAAAGAAAGTACTTTATCAGTTCACAAAAAGACATAATAGCAGTACTGCTTATGCTTTGTATCTGTTTGAGTTTTTTAGAAATTTGAACTTAAAAACTCTGCATCCAGAAGAAATTAATCACGAATTAGAATAATAAACTAAGGCAGTTTTCTAACTTTTTGCTATTTACTGTATGCTCTGTAATTGCAATTGTTTTTATTTAATACTGTCAATTCTTATGATACCACAACAGCCAAATACAAATATGATACAAAATGGATTTTTAATACATATGAATTATTTTGAAATTTTTTATCCATCTGTATCACTGCTATACTTATCGATATAGATTTTTTAGGAGTTGATTCTGTAGAATTGTAAAGACTTATATGGTCAATCTAATTCAATTTACTTCTAAAACAGAATGAAAAAAATAATTAGGTAGAAAATGACAGTGCTTTTCTTATCACTTGACTGTAAATTCAGTTTTGTTGACATGATCACAAAAATAAGTGGATATAAAGATATAAATAAGCAGAGATAAGTGCCCCAGAAATCACACATATATGTATTTGCATATATATCTCTATCTATCTAGCCAGGTACTCATCTATTTACCTATCTTTCTGTGTTCAATGGCAACAAGTAATGAATATACTATGCATGTGCATATGTGTATGTCATTTGCTCTCAAATGAGATATCAGAGAGATGTCATTGTGTGACAACGATGTCTTTCTATACTGACTATCTAGAAATATTTTTTTGAAAAATGACTATACATGCTATATTAATGTATATGCATATATTTTCCCCTTGACTGGGGGAGCATCTTTATCAGAAGGGCATTTATATAAAAATGTTTTTTTTAAAAAAAAACAACATTATTTTGCAATTATGATATTTTAACTCATGTGCATTGTATTTCAGAATATCTGAGTTTTGCTGAAACTGGTCTGGTTCAGTGTATAGAGCGTCGGCCTGTGGACTGAAGAGTCCCAGGTTCGATTCCAGTCAAGGGCATATACCTTGGTTGTGGGCACATCCCCAGTAGGGGGTGTGAAAGAGGCAGCTGATCTATGTTTCTCTCTCATTAATGTTTCTGACTCTATCACTCTCTCTTTCTCTCTATAAAAAATCAATAAAATATATTTTTTAAAAAAAGAATATATGAGTTTTGTAAAATCACATACATAAACCACGGGATATGTTGGTTTCATTATTTGAATAATTCAACTTTTAAATTAAGACTCAGATCCCAATAAAACATTATCCTATTTCTGCACAACACAATTCTTCAGATCTTTTTTTATTTATACTAATTTATACTAACCTTTGAAATCTTTATTCCCAGGTTAGTGTGCTTGAATCATTTTTGTTTACTTTTTAATCTAGATCATAGCCCTAAACAATTATTTTTTACTGTTATTTGAAATTTCTTGTTTGTGTTATTTTATTATGTACTAGAGGCCCAATGCATGAAAATTTATGCACTGGATGGGAGGGTCCTTCTGCACAGCCTGCCCCCTCTCACAGTCCAGGAGCCTTCAGGGCAGCAGGCCACCCACTGATCAGGGGAAAGTGACATCACCATCACACCTCTGCTGCTGCCACTGCCAGCAGTGCATTCCTCGGCCAGCCCTGGTTACCTGAGCCTTGGGCTGCCCTGGGTGGCTGGGAAGATGCCATCTGAAGTTTGCCTGTACCTCAGGCAGGCTCTGGGTGGCTGGGGGCTGAGGGGACTGGTGGACCCTGAAGTCATGCGTGCAGAGCAGCTGGACTCACCTAGGGGCGGGCCAGCCTATGCTGTGCATCTGCCGCCCTGGCAGGACTTAGGGGACTGGGAGCTGACATCTTCATCTTATGGCTGCGGACACCGTTTTCTTTGAGGGCTTAGCAGTCAATTAGCATATTCCCTCCTTATTGGCTGTGGGCACTGCCATCTTTGTGAGGGTGTGACAATCAATTAGTATATTTTCCCTTTATTAGATAGGATTAGCCTCAGTGATTTTCATGAGTCTGTTTTTCATATTACTTCATATTTTTTGTGTCATTTTTTTCCATTTCTGTTTTCTTTAGTTGTTATCCTCAAATCTTATATTTATGAACTTAAATTTATTTACACAGAAGTATGACTGAAAACTGATGAAATATCAGCAGAAATCTTAGAAAGGACAGAAAAAAAAAAAAAAAAAAAACTCAAAGCAACTCAAATTAAACCCGTCAGCAGGAAACACCTTCACATACCTTTTCCTTTCAATGGCCACTTTTGTAATTCAATCTTACACTTAAAATTAAAAGCAATTATGATTAAAGCCTTTCAATTTCGGTTTTTCATTAAAGTGTAGCAATGTTAGACTGTTAATGCTACAAAGGTAAATTTGTTTAAGAGTGTACAGTTGGGGATTTAAATAAAATGTGGTTGTTTAAAACCCTCTTAATTTATGTTCCAACACTCCTGCTGTTAGAACTTGTTTCAGAACTTAATTGTCTTGATAACTATTATAAAATTCTGTGAGAAATTACCTTAGGAAATATAAGAACATAATTTAGGATAAAAAGGTTTTAAATTAACTATATTCCACTCAATGGAGTTTTATTGGACAACCTTTGTTTTGTAACTGAATATTGATTGAGAGAGAAATAGAAAAATTGAAAGTATTTTCATGCATTTTTTAAAAACAACTTTGTTGTCTTCACATTTCACTTGAAACAACAAATCATACAGCACTATCTGAAAACATGAGGCATTGTTCTTTTTAGGATTTGCTATTTTATATGAAATTCAATTTTATTTATTCATTAAAGTTCAAAAAGAACGTGGGTCTTACAGCTTGCTTGCTGGTCATGTGATTGATATATTTCTAAAAATTACTGCTGTGAAGTGTACATTGTGTGTCATATATCAAAAATGTACAGTATCAATTTATCCCTATGAAATCTGTGTGCATGTGTGAATATATGCAATGTTTGGCAGTAATATATATTTTGAATCTTGCAATTGCTATGCATATATATGTGCACATGTGTAATAAGATGCTCATATTTAATATGTATATAACACATTAATCTAAGTGCAATAGTAGAACTTTGAAAAATAACTGGTGGAAGTGTCAGCAAGAACATCATCAAGATCAGCAAAGGCATTTTTATAAGACCAGTATTCTAACCCCTGAGCATGAAGCCAACTACTGCAAAGAAATTTTAGATGTAACATTTTACAATTAATTCTTCCAAAGGTGTTCAGTCACATTATCCGTTCAGTAGAAATTGCATGTGACCCATGAAAGTATCCACTTTTTGCATTTCAAATTAATTTTTATGAATTATCTTTATTGTTGAAAGTATTATAGATGTTGTCTTTGTGTGTTTTTTTCCCCAATGACCCCCTCCACCTCGAACCTGCCACTTCACTATTATATTGTCTGTGCTGTAGGTTATGAATGTATGCCTATTAGTTCCCTATTTAATCATTCCCCTTCTATATCCTTCTCTCTGAAATTCCTTAGTCTGTTCCATGTTTCTATTTCTATGGTTCTATTTTATTCATCAGTTTATTTTGTTCATATATTCCACATATGAGTGAGATCATGTGATACTTCTTTTTCTCTGACTGGCTTATTTGGCTTAGCATAATATTCTCCAGGCCTATCTATGCTATTGCAAATGGTAAGAGTTCACTCTACTGTATGCTCTTGCCTCCTTTGTCAAATATTAATTGAGCATAATGTTTGAGTTGACTTCTGAGTTCTCTATTCTGTTCCATTGGTCTATATGTCTGTTCTTGTGCTAGTACCAGGCAGTTTTGAGAACAGTTGCTTTGTAATATAGATTGATATCTGGTATTTTGATCCCTCCAACTTTGTTCTTTTTTCTCAGGATTAGCCTTTTTTGGATTCTTTTTTATTCCGTATAAATATTTGGAGAGTTTGTTATAGGTCTGTGAAATATGTCATTGGTATTATAATCAGAATTGCATTGAATCTATAGATTGTTTTGGGTCCTATGGACATTTTAATGTTGACTCTATCAATCCATGAACATATCAACTTATGTATATCTTCTTCTATCTCTTTGTTCAACGTCCTGTAGTTTTCTGAGCACAGGACTTTTACATCCTTAATTAAGTTTATTTCTAGTTATCTTAATTTTTGGTTGCAATGGTGACTGGGATTGTTTTTTTTTTGTTGTTTGTTTGTTTGTTTGTTTTTTGTATGTGTGTGTTTTAGTTTCTTGGTCTATGAGGTCATTATTGGTGTGTAAACATGCTATAGATTTCTGGATGTTAATTTTGTATCCTGCTATGTTACCAAATTCATGTATTACAGATAGTTGTTTCTTGATGGAATCTTTAGGGTTTTCTATGTACAATATTATGACATCTGTGAATAATGACAGTTTTACTTCTTTTCCAAGTTGGATACCTTTTACTTATTCTTGTCTCATTACTCTGGCTAGTGCATTCAATACTATGTCAAACAGAAGTGGTGAATGTGTGCATACCTGACTTGTTCCTGTTCTTAGTGAAAATAGTTTTAGTATTTGACCATTGAGTATGATGTTGGCTATTGGTTTGTCAATAAGGTTTTTATTATGTTGAGGTATGATCCCTCTATTTCCAATTTTCTGAGAGTTTTTATCAATAAAAAGTTTTGGTTCTTGTAAAAAAAATTTTTCGGTATTGATTGATATGATCATGTGGTTTTTGTCTTTCAATTTGTTTATATGATGTGTCATGTTTATTGATTTCTGGATATGTACCAGCCTCTCCCAGAATAAGTCCCACTTGTTGTATGATCTTTTTTAATGTATTGCTTGATATTATTTGTTAATATCTTCTTGAGGAATTTAGTATCTATTTTCATCAGGAATATTTTCCTATAATTTTCTTTCTTTGACTTTATCTGGTTTGGGGATTAAAGTAATGCTGGATTCATTAAAAGAGCTTGAAAGTGGCTAAAATCAATAAATCAACAAATGACAAGTGATGGCATGAATGTGGAGAAAAAGGAACCCTTATACACTGCTGATGGGAATGCACTTGTGCAGCTACTGTGGAAAACAGTATGGCATTTCCTCAAATATTTAAAAATGGAACTCCCATTTGAACTAGTAATCCCACCTCTAGGAATATATCCCAAGAAAACAGAAACACCAATCAGAAAGGACATGGGCATCCCTGTGCTCATATCAGCACGATTTATTATAGATAAGATTTTAACACAGCCTAAGTGCCCATCATCAGTTAAGTGGATTGAAATATAGTGGCACATCTATACAATGGAATACTATGCCGCTGTAAAGAAGAAATAATTCTTACCATTCACAACAGCATAGTTGGGCATGGAGAGTATTATGTTAGCAAAATAAGCCAGTTGTAGAAAGATAAATATCACATGATCTAACTCATTTGTGGAATCTAAAGAACAACATCAACTAATGAACAAAAATAGAATCAGGACATAGAAGCATGGAGTTGACTGTACAACCTATGAGGAAAAGCAGGGGGAGGGTGGTAGTGGATGGATAAGAGATCAACCAAAGGACCTATATGCATGCATATAAGCATAAGCCATGGACATAGACAGTTGGAGGGTGAGGGCCTGTGCTGGGGAGAGGGAGCAGGCAGGGACAGGTCAATGGGGAAATGAGGAGACATATGTAATACTTTCAACAGCAAAGAATTTAAATTACAACACACACAAATACACACACAAAAGAACAACAAAATTGGAGGAATCACAATATCAAGTATCAAGCTGTAGTACAAAGACACTTACTCAAAAAAACCTTGTGCTTGCACAAGAACAGGCCTAGAGATCAATGTAACAGGACAGACCCCAGATATCTACCAAAGTCATATGCTTACTTAATATTTGACAAATGAAGCAAGTGCATACAATGGAGTAAAGACAATTTCTTTAATAGATGATGGATTTCTTAACATCAATAACACAATGTTTCTCATGCTTATATTCTTAGCAACTAGCACAATGTCTACACATAATGGATCCAAACTTACATTAAACCTTGTGTGCATAAAAAAGTAGAAGTCCGTCATTCTTGAGATGGCATCGTGATGAAACTCAGTTCCCAGGATGCATTTCTACCAGCAATGCTGCTGATAGTTTTGTTTTTGGTTTTTTCTTTCCTGGGAAATATGGGAGACCTTGGTCTTTGGGATTTTTGCTCAACTATTCAACTATTTAACTTTGCAAACAAAGGTTTTTAAATGAACCCCTCCACCCCTTTTTTTACCCAGAAGTTTATCACTCTCCTGGGATAATTCCCTCAGGAACTCACTTGCTGTTACTGAACTGACCCTTCCTCCTGCTGCTCCTGAGAAACAAAGAGAAGTTACTATGTGTACTATTTGTAACTAACCCCCTTTCACTGGCTCATCAACTGTGTCCAAGGCAGATGAGTTTTGATTTTATTGGTAATTCCTATTGTCATTTGTCCCTGGTTGTACTTTATTTAATTTCACTCTGAACAGTTGAATTTCAAGCAATACACTAAAAGGCATGTTGTAAAAGTTTCCTGAATATTTTGAAATTGGGTCTTCCAAATTAATAAATACAGTGAAAAGTGGACTAGACTTCATAGGATGTTCTTCTCATCAAGAAAATAATTATCCACCAACCTTTGTTATCTTAATGCTCACTCTTAAAAGGCAGATCTCTTATTTATAGTACTAGTGGCCCTGTGCACAAAATTCATACACATTAAAATGGAATTAATTAGAAGAAACATTTTAATATTGCTATTTGCCCTTTCTCTATAATAGAAATGTTAGAGATGAAAGAAAATTAGTAAAATGTATATAAAATCTCCCTACTGTCAGAGTCTGAGGCACGCTGTGGAACCCAGAGTCAAGTCCCTGCCCACCACCCACATGCACTTCGAAAATGCAGAAGACCCAGACTCAGCCGGCCCCACCCCATTGGGTGAGACCCACACCTGGCCGGCCCCTCCTCCATCAAGCCCCTCCAAGCAGGGGGTGCAGCCTCAGGTTCCCCAGCTGGGCGCCAGGGTGCAAGTGCAGCCTGCAGTCCCCTGACAAGCCATGCTAAGAGGAGGGCATGTTCTGAGGTCAGCTGGTCTGGTGTTGGGGTTTGGGGATGTGGTCTGAGTTCTCCCAGCCTGGTGCTGGGGCAGGGAGCACAGCCTGAGGTCCCCTATCAAGCCCAGCCCCCTGCAGTGTCACATCAGCATGGTATGGGGATGCACACAGGCTGTATCAAGTTCCTAGCTAGGGATGCAGGCAGGCAGCTTCACCTCAGTGCTGGGTGGGGAAGCAGCTAGGCAGCCATGATGTTAGTATTGGGGGCGGAAGTCCCCGGCCCTGTCCACAGACTGGTTCTGACTAGGACACTGTAATGGACAAATTAGCATATTACCTCTTTATATGTATAGATTTTAAAGTTACCATTTGGTTTCTCTTTCTCTTTGATTGCTTAATTACAGATTAAGAAAATATCTTCCTTTTAACAAAATTTTTTCATCCTTAACCAAGAATATGTTTACTGATTTTAGAAAGAGGAAGGGAGTAAGAGAGAGATGGAGACTGAACCCTCAAACTTTTGGTGTATGGGATGACATTCCAACTAAGGCAAGAAAATATCTTCTTAAACTATTTATTCCACTTGAAGTAATTAGAATTATACTATAAATATTTAGAATGTGTTATTCTACTTTTGCTTCTCTGATTTGCTTTCTTTCATTCACCTAATCATCATATATGGGAGAAATGAAAAATAACATATTCTTTTTATGCATATATTATAATTTATTTAGTACTTTAAATTTACTATGAGCTTTCATGTATATTATTTTATTTAATCCTTACCACCACCCGATTAAATAGATAGAGCAGATGACAAAAATCACACTGGAAGAAACCTGCTGCTCAAGGAGAGCACAACATGGCTATGTTGAGGTGCCAAAATTCATCTCCTCTGGTCTCACATCAGCGACTTTTTCATCTACCTCATAGTATATTGGCCACCTAATCCTCTTATTTCCTTCACTTATCCAACATTATTTCTAAAGAGTATTGCCACCAAATGTACATGGTATGTCATATGTCAAGAATATACTCTGTTAATTTACCCATATGAAGTCTGTGTGCATGTGTGAGTATATATAGTATTTGCCAGTAATATGAATTTTAAATTTTACATTGCTATACAATAATGAACTGTTCTTGAACAAAAACCTCACACGAATTATTTATCATTTATGCTTTCAGAAAGTTTAGTGAATATTTGACCAAATCCTTGGATCAATCTCATACCATAGTAAAGATTGATGCTAGCATCTTTTCATTGTGATGCTAATTAATTTCTGCCTAGCTTCTACCATTCTCATATATCTTCCTAAAGTGATCAATCATCATGCTCAGGCAAGGGGAATTCAATCCATCACTCCCGGATTTTGATAGAGGGCTTATGGGGAATGCAAGTCATCTCCCCAGCAGTAATCACACAGCTGTGATACATGCCACTTTACACTCATATCATCAGATAATAGATGGCTTTCCTTTCATGGAAACTTGCCTTAAAAAATTTCAGACAGATGGACTCTGATGCAAAGGCTTCATTTTGTGGAATTTAAGGCTGTGAACTAGTTATTGACAAATACTAGATCATCAGTTCCAGTTGAAGACACAGCCTAATAAGTAGAACATTGGCACTAATCCTTATTTAATCAGCCTTAAAATGGTAATTTCAAATTGATGAGGGCACAGGGAATAGATTTTGCTCTCATAAAGTGCTTCTAAAAATACCACTAATGTGTGTATACAACCCAAGGATGAAATTAAAGAGACCCCCCAAATGTATAATAAGACACATAAACTACAAAGAGCATGTCAAAAGTATGACTGAAGGACTTTATGAAAACAGAAAGCCTAATTCTTTTTGGTCTCTCCAGTAACACATATTCATATTTAGGTATCTTCTTGAAATGTAGTCCATGGAACAAATACTTACACGATTGTAAGAGAAGGGTTTTAATATGAGAGTGTGCATATCATTAAGAACTTTTGTCATTTCTGAATGCAGGGGATTCATAGAGGGAGCAAGCTCTGAAGTTGAAAGGAATTTTCGAACTCTTTGGGTCCAAACCAAGTGTTGGATAGAAGTAGGTCAAGTGAAATTAAATTGTGCAGATAGTGAGCTCCTAGGCAAAGATTAGGATCCAGACCTCCCATTGCTCTGTGTTTTCTGTTCTTGTTCTGCCTTTGTAACAACAGACCCATGAAGAAAGTATTGGCTTGTATCTGTCCCATGAGGAATCATAGTCTGATCCCCTTTATGTCAGTTTTAGCACTTCCAATTTGGGATGCACAAAAATGTGCCTAGCACAGCTTTCCAACTTCTCTATCCTTCCTGTGGCCAGTCATCCAGGGCATGGCATTCTACACTCTTTAACGTCTTGCAAGACTTGGTTTCAGTAAAATTTCTATGCACAACATATGACCACTTCATGTGTGTTAACAGGGAAACTTTTCTGCATCCCAAACCTCAAAGACAAAGTTTTATGGCCTCAGAATGAGTCTATTTTGTGAAATTTCAACAGTTAAAAATAATTAGACCAGAAACTCTGTGAAGCAGCCATACCTTTCACTTTGTGCATCAGACAACTTTTTGCAGGTGTCTATATCTTAGGCACTATAGAACATTTGACTTCAACAGTAATGGCAGCAGCAACTATATATAACTAAAATACATAGACTGAACATGGTACTAGGAGAATTGCATATTATCAACATTTTCTTGATACACATTCTTTAAATATCTGCTTTATATATGAGGGAAGTATGGAGAGTTTAATAACTCACAGATTGTCTTAAAGCTAGCATCAAAGTAGAAATGGAACTCTCATCTATCAGATCTAAAAGATACCTCCCAATGATCCTAATGTACTATTTACTACCCCACAAGCCCTTCCCTATGCTAGAATTCTCTGTCAGACTGGCTTCTGCAGTCCTTACATGTCCCATTTCTCAATGATTGGAAGCTAATGTGTTCATAGAAAAATTCTAGAGCCTACAACTTAATTTTTATAGAATTATGAATTTAATATATCTCACTTTTAAAGTAATATAGGATAAACACATATGTATATTGGAATGTTGAGACATTTATTAAAATTTTGTGGACAAGTATCACACTGAACTCTGTGACTCAACAGAATTAAGCTTTCAGGTTTTTTAAAATATATTTATTGATTTTTTTACAGAGGAAGAGAGAGGGATAGAGAGTTAGAAACATCAATGAGAGAGAAACATCGATCAGCTGCCTCTTTCACACCTCCTACTGGGGATGTACTCACAACCAAGGTATATGCCCTTGACTGGAATCGAACCTGGGACCTTTCAGTCCGCAGGCTCATGCTCTATCCACTGAGCCAAACCAGTTTCAGCTAAACTTTCAGTTTTATTATATAATAAATGCATAAATTAAAACTATATAATATATAATATACTATTTTCTAGCTAATATCCATGTGTATTATAAGTTTGTATAGTTTATAATATTTGGGGCACCTACTTCTAGCCAGTATCTTAAATGATATGAGATAAAAATAAACAAAGTCTAAAGGAGATTAGTATATCTACAATATTACAATGATTGGAAGTTGAGTATATTAAAGAGATTTGAGTGTGGAGCTGGTATTTTTAAAAACTTAGCAATGAGAATTTTGGTGTCTGAAAAGGAGGAGTTTAAAGATGAAGAAGCCAATAAGAAAGCTGATAGCAGAAGCTACTTTACACATATTGTTTTAGTTATTTGTTCAATATCTCTAAAAATCAGGTTTTAACATTTTTTACAAGTAAAATAATTGAAAAATCAGAGAAATTAGCTTGCCTAAGATCATATGACTTTTTAAAAGGAGAAAGTTTTTCAAAAGATATATAAAATGAAGGGTGATTAATATTTGATGATTACAGGGACATTGGTAAACAATTTCTTTATAGGGGTGGATATTTAAGACAACAAAGAAAGCAAAAGTAAAATTTCATTTTCATAAATTAATAAATATATAAAATATATAATGAAAGTTCCTCATATTAAGCTAAGGAATTTTTGTGTGTTCACAAAGATATTATGGAAATAGATGATCTGATCATGGGGGTGTGGGGAGGGGAAAATAGGATTAACTAAGCCAGTGTCACAAGTGAAGTCAAAGGTGGTAAAAGATTAAGGAGATTCTTACAGAATTTAGACATGAAAGTTAATAAAATTCAAGGTAACCATACATTTATTTGAATGTAATCCTTTCAATTCACAAACATATGATTAAATTCTTTAAATGGCATGCAATACAGTAATTCTAGCCACTATAGGTAAAGTTTTCTATAACTACCTACTATTTCAATGGTCAATTCTATTTTCAAACTTTGTGGCATGTAATGATTCTGTTCATATGTTAACCAACTAAGTTTAGTTCATAGTTTTTTGTGGGTTTTTTTTTTTTTGGCACCAATTATCTGATAAAATGTTATTTTAAAAATAACATTTATAAATTTTTTTTTAAACTGTATACCCTTGTTGCAAAGTGTTGTATTCTCAATAAATGTCTCAGACTGGAAAGGAAATTCTCTTGAATAAGACCACAGATTCATTAAGTCACTGTTGGCTAGATTTATGTACCATCACACTGTCAGCTTTGAATTTCTGAATTCAGTAATATTATACTGAATAACCAGACTGAAAAAAGGTTTGGTTTTGTTTGCATTTTATTTATTTAAACTATGTGGGATGCATTAAGGACAATATTGACTGGCTTTTAAAACTTCAGTAGTGACAAATAAGGCAATTCAAATGGCTGGATTTTGTTAACTAAGGGCAGACACAAATAAATGGCATTGCAAAATACATGGGATAAAGGATCCAAACATACAGCTATGCCAGCATAAAAGTAAATGTAATTCAGTTGTAGGTTATTATTTAAGAACCTTCACGGATTTTTTTTTATGCTGATCAAACTAATTATACACTGTAGGATATCTTTAGGATAATTGGCAGTCTATGTTATCACAAAGATTTCTCTTGTCCTGTTGCTTTGTTACTAGGTAATTTAATTTGAAGTAACTTTAGGGTAAGTAATAATATACTGTAGTAAACAAAAAAATCCCAAAGGAGAGAGAAAAATATCAAGAGAGAAATGTACATTGAAGTTTTCTTGGTTTGTTGTAACTTCTCTCAGCATGCCTGAGTTTGAAAATAAGTAAACTAAAGTTAAATTAACTCTTTATTTTCATATCTAGTTTTCCAAATTATTATTTAGCATATTCATATACTTATTTTATTTTTATTGAAGTATAATTGGCATACAATATTCTGTTAGTGTCAGGTATCCATTATAGTAAAAACATTTTTGCCCAATTGCTTTTAAAGTTAAGAAAAAAACTTGCTTTCAAAAAAGGATGGGAAGATATATACACATGTTTTATAATCAAGTCAACTTGGAGATTTTGTCTACAACTCCAAAGCATTGTTCTGTTGTTTTGTTTTAATGTTTAGTGAGCAGTGTAGGTACAAACTGAGGTTCTAAATGGATAATTACATTTTTCTAATTTTTAAAATATAGTAATTGTAGTGGAGTTTTATTTTTTAGAATGAAAATAAAAATAATAGAAGCATCAATCCTAGAGAAAGAGAAGATGCCTTTTTTTGTTGTTGATGTTACAAGCCCATCAGAGTGAGTATGTAAATTAACCCCAGTCAAGATGGCTGCTGCCACAGTGCATGTAAGAAGTTCCAGAATGGATCCACATACGTAGGCTGAATAATGTTTGCCATGTATTTCCAAGGTACATTTAATCACAAATATCTGTTTTAATTCCTCCACTGTGTTAGAGGTAACATTATATATAAATATATGTTATTATATATATATATATATATATATATATATATATATATATATGTTATTTAAATACTACTGATTGTCTTAAACAGAACTCAAAGCAGGACTTTCTAATGGAACAAAGTGATCTGTCTACTTTGTAGATATCTGCATGTATTTATCTCTAGAATAAATACCTGGGCCTTAAAAGACTAAATGAAAGCTATCTTCAACAATATTTTTGTACAAGATCTTTAAATACAAAAGTTTTAGTGGCTCCTATTTTGTAGTTATTCAAATGCAAAATAAGTACATTTAAATATTTATGCTTATATGTAATATGTTTTTATTTGTGCAGTTTACTTTTTAAAAAATAATCTTTGGGACAATCAATAGTGTCACAGAAGTTTATATTAAAGAGTTCATATCAATAAAGATAAGGCAGTTGATTAAAATAAAATAAAAGCAGGTTAATGAGTTAATGTTTTGATACATGCAATATACCAAGCACTCTTACAACTGGTTTGCATGTATTGATTAATTAAAGCATGCAACATGTGATGGAAGCTGAAGCACAAGAATATTGAAGAATCATCATCAAGGTCACACAGCTGGAAAAAAATAGATTTGAGATTAAACTCAAATAGCATTGCTCCATTGATTGTGCTCTTAACTGCTTTATTAGGGCAACTCATAATAAATGTATAAAATAAAAGTGAAAATTACATTTTTTTTAAATTTGTAACATGATTTTAAGGTGAGATACTAAAAATATCAATATAATGAAAGTTTTAAAATACTTTCAACATGATTACAACTTAGTTTGTGTTAGATTTTAAGAAGGGTCAATTAACATAGACTATTTTATTTTATTTTTATGTGTGTCACAGTCCTCATGTGTGTAACTTGAAATACAGTTATGTACTCATTTGTCTGGATAGCAGAGTGTAATAGGACAGAAGTATAGATAAATTGGTTGTAACCATTACTCACTTAGGTATTGTCAGATACTGCTGATCATATAAATCTGTAGGTTTATTTGCTGGCAAATGAAAAGTAATTGAATATAAAGAAAAAAGGTGTGAAGGTTTATAAGTAATCAAAAAGAGCAATGTCAAGGTATTAAGAAAACATGCATTTTTCTTATCAACATACATTTCATGATTTGAATAAAAGCAAAAATGGGTTGCTTTAGTAAAATGTTAGAAAGTTTGCCTATTGCTTTGTCATTGATAACACACTTCTTTCTTTTTTTTTTTTTTTTCATTGAAAACATATCTTTGTCTTACTGATCATGATGATTCTAATGACAATATTAATATGTCTCCATTACCTATAAAATGATTTTGACAACCTTTCAAAATACTGCCAATAATCCTACCCTATAAAAGAGTAATATGCAAATTATCCATCACTCTGCTCAAGCCAAGCCCACCAGCCACGACCACAAGCCCATCAGAGTGAGTATGTAAATTAACCCCAGTCAAGATGGCTGCAGCCACAGAGATCAGTTGAGAGGCTTGGGTTTCCCCGGCAACGGAAGCCAAGCTTTCCACACACCATGGCGGGCCTAGGCCTCCATTCAAGGCTGAAAAGTTTCAATTATAGAAGATGCATAAAACCAAACAAAAATGGCTTAAAGCCACAGAGTGAGCAGGTGGCTTGGCTCCGCTGCAGGCTACAAAGTTTGGATCACTTGGTGGCGTGGCCAGGCTGCAAACCACCATAGGCCCCTCACCCTGGCTGCTCCATGCCCCAAGGGAACCCCCACTCTGATCTGGGACACCCTTCAGGGCAAACCAGCCGGCCCCCACCCGTACACCAGGCCTCTATCATATCTAACAAAAGAGTAATATGCAGATTGACCATCATTCCAACACACAAGCTGGCTGCCCCCATGTGGTCAAAGATCCTGCCCCCATGTGGACACAAGATGGCCACCACAAGATGGCCAGCAGTGGAGGACAGTTGAGAGGAACCATGCCTGCAGTTTGAGGTGATCAACCCTGCAGGTGAGGGCAGGTAGGGGTGGCCAGGCCAGCAGATGAGGGAAGTTGGGGGCAAACAGGTTTGCAGGGGAGCAGTTAGACATCAATCAGACTGTCAGAGGAGTGGTTAGGTGGTGATCAGGCTGGCAGGCAGAAGCGGTTAGAAGCAATCAGGAAGGCAGGCAGATGAGAAGTTGGGAGCCAGCAGTCTTCGATTGTAAGAGGCATGTTCGACTGCCTATTTAGACCCGATCCCACTGGGCAGTTTAACATCCCTCAAGGTGTCCCAGATTGGAGAGGGTGCAGGCTGGGCTGAGGGACACCCCCATACCTTGTGCACAAATTTCGTGCACCAGGCCCCTAGTCTATATATTATATATAGGGGTCTAGTAATACTTAATGTCGTTTTTTAACATTCATTTAAAATCTTGCTTGGCGTTGACTTGTATTGACATAACCTTCAAACACGTGGTATCTACAGAACGTGTGAAGTGCAATTAACAAGTTTTGCTTGAAAAAGTTTGTGTTTGGTTTGGTTTTTGTTGCAAAACTAGGGCTAAGAAGATGGCGGATGAAGAGCATATTCGGCACTGCATGCTTTACGAGTTCCAATTAGGAAGAAAAGCAAGTGAGGCTGCAAAAAACATCTGTAGTGCTCTTGGTCAAGATGCAGTTAGCGCCAGAAAATGCCAGCGTTGGTTTGAGAAATTTCGCGAGGGAAATTTTTCCTTAGATGAGTGGTCGAGGCCGTGTGTCCAATTTTGATCAAGAAGCTCTTCAAGCTCTTTTGGTGCAAAATCCTCAAATTACCCAACAAGAGCTTGCGACAACTTTAAATTGTTCACAAAAAACAATTTCCAATCAATTGCGTGCACCTGGCAAAGTCCAAAAGTTTGGAAAATGGGTTCCTCATGAGTTGACCGACAACAACCGTAATCAAAGAGTCACAATTTGCAGTTCGCTCCTCTCTCGTCAAAACCGTTTGCTGTTTTTAGAGCAACTTGTTACCGGAGATGAAGAATGGGTGCTGTATGTTAATTTGAAAAGGTGGCCTCAATGGTTGGACAAAAATGAGGCTCCGCAGCCCACGCCAAAACCTGACTTGCATGCGAAAAAAGTGATGTTGTGTGTTTGGTGGAATTTTAAAGGAATTCTTCATTATGAACTTTTACCATCTAACCAAACCATTACAAGTGCAGTGTATAGTGCCCAATTGGAAAGGTTAGCCCAAGCTTTAAGAGAAAAAGAACCCGCGCTGATTAATCGGAAGGGCGTAATTCTTCACCACGATAACGCAGGACCGCATACTGCAAGAATCACTGCTGAAAAACTGCGCCAGTTGGAATGGGAAGTTCTCCCTCAACCTGCATATTCTCCTGATATTGCCCCTTCCGATTACCATTTGTTTCGTTCTTTGCAAAACTTTCTTCTTGGAAAAAAATTTAATAATGAAGAATGCCTCAAAAATGCATTGACTGAATTTTTTGCATCAAAATCACAAGAATTTTACAACAGAGAGATTAAAATGCTTCCTGAGCGTTGGGCACAAGTAGTAGAAAACAACGGCAACTATATTGTTGATTAAATTTTGTTGTATTGTTTAAATAAATTCTATTTAAAAAAGTATTAGAAAACGACATTAATTATTACTAGACCTAATAAAACACTAAGCAACCGGCCAACTGGCTGATAGCTATGATACACAATGACCACCAGGGGGCAGATGCTCCAACCAGTAGCTATAAGGTGCACCTGCTACCAGGGGGGCAGATGCTCAATTAGGAGCTGCCGGGCAATAGAAACTTTTCAGAGTGCCCTATTGCACTCTGGAACCCCTTTGGGGATGTGAGACTACCTCCTTCTAGCTCAACCCCAGCAGGCCAGACCGAGGGACCCTTCCTGCCAGAGGGACCCCGCTCACCCTGCATTGACCCTCAGCCCCAGTGCATCCCCAAGTGTGGCAGGCCAGGAAGAGACCACGGGAGGTTGGCTCCAGTGCCTGTCTGAACCATCTCACCCAGCCCTGCCACACAGGCTACCTTCTAATTAATTAATTTTCAATGTATACAAATCCATGCACTGGGCCTCTAGTTTATTAATAACAGACCTCAGGACAACACACACACAAAAATAATAAAAGCTTTTAATTTATCAAGGATTAATTGAGTTCCTACCTTATAATAGAATGTACTAAGAAATGCTTAAACAAGTTAAGGCCATCCCTGCCTCAAGATGCATTAAACGCAAGTGGAGAAAAAGACCTGTAAACTAGCTCTAATAAATTTCTAAACTTGTAGCAGTAGTTTAAAAAGCAGTCCTAACAACCATGAAGAAAGCAATTCTGTAGGAGAGTGACAGGTTAAGGAGGCTTTCATAGAATGGCCATCCCTAAAGTATACCTTGGAAGATGAGTATTAGATTACTAGGGGAAAGAGGCATTCTGGTATGAACAAAAGACCTGCTGAGATAAATCGAAAGGCCAATTAGCTATCTTCTTAATAGAATGGAGACATTTGATAATACAATTGGTGGACAAAAGCAGGAGCCTTGGGTTCAGAATAAGATGAGTTTAGTTAGGGAGCAGGTGGATGAGGCAGTTGCATTTGATGAAGCTAACAATTGTCTAAAATTAGGTGGGATTGGAGGCAAAGGTTCAAAATGAAGAGGTGGGCCTTAGTTTGAAGCTACCGTAGCCAAAATTAACTGCTCTAGGGAGAAGAAATAGATTTGAATCCTAACCATTCATGACTAGCCAGGGCAAAAAGGAAAAGTGGACAGCCTACTTGACTTGATCATTGACTAGGAGCTGCATACTCATAGCAAATCTTATAAGTCTAGCAAAGACATCAAGGTTGATTCACATCCTGCCCTTCAGGAAGTTATAAATGCATATATTCATAATATTACAAAACCAAATTGACTTAAATACTTATTTTATGCAGTTTAGGGGAAATATTTGTCCTGTGTTGCAGGAAATAATATTATAATTGCAACAATAACAATTACCATTTAATGAGTACTAAGCTCATAGCCGTAGTTAGCACTCTTCTATGTTATTTTCATTAATTTACATATAATACAAAACTTGACATATTCAGTTAATTATAGTGCCTGGGTTTCAAACACCCTTTCCTTGAAAATAAGAATTGCAAAGTGTTTTCACATTTTAACTTTAAATCTATTTATTGATACTACTATTAAACATGGAAATTGGAACTATATCTAATCTTATGAGTAACATTTATACATTTTACAAACCATTCAACTGCAGAACTGAAAAAAATAACCAATTAGTGAATTATGTTAGGTTTACAGTAGAGGTCAGCATATTTAAGATTTATGTACCAAGATGCAAAATTTTAATCATTTTGAAAAAATTAAAATATTACTCATGCGTCCCAATTCAATTTGACTTTGTAACATAGGTTTGTTATGAGAGGCATTTATTGAAACATAACTATAATATAGAGAAAATAGAAAAATAACAGTATGGCAGCACATTTTTATTATTAACTTTATAGTGAAATATCAATAAGTACATTAATGACATATTGATATGTAGTTACCCTAAAGTAATTGACATCACATTGAAATCAATTTTTTTTTAAGATTCTTAATTTATACTGTGACCAGTCATCATATTGATTGTATGTTTACGTACAGAGCTAATTGATTATGAAGTTTTTGCTATAAATTACGGACAGGGAATGACAGATTTCACAGGTTGGTTGTAGCTTAATGACAAATTTTATAGTTTGAAAAGAAAAAGGATATAAACACACAGGAATAAGGTTAAACTAACTCATGAGGTGAAAGTTAATTTCTAATGTATACAGACACATTGATAAGACAAATGTGAGATTACAAAGAAAATATGAAAGCAGTGAGGAAATCACTATTCAATTGCATCTATCCAAACCTAGATTTTAAAAGGAGAGACAAATGTATCCAGGATTTATATTGAAAATATGCAACAGAATAACCATGAAATAAAAACATAGAACCTATAATAATTAAATGAAATATTATTGAGTAAATTTTAGAATTGCTTAACTTATAGAAATATTTTTACATTTATGTAATATTTTCCACCCATTTTGCCTTTCATTTTGAAAGAAATCAATTCATTTCAATAATGCAGTGCTTTGCCAAAGTGCAGCATTCCACTTTTCCATGCGGCATTGAGGTCCCTGTAGCAGATTCATAAATAACCAAGCATTAACAAAAATTCTTGGATGTTGGGCTTAAAGTTTTAATGATCAAGATGCCAGTGTTCAAGAGGTAAAATTCCAAATCTTGATCTTTGGGCTTGAAAGTGATATAATAATAGCTATAGCTAATATAATTTTTTAAATTTCTTTTTATAGGTAGTTTTGTAGATCTTTAAATCTACTGAGGAAAAGTTAAATAAATGCTAGTACAAAACTAGTAATATAAATAGAAAAACTAAAAGATTAAACATATAATTATGGGAATAACATTTTGATTAATATCAGAGTATTAATAATATAGTAATTAAGAGTTTAGATTTAGTCAGACATCCCAACATTGAATTACTTTCAAGCAATGAAATCTTTGACATACTATAAATTCATACTTTTTTTCTCTTTCAAATAGTACAATGAAGATTTTGTAACATTTTACTAAGTACATAATTATGTGTTCATTAAACAAATTTATTTTTATTACTACTAGTAGAATAATTTTATTCATATAACTCATAGGCATATCTGCAAATATGTTTACCAAAATTTAGTTATATTAATCAAATGTTGAAAACAACTGAAATATAAATGTAATAATTTAGGCATTAAAAGGATAAGATAAATCTAAGGGTATTGGCATGGATGAAGGTTTACCATATATTGTTAGATGAAGGCAAATACCTAACAATGTCCTTTATGATTCAACTACTTAACGAAACATACTTAAGCATTAAAATCTGTCAGAAAATTCAAAAAATGTTATGATCTTTAAATAGCATTAGAGAAGACTATATATACAATGTAAGATATATGATATACAATATATTGATATATATGATATATAATGCACGGTATATGATATATGATTATATATATATATATATATATATATATATATGCACACATATATATACCCAGGATTTTATAGTTAATATTATAGTATGCATGTATGTCCACAACAAACATTTAATATATCATGTTATACATTAAATATATAATACATATTTTTGAATATAAATAACTTTTACATTCTGAGAAAAAGTATAATACTTTAACTAAAAATAATAAAATAGATTGAAAAAAATTTGCTTATTGCTTAAGTGGTCCCAGTTAACCTGCAATATACATAAAGCAAAATAGAAAATACAATTTTTTTCCTATGTTCTACTTCATTTCACTTTAAAATTCCTTCTTCGTAAGTTTATGTACTTTTTTCTTCATTAGTCCCGTGCCTATTAATGCCAGCAATCTGCAGGGATTGTGCGATGTACTAGTAAGCTGTTTATAGCCCTATCTTTAGTCTGTTTCTGTAGAATGCCAGATATCTACAAAAATACAAATCTCTCATGGGACAAACTAGTGGACTTTGTGTGAGTATAAAATACTGAGATGTTGAAAATGAAAATTTGTGACTACACGGCCTTTTAGTTTTGTATTTTCTTTTCTTTTTATGGTATCGGCATCATTCAAACAGGGTGGAAGAGCCCCTTTTATGTCTAAATGAACTTACTGTCTTTTTATATAAAGGTCAAAATAACTACTTTCATTCTAAAATATAGTCATGGCCACCTATAATCATTGATAACTGTCTTTTAGCTAAATAAAGAATGCAGTCTTTCTCTAGGCACTTAGGTTGCTGTTAAAATGTATCACTGAGTGAGCATTTGCTTATTCATGGTTAATGTATAGATATCTTTATGATATATCTCATTTATTTCCAAGTCCATGTTTATTATTTATTTGCTTCTGTGTCCTATATGTCTTTGTTCCTCTGCATATTCTCGTTAACTACAATTGTAGGAGGAAAAGAGAAAATAATTTAAAAAGGAAAAAGAGAAATGGGGGGAAATGGCTTTGATATCCTATTGCCAATATTTTTCAGATCTGTTGTTGTTATTTTAGTGAACTTTTGTAAAATTTTATTTTTTAGCCCCTTCTATTTACTATTACTAATGCAAAACTGCCCTTAAATATGGATTTAAAATAAGAATGATTTATTCCAACTAGAATAAGATCATTTTAATGAACAGGATTAAATGGTAAATTAATTCTAGATATTGTAATTGCTTATACATTTTATTATTTTCCTAACCATTAATTTATTTTTCTTTGATTTTCTTTCCTCTTTTAGAGGAAAGAAAAATGTGCAGGGCAAAGTAGAAATAAAAATAATGATGAAACTTTACTAGACTAATATAATTCCTTTAAACTTACAGCATTTCATTTGCAGCTATCATTTTGCGTTGAAATGATGTTATCCCATGGATTCACAGTTCCTGCAGGCTGCAAAAGCCCTTAATGTTTACAGATAGTCACATGCTCTAAAGATTGACTTCATGTAATGCATACCTTTATAGAACTTAAACTATGATTTGATTGTTTTCCATTCTAATTTGCTATGGATTATAGTGAAGTGGAGAAATGATGCTTTCTTTAATAATAGAAACAAGATTATTGCTCTGTTTTTAGGATTGTTCATTTCCACTGTATGAAGTTGCTTTCCTGATTATTTTATCAAATGATTACTTGCTATTTTAAACATAAAACAATTATATTTTCAAGATAGGGCCACATCCATAAATTTAGAAATAATTGTATAAATAAATAGCATAAAACTTCTTAAAGACTTAATATAAAATATCTCTGTGAAATAATTCACATAGCTAAATTAATACATATAATTTCATATAGTGTATATTCTCAAAACTGGTGTTTTGAGGTGTCCTGGAACCAAGGTACTAGCCAGAGATCATTAACTTTTTCCCCAGTTACGTATTGGGAATCACAAGGTTTAAAAATAGCATGAGGAGTGCTCCTTCCCTTCCCTGGGAGACTGCAGGCCAGGGAGCAGCAGAGCCGCCTTGCTGAAGAGCCTCTGACCCCAGGGCTGCCTCACAGCAGTGCTGAGGCGGCAGTTGAACTATTCCAAGGCGGTGCCCTTTTCACAGCCATGCTGTGACACCACTGAGCTGTTTCCTTCCTCACTGCACCCCAAACCGGGGATTCCCGTTAGGGTTTGAAGCATCTGAGTCCAGGAACTGATCACATACATCCATATTCCTAACCATTATTAATAATAATAACAATTCTCAAAAAAACATATTGAAAAACCCCAGAAAACAAACAAATGTTCCATCCTTATCCTGTTTCTCTTTGCAGACGGATTCTCCAGTCAAGATAATGCTTTTGTGCTAATTGTTTATTTCTGTCAACTTAAAAAAACAAAACAAAACAGATTAAGACTTCATTGTTCTAAAAGTAACTGCAAAATGCAGGACTCGCTACACTAACTTACTGGGTATTCTCACTTTCTTCCCCAAATAGAGGTCCAGATTGGATTTTACACTTTCTGTGCAGCAGAATCAGTTCCTTCAACCTCAGATCAGTCCTTTTGTTATGCCCTGGAACAATCTGTTACCATCTTCTAATGTATAGGACGAATCCTCGCCACTCATCAAATTGCACTTGTTAGCGCTTAGCACAGTGGTTAGGAGCAAGGATCCCAGTAATTATGAGTGAGTCAAATCTACTCATAAGTTGTTAATTTTATGTAATTTACTAACCTTCTCTCTGCCTTAACTTCCTGCCTGGTCAGATAATGACAGTAATGATATCATACGAGTGCCTGGCACATTGTAAGTGCTCAATGAGGATAGCAATTATTATTTTCTCATAAACACAACTGCATTTCATTCAACAAATATGGACTGAACAAAGAGTAACTGGACATCAGAGTGCCAGACACTTTGTTAAATTAAAAATGGGGAAAATGAAACATAGGTTAGACCTTTAGCTTCCAGATCTAACAGGGAAACAAAAATTCCACCCAGGAAATTAAAACACAATTTAATAAATCCTGTTGCAGAGAATGTGCAGGGCACCCTCACTGTGCTGGTTACCTCAGCAATCCAGACACCATGAGGACTGGTGATATGTGGAGTAAAATATAAGCATCATGTCAGGCAGTATTTTTTTTTCCCCCTGAAATTAGAATGGGGAAAAACAAAACAAAACAAAACAAAACAAAACAAAAAAACACACACAGATATCACTAGTACCTAGATTTATAGGGATTTACTGGTTGGAAATTGATTTTCTTTAGAAACAAATAGATGATATTGGTACTTGAACTGTCAAGAAGGAAAGAAATATAGGGAATGGAGAGAGGGAAGAGGGAAGAGAGGAAAGAAGGAAGGAAATGATCCTTTTAAACCGACTTCAAGTTTAAAAGTACTGATCTTTCACTCAGTGTTCTTGGCTGATTAGTTAGATATACTAACTGCAAATTAGTTAGATATACCACTGAATACTTGCTATCATTTGTTGAATTCAATTTGTCCTTTTGACTATAAGCTCTAAGAGGGAAGAATTTGGCTTATCTAAATCTGAGTCATCAGTGGTAGTATTTCAAGGTTTAATACTAAAAGACTTCTGAGAATTAAGATACACTGAAAATCACTTAATCCTTTCCTTTACCCCTTTAGAAATGTGTTGTTTTTCATACTCAATAGGAGATTCAATATTTTTTTCATCCCTCAGAAAGAGATTTAGACAGTAAAATGAGGCATTTCACTTATCCTTAAGGAAGAATTCCACCACCACCTCCTGTCCCAAATCCCAATGCATGCCAGTGAATAACATGAAATCAACATTGCTTACGTATATAGAAGCAAAGATAATTTGTAACTAAATCTTCTAAATTGCACACTGTCAGAAACTCTAAAGAGATAAACACAAACCAACCCACCAACTGATAAAAATCATTTTAAAATCTATTATAAAAAACACAAATACAAAGTATGATTAAATGTCTTTTAATGAAAGTGATAGTTATTCTCAAATGTTTGAGTAGTCACTATGAATATGATGCCAAAGCTTTAAACTATTGGCAAGCAGAATTGACTTATGTCTAAAAACTTCATATATTTTCTTTTGGGAAGTCCATGTGTACAGAGTGATGAATTCCCATGCAATAGAATTTAAGCTAAATATATGATATTAAAAAATGAACAGCTACAAATTCGTAGATCTTGTACTGTTTTGAAACAAAGGATCTAATATAGTTAATGTAATCATTTGGCTTGTATGTCACTATAGACACCTGCATCATAAAATTTTGCATAGAAATAATAGAATTTTCTACAAAAATTTTTAGAACAAAGGATAAATACACACATAAACATATAACCATATATAAAAGCAATCAATCAACCAATTGATAAATAGATATATGTGTAGATATAATATTGGGACTATTATTAACCAAAAAAAAGTAAAAATTTATTTTAAGAAGTGCTCTTAATTTATCTTTTTTTTTTTTTAAATATATTTTATTGATTTTGTACAGAGAGGAAGGGAGAGAGATAGAGAGTTAGAAACATCGATGAGAGAGTCATCGATCAGCTGCCTCTTGCACACCCCCTACTGGGGATCTGCCCGCAACCAAGGTACATGCCCTTGACTGGAATCAAACCTGGGTCCCTTCAGTCCCCAAGCCGACGCTCTATCCATTGAGCCAAACCGGTCCTGGCAAGAAGTGCTCTTAATTTAAAACATAAAATTTGAGTAACAATTCCTTATTTTGCTAACAATTAATTCTGTCAGTGCCCAATAGGAATTTTTGTAAAAGTATTAAACATATCAACATTATATGTTCTAAAAATATTTTTAACATTTGTGAGATCCTGAAAATATATTTTAGCAATGATTTCATATAACTTGGATAACACCCAAAATATTGGTTCTGGGATATCATTACAATTAAAAAGTTCAATGCTTATAAAATTTATCTAGCTCTGCCTCCACTTGATGCTGTCATATTTTAGGTGACTCGGCATATGAATAGTTTCTAAATTTAGTCAAATGCCTCTTTAAGATTTGAAAGAACAAAGTTTTATGTGGGCATGCATTTTTGTAGTTCTAGTTTTTAAAAAGTTATTTTGAGTTGAAATCCACTTCCCATTGACTTTCTTTTGTAAGTAAGATGTCTTTTGATTTATATTTAAAAAAAAAAAGAAGTAAAGAAAAGAAATAAAGCTCCAGGGATACTTTTTCCAGATAATGTTTAATGAGAGGCATCCTCTAGGTGCTGTCCTCATAAAGCAGACATAAATTGGCCTCTGTTCCAACAGAAATGTACAGTGATTTTCTAGTTACATTTTAATGAACCTAAGTATATCACAAGTATTTGTCAGATAATCAAAAACCATTTTTGGTCATTAGATAGTTAAAAAAGTAAGAGTAATATAATAAATTGTGTTTTAGAGCTGTTACAAAAACCAGTATATGGAAGCTACTTTCAAGTTCTATGATTTTTTAATAAAAGACAATATCAATTTTCATAAATAAAATATTTAAAAACAAGTAGGAAGAGAATAATTCTAAGGGGACATCATCATATCCCCATGTTGTTTATTTATAAGCATATATATGTTAAAATCAATAACTACCTTTGAAAATTTGAATTAAATTCTTATTAGATGTTTTTGCCCAATATCTGTAATAGGAAACAATTTATACTTGAAGTGTATTATGTCCTTATACATCCTCTCTTGGTTCAATGCAATTACTCTGCTCTTTTGTAAGAGTGAAAACCTGTGATAAAATAGACTCGAGTTTATGCTGTGCAGAGGTTTATTTATACTAAATTGTATTGCTTCAGGTCTTTTTTTTTTAATTTTCCTTTCCCTTCAAATGCTGAAAAAATCCTGTGACTTAGATAATGAACACAGGTTTTTCAGATTTTTTAAAAATCCATCACAATATATCCGACACATCAAGCAATCAGGAAACCAGCACTGGCCTGAGTGTGTTGACAACTTGTCAGACTGATGTGCTGTGCCTACCCAGGCATTTTCATGTTTTGCAGATAACAAGGTGAAAAGTGAGCAAACACCACACAAAAGCACAAAAGAATTCCCATTTGCATTCCATTGCTTACCTCTTTGCCAAGGGTTATTTTAGTTTTATAAAATGAAAGTATATATTTAAGTTTAAAACTGGCAAATGAAAGATAGACATGGATGCACATAAAATCTGAATTTAGAAAACCAGGAATTCAAATTACTTATCCTACATGAAAGGCAGACTATTTTCTTATGGTTGAATATATGGATAGAAACAAAGTCTGAATTCTTACAAATAGATTTCATAGATAGACTCACCACACACACACAGACACCTGCTACCATAAATAATGACTTTTTTTGGAGGAGAAGTGGCAGAACAATCCTTTACTATACAAGCAAGATACAAAGTTCTGTCTTTAAATATGAAACTTCTATTTAGTTTTTCTTTATGACAAATAATATGCAAAGTCTACATATAACTCTAATCTTGTTTCTTGCACAAAACAAATTTATCATCCCAAATCAAAGGAATGTGCATTCTAAGACTCAGATGGCTTTATGTAACTTTATTATAGTTTAGTTAATTTAGACTTGCTGGAATTGTGTGTGTTTTTTCTCTTTCCTTGTCCTCATATCTTTCTAAAGAAAGCTTGCTTATACAATATTCTACAAGTTATTTTAGCTGCTTATTGCAAATTCTTACTCTGAAGATTTACTGTTCTTAGGTTTTCCTCAACAGATGTTAGCCTAAAACTACTGACATTATTTTCTTCCACTATCTAAATTTGTAAACTTTTGATGGTGATTCTAATCACCTTAACCACATTTCTTGCCTCTTTGTTGCCTCCAAATTGTGGAGATTTTTGAACATACAAAACCAAATATCAAGTCAAAAACATTAATCATCTAGTGACTTTAATTTATGTCAGCATTTTATTCACAGCTCTCTTTTAAACTCTTATTTTAAGACTCTTAATTTATGTGTAGAACACAGCTGTAATAGTTAGAGGTTTCTTAGTAATATCTTCTTTCAGTTAAAACAAGTATTTATTGAATCATTGCAGTCATTTTGAAGTACATTGCCTACCAAAGAAAGGAGTTCAGTGTATTGCTTTATTTTGAGGCTGGTTTCCCTTGTTAATTATAGGAGTGGTTTCAAAAGCCAACTTCATTTAGTAGTTTCAGTATTCAACTGTCAGAAATATTGGCTTAAGTTCAACTACTTTAAAGCCAAAACATTCATATTTCAGATTATTTTTATATATTTAATTGGTATATTTGAAAACGCTAGATTCAAGCCACTTATTTCATGTACTTATATTTACTGTGTAATAGATGTTCATGGCAATTTAGCTGAGTAACTATTTTGCTTCAATATCAACACCTTCTATGTGGATATGCTAGTTAAACTTAAGTTATTTGTTGACAATTGTTATTTCAAACTTAAATTGAGCAATTTTTCTGAAAGTCTAGTTGGTTTTTAAAGTTAACATTCATAATGTTATCCCTAAATTCAGCCAGTCTATTTCACAGTTGTAGAGCTAGTGCATAATGGTGGGTTCCACAGTGAAATGCTTTTATAGAACTTCCTCTAGACATTACACTACTGCCTTTATTAAGGGGCACATCAAGAACAAATCATACAAACTGGTCTTTATATTTACTTTATGGACTTATATAGATTTCCCCTGCCAATGAAGATAAACTGGAGAAATGTTCCTGTCTCATGAACAATAATTATTGTGAGTTCAAGGAATAGATTGGAGAAGAGGATCAATGACTTAGGTTCAAATATCAGCTCAATATTGGACAACTTTCTAAAAAATCTAAGCAGCAGCTGTAAACAATCTATACAGCTGTGGACTAAAATCTAATATAAAATTGACATATTATTCTTCTCACAGGATTGACATGAGGAATAAATGAGAACACATTGACCCTGTAAGGTAGTTAATATCACCCCTGTAGCCCCTAAAATTTCAAATGTTCTTGCTTTTGCTGATGTACATGTCATCTTTTTTTCTTCTTCTTACTTTAATCTCCTGAAAACAGATGCAAATTCTCTAACTTAAATGACTTTCCAGGACTTCAGCCTGCATTTCTGCATTTTATTTTCTCTAGTATCATCTTATTATTATTTTTTCCTATTTCCATTTGCCAGTTAAAAATCTTATACTCAGTTTATTTTAATAGATTGTTTTAAAATCAATCTGTACAGACACATAGACAAAAGTCAATAAGTATTATATGGTCATCTTTGCAATGAATATCTTCTCTTTTAATAACAATTTGTTTTTATTATGTTCTATTATCTAATAAAGAAAAAGACCTATAAACTCCCTTTAAACTTGTTAAGATAAGCAGTCTAAATGTACACCATGGTAAAGATGTAAATTTTCTAAATAGTGTGTCATTATGCACAATATTGTCTGACAAGTTTTAAAAGAGGATTAAAATGTATAATTTAGGGTATGGGTGGAGGTATCTATGTTGATTTTTAACTTTATGTAAATAATAAACTGTTATCTTTATGGTGTTCTAGAGAGAGTTTATTATGAATTTCGGTACTGTGATAGATATCAGAATAAAGCTATTACTATATTGCAGTATACAAATAAGTGGTTACAAATAAACCACTGATTTTAAATCTATTTTTATCTTTTGCTCCCAATATTTATATTAAAATATTATGAATTGACAGATAACTTTGATCTTACTTTCATATCAATCAAACTTAAGTGCCATTCATTTTGGAAAATTGTATTGAGAACAAAATTCTTTGAAATCATGCAATACTACTTTAAAATCACAAGGCCAAATAATAATTCTAAATATATACATACTAGAGGCCTGGTGCACAAAATTTGTGCACTCCAGGGTTGGAGGGGTCCCTCAGCCTGGCCTGAATCCTCTCAAAGTCTGGGAGCCCCTGGGGGATGTCCAACTGATGGCTTACTTCCTCTCCTCTGGGGAGCAGGCCTAAGCCCTAAGTTGAACATTCTTAGCGCTGCCACAGAGGCAGGAGAGGCTCCCACTACCACAGCTGCACCCCCCGCCATGAGCCCGGCTTCTGGCTGAGCAGCACTTCCCCTGTGGGAACACACTGACCACCAGGGGGCAGCTGTTGTGCTGAGTGTCTTCCCCCTGGTGTGTCAGTGGGTGTCATAGCAACTGGTCATTTCACCATTCCAATGATTTGCATATTAGCCTTTTACTATATAGGATTATAGAGTTTCTAATTTAAAAGTCTTTTTCAGATGATAAAAAGATGCCTAAAATTAAACATATATTGCTATTTAGAATAAAACTTTGAATAGTATAGTACTATTTACACAGTGCATGCTTTGGAAATTTACAATTTTATTGTGTTTTTTTAGTTAAATGAAAGATCATAAGAAAGGAAAAAGTTTACATAATATCAAAGCAACAGCTCATCTTATGACAATAATTACAAACATTCTGTTTAATATGAATATAGCTGAATGAATCTAGCAATTCATTCTTAGCTATTAGTGATGTCCATTCAGTAGCAGGTAATCTTGAAAATGTTGAATTGAACAGTTTAATTTACAATGAACTGAAGTGAATCTCAGTAGAAGAAATCAAATGCCTCACCCATGAATGGTAATTATCTATCTTTTTCTCTAAATAAATAAATAAATAAATAATAAAAATTAAAAATAAAAAGAAGATACCCATGATTGAGATACACCTTTTTACATTTACAAAGTAATGAAAGCTCTTTTTAAATAGATATTTATATCTCATCATTCAATTTCTAATATTTTCTTATCATTTTACCTGATTTTCTAAATACATTATTAGTAAAATAGCAATTACTTTTTCAGGGTGGCAGCAGAAAATTTTCTTATTTTGTTGAAAAATATTAATTATTAACTAAAAATATGAAAATTAAAGGAACTGTCATTATTACTATGAATATTTTTTAGCTTTTAACATTGTGAATTCTAGTTTTTTAATAATTCCTCACTTTTCCCTTTTCCTTTCTTAAAAGCGATAAGATGTACATGAAAGAGAAGTTGAAATCACCTAATAGGCATATCAGTCAGTGCATAGCTTGGCTTCAATGACTGATGGCAGAATGAACCTGTTACTAGAGATAAATATTTAACTGTCATAGTTAAAGGCCCTGCTCCCTCACACAGTTTGCAGGGACTATGGGGTCAAACCAGAATTTTCATTGAACAGTGTTACGATATTTAGTTAAATTGCTTTCATTATTATTATTTGTAAGAGAATCAAATAAAAGCCTCCACAACACTTTAAAATAGTAGAAATGTAACCCATGGACACAGACAATAGTGTGGTGAAGGCCTGGGGCTGGGGGCGGGTATGGGCTAGAAGGGGTCAATGGGAAACAAGAGGATTTCTATAATACTCTCAACTCTAAAGATAAATTTAAAATATAGTAGCAATAAAGTGAATTTTCGTTAAATTTTTTTTAGTATATTCCCGTTTTCTTTTTTATGAGTATCTGAAAACCTTTTGTCTGTCACTTAGAGTCAACATTATTCAGGAGGTCAGTAAAATAACCACTTTATTACTGACTATCATTCAGTCCCAAGAATAATAAAGCTGCCTTTGTACTTCTGTTTGCATTCTTTCAGGAGCCATTTCACTTTCCCAGCAAGGTGCACACTAAAGACTGCTACAGTAATTTGGCATGAGTCCAGATTGGTTTTTCTATAAAGTTCTGTGTGTGTGTGTGTGTGTGTGTGTGTGTGTGCAGATTACACAATCATCTATTATATCTATCTATACATACATATATATATATATATATATATATATATATATTCACATTCATATACCTATGTATATTTGTATATGTGTATGTGTGCATATAAGCATATATACATACAAGAACTACCTATAAATATATAAAATTGATGCTTTCCATATTGAATGTTTATGCTAATATATAAAAAGCCAGGTGTTGTTACAACTGAAACAACTGGATGGATTGTCTGACTGCAGGCTGAATGGGGCAACAAGACTGGTGGGGCAGTTAGTGTGGATGACCAAATGACTGAACAGCAAGGCTGCATGGGGTGACTAGGCTGGCAGGGCGGCAGTTTGAGGTGATAAGGCTGGTGGGTTGAGAGGCAGTTGGGGGCGACCATGCTGGCAGGGGGCCAGTGAGAGGCGACCAGGTTGGCAGAGGGGGAAAGTTTGGGACAAGCAGGCCAGCAGAAGGGGGTTGTAAGGGCAGTTAAGGGTGATCAGGCAGGCGGTGAGTGGTTAGGAGCCAGCAGTCCCAGACTGTGAGAGGGATGTCCAACTACCAGTTTGTCCCGATCCCTGGGGTCCTGGATGGGAGAGGGTACAGTCTGGGCTGAGGGAAGTACCCCCCTCCTCCCGCACGAATTCCATGCACCGGGTCTCTCATAGTCATATAACAGAATATAAAAAAAGGCTATTTAAATTATAGTAGGTTAGCCACTTTAGTATTCTATATTGTGAACCCATAAAATGACCAACTATACAGCTATAGCATATGATATTTTTTTTTTCCCAAGGTGCTTAAATACAGAAAAGCTGTTATGGCGTATTCATGCAATAAAGTTCTAATATTGTGATTACTTAAAAGTTGATGAACAAAAACAAAAAACAAAAAAAGAGAAAAATATGGCGGGAATAAAGACTGATGCTGCCAAAACCGGTTTGGCTCAGTGGGTAGAGCATCGCCCTGCAGATCAAAAGGTCCCAGGTTCCATTCTGGTCAAGGCCATGTACCGTTTGGGGGCACATACCCAGTGTGGGGTGTGCAGGAGACAGCTGATTGATGTTTCTCTCTCATCGATGTTTCTAACTCTCTATCCCTCTTCCTTCTTCTCTGTTAAAAAAAACACACACACAAAACAAACAAACAAACAAAAACAGTATGGTGATTCCTCAAAATTTTAAAAATGGAAATCCCGTTCAACCTAGTAATCCCATTTCTGGGAATGTATCCCAAAAAAACAAAAACACCAATCAGAAAGGACATATGCAACCCCATGTTCATAGCAGCACAATTTACCATAGCTAAGATTTGGAAACAGCCTAAGTGTCCATCAACAGATGAGTGGATTAAAAACTGTGGTACATCTATACTATAGAATACTATGCTGCTGTAAAAAAAATAAATAAATAAGGAACTCTCACTATTGGCAACAGCAAGGATGGACCTGGAAAACATTAAGCTAAGTGAAATAAGCCAGTCGGAGAAAGATAAATATCTCATAATCTCACTCATATTTGGGCTATAATGAACAAAATAAACTGATGAACAAAAATAGATCCAGAGACTAAGAAACACTGATGTGGACATATAGCCTCAGGGAGAAGGCAGAGAGTGGGGATGGGGGGATCAACCAAAGGACTTGTATGCATGCATATTAGCATAACCAATGGACAAGGACACTGGGGCAGTGGGGGTTTGTCCTGGAGTTGGGGGGTGGGGGGTGGGAGTGGAGAGGTTGAGGGGTCAATCAGGAAAAAGGAGACACATATAATACTTTAAACAATGATAAAGAAATGCTACCAAAAATAAGGAATATACAACAAATAAAATGTTAGCCCTCCAACATGCTATTTCTCATTAAAGTTTTTATTGAAGATATAATCTATTTAGAGAATTTGGTACAGTTACAGCAAATGGATGGTGTGTTGTTATCATTTGTTTTGATGCTTACTGGATATCCCTACGTTACTCATCCTGATGTGCCCCTTTGCTCTATTTCAAAGTAAGCCACTTGCTAACACTTCCCTAAGCACTGGAGATGTTTGAGTGTTGGGCCGAACAGTATGAATCCATAGTAATAAAAGCATCAGCAGGATTCATTTGCAGCCTCCTGCCAGGAGACACTTTACCTTAGTAGCTCAAATTATATGGAATCACAATGAATGAAGAAGTGGATCCCTGCCAGGGGATAGTTTGTAACTTGGAAAAGTAGATATAATTACACAATAATTCTGCCATTCTAGAAGGTGGCTCTGCTTTAGAAGTACCTGATGTTATTTACACCCATTCCTTGCAGCTCTGTTTACTCATCGTGTGGGTGTATCAATCAAGCCCAAGAATTTTATGTTCTTTTTATTTCAACTTTACTGCAGAACGAAAAATGTAATGACACTTATTTCACTCTTGCAATCTATCTAGGATTTCAGCATCTTAACTCCTAACACTCCATTGCAAGTTTTATTTAATGATTGTAACAATCTATAACATGGAGGTATTTTTATAGACTCTCATTCTCTTCCTCTTCTCTTTGCCTACCTACATTTGCTTGCTACAGGATTTAACTGCATGGTTTACCTGTATAAATATTTATATACTTAACTCATGCAGATATCCTACATATAGCAAGAAATAACAAAAAATTAAAAGGCTATTACAAGGGAATGTTTTATTTAAAAAGGTATCTTTATTGTTAAAAGTATTAAGTATAGTTAAAAGACTTTCTCTTCTATCACCATTGATCCCTCCACCGTGTGCCTGCTCTTCCCTGACCTTTACCACTTAATCCCTCCTCATCTACTCCTCACCCCTGCTTACCTTTTGAGAAGCATCTATCTGTTCTTAAGAGTTCTTTAAAGTCATATTCAAATTTTATGTTTTTAATTCTTTTACTTATATCACTTTTCTCTTAATATCCTAAAGTTAAAGGACATTGTGGTAGTAAATCTATTATTCTATAATTTACCTTAGTCCCTTAATGAGGCATAACGTCGCCTAATTATGCACAAAACATAGGAATAGAAACATATTTGAAAAAAAGATCTTGCTCTATTTTAGACATGAGGATTATCATTTTAAAAAGCATTTGTGCTGTTGGTTTTAACAAAATATACAAACACTTCCAATAGTTCACCCACATACATGTAATAGCAATCTCAGTGAACTTTGGCTTTAGATGGCATATTGCGGAATATGGTTAGCCTCCACTCTAGTCTACAAAGTTTCAATTACAGAAGGTAAATAAATCCCAACAGAAATGGCTGCCTCCACGGAGGGAGCAGAAGGCTTGGCTCCACTCCACAATACAAAGTTTCAATTGTAGAAGGTAAATAAATCCAAGATACCAGGGCCTCCACTTGGGTCACCAGGGGAAGTGGCTGGCCTGCAAACCACCACAGGCCCCTGACCTGGCTGCCTCACACCTTTCAGGACAAACCAGCTGGCCTCCACCCATGCACCAGGCCTCAATCCTAGCTAATAAAAGAGTAATATGCAGATTGACCAGCACTCCAACATACAAGCTGGCAACCCCATGTGATCAAAGATCCTGCCCCCAGGTGTACACAAGATGGCCACCACAAGAAGACCAGCAGGGGAGGGCAGTTGGGAGGAACCAGGTCTGCAAGGGAGGGCATTTGGGGGTGATCAAGCCTGCAGGGTAGGGCAGTTAGGCTGGCAGAGGAGGGAAGCTGGAAGCAAACAGGCTGACAGGGGAGCACTCAGACATAAATCAGGCCAGCAGGGGAGTGGTCAGGGGGTGGTCAGGCTGGCAGGAAGAAGCGGTTAGGGGCAATCAGGAAGGCAGGCAGGAGAGCAGTTGGAAGCCAGCAGTCCTAGATTATGAGAGGGATCTCTGACTGCCCGTTTAGGCCCAATCCTACCTGGGCCTAAACAGGCAGTTGGACACCCCTTGAGGGGTCCCAGATTATAGAGGGTACAGGCTGGGATGAGGGACACCCCCTCTCCTGTATACAAATTTCATGCACCAGGCCTCTAGTAGGAATAATAAAACCATCTATTTCAAGTGGTTGTTTTTAAGTTTAAGTGAGTTAACTTGTGTAAAGTGATCATTAAATTATTGCTTTATTTTGCTTGTTGTTTGTTTGTTTTTGTTTGTTTTTACTGTCTGGTCTCTGCATGGATTGGATAGTTCTACCTGTGATGTGAATAATGAGTGGGAGTAAAACCGACGTAAAATCCCTGATCCATTTTAGATATTTGCATGGCATCTTTTTTCCTGTAATATTTTATCTTTTATGTTTTATAGGTGATACCCTAGGATGTAGGTCTTTAAAAATAAAAAGTAAGAGAGAGGGATAGAGAGTTAGAAACGTCAATGAGAGAGAAACATCAATCAGCTCCCTCCTGTACATCCCCTACTAGGAATGTACCCGCAACCAAGCCAAGGTACATGCCCTTGACCAGAATTGAACTTGGGACGCTTCAGTCCACAGGCCCATGCTCTATCCACCGAGCCAAACCAGCTAGGGCTAGAATGTAGGTTTTATCATGCTTTGCAATTTCAGAAATCTATGGGTTTCAAATATTCTCTGGTTTGGTCTTTTTATTCAATCTCAACCCTGCTTTACTAATATCCTGAAATCTAGTTATGTTGAATTTCCATCATGACCCATGTCTGATAATTTTAATCTTGTATCTTGTATGAAAACCACTTTCCCTTACTGATTTCTATCTGACAGAACTGATTTTTCATTCAAGTTTAAGGATTACATGCCATTGGACTCCTTACCTGAACTTACTGTGTCTCTACTTTATAGGAAGAACCACTTCTCAAAAGAATGATTCTTTAATGTTCATGTGCATAACCACTACCTCAGTTAGATCACTAAAAATGTATATTCTCAGGTTCCATCCCCAAACACTAAGTCAAAATATCTGAAATGAACTCAAAGAATATGAATTTTTAACTAATGAGGCAAATTATTTCTATATCATTCTATGTTCATATTTTGAAAAACCCTACATTAGGAGAATGTAAAATTTATATCCATGAAGAATTATTTTCAAATAACTCAGTAGGCACTTTGTGTTTGGTACTAAATATAGATTTACTGACAAATAATAAAGTTAAGTATTCATCTCTTAAAATTTCTAAATGCCAATTAGGGTTTCACCTTTAATCACATTTCTCCATATAATCCCCTTCCCACAGAGCAGTGAGAGAGATAATTTAATATACCAAACAGATGTCCTGTTCAAAAACTTCTAATAGCTTCCTAACATCATTGCAAAAACAAACAAAAAAATCATCGAAACCTTTTTCTTCTGTCTTTGTCTGGTCACTTCCTCCTTTCTGGCTATATGTCTCAGCATTATTTCCTATTTTTGTTTGTGTGTTTGTTTAAATAATGTCAACTGTATCTTTTTTTCATTGCTCAAAAACACCAAGCACATGCTCACCATGGGGATTTTTGTCACCACTATTATCTGGGAAGGTCTCACTTCTTTGTCACCCTTCTTTGAGGATAATTGCACAGTTTTCTTATTTCAGGTCCTACTTCAAATATCATCTCTTCAGAGAGGCATTCCTAAACACCCTACATAAAATACCTCCCACCACCATCAGCCCATCAGCCACCCCACAGAATCTCCAGCACTTAGAACTGGAAGAGTCACACAGGAAGCTCAAGAGAGATGTGTAGAATAATGAGTGGAATGCAGGTGTAGAAGCTCTATCCTAGTCTCCATTATTTGTCTATAGGATATCTATACCTCATTGATTACAGAATGTTAATGCTGAAATATTCACATTGGTATATTGAAATAAGTATTTCATCAATTTGAAAAAGCCTATAGAGCCGAAACCGGTTTGGCTCATTGGATAAGAGTGTCGGCCTGTGAACTGAAAGGCCCCAGGTTCGATTCTGGTCAAGGGCATGTACCTTGGTTGCGGGCACATCCCCAGTAGGGGGTGTGCAAGAAGCAGCTGATTGATGGTTCTCTCTCATTGATGTTTCTAACTCTCTATCCCTCTCTCTCTTTCTCTGTAAAAAAATCAATAAAATATATTTTTTAAAAAGCCTATAGAAGCTTCCACAATTTGAAGAAATATGTCTTCAGTTTCAGCCACCAAGTGAAGTTGTATAAAAATAAAAAAATAAGAAATATCAGAATAAACGAAAGAAGTTAACAAGACAGTCTGTCCAAAAAATTAATTTGTCATTGAATCAGCTACTTTTCTTATTTAAAAAATATTAATTAAATATTTGAAACATTAAATGGTTGATTAAATGTTTTTAAAAAATTTGATAGTCATTTTAAATTTTAGTTTATTTAAGTAGTTTTATTACATTTTCTTATTATTAGAAACTATATTTTAAAACAAAAATAATAGGGAGATTTAAAACTCACATACACACAACACACACACACACACACACACACACACACACACACACACACACGTATATCTTTGCCAAAATGTTCAATTTAAATCTCAGGAAATGATCCTTGTGTCATTTTAATTCCATTTAAAGTCTTGTTTTATTTTACTAATATTTGCCAAATACCATTCTAGTTCAAAGATTTGAAATTTTCTGTTATAGCTTTGAAATTGTTATGCTTTGCTTTTTATCTACAAAGCTTAAATGACTTCCAATATGAATTAAGCAAATGAGCCATATTCCTGAAGTCAGAATAATATATCATTCAATGAGCTATTATGTGATCAGATACATTTACAAAAAAAACTGGTTTTGGCTGAAATAAGCAAAGCTTTTTGGCTGGTTCTTTAAAATATGGCTAATTCTATCACCATATGGTTTGTAAACAGCCATAAGTAGCTAAATTACAAAGAGCTAAATTTAGACTATACCCATGACAGCAAAACATTCAGAGATTCCCATGAGGTAAATATCTTGTTTTATTACACTCATTATGGTGCACTTTTGAGAGTATTTCAAAAATTGTCTAGTGTCTGCAAAGGCCCATGTCCAGAATCAATTTTTTTTTTTTTTTTAGTTACAGTTTGAACAAATTTTTTCTTCGTGGATTGTTAGCTATAATTTACATCTCTTAGAAATATAATGTATTTTGTTTGTATAGAAATTTAATGTGAGTTGTCATACAACTTTAGATTAAAAAGAGTATAAAATAGAATAAATTGAGTATCCTCTTTTTTGAAACCCTATTGTTAATTCAAATACATGAATACTGTGAAGAGCCTTAGGAAATCAGTATAGTCAACTATTGGTAAGTACACATGTTATTCATCAAATTTATGGATATCTATAATAATTTCCCTAGCTAGGAAAAATATCAATATATGCAGTTTACTCAAGGTTTATCTTTCAAAATTAAATCTTGATTAATTATGATATTTTCTTGTTGGTTATAAAACTGGGGGATAAGAGACAAACTTGGGGGTGGGTGTCCAGCTTTATAACCCTAATTTTGTCTAATCACATTTTCTCATGTGATTGTAATATTCCTGCTTTAGCAAATTTAGCTTGCTAAAGATAGTGCGTCTTTTATCAACGATAATTGCATTTTTCTACTTTTTGATTACATAACCTAGAGTCATTTAGTCTCTAAAACCCTACATTTTCTCATTTGGAAATAGATATAATAGTTCTCATCTCAAAATACTAGGAAATATAGTGTATTTAAGAAGTGAATAAGATAGTCTATTTGGTTGGACCATATAAAATTGCTTGTGACTATGTTAGTGATGCTTGGTTTTACATAGCAAGTTCACGTGGTCCATGTGTCCAGATCCTATCACATGTCACTTAGATCAGAATTGTTAGTAGTGGACCAAGGGCATACATATATCCTTAAAATTCCAATGTGATTTTCATATGTGGCGAGGGTTAAGAACTGCTGATGGATGTAATTCACTTTTTTTCATAGAATCTCAGTATCCTCTATCATAAGAGTAATCACTGTATCAACAGAATTACCTCCTGTACAAAAGGATAGATAGAATATTTTTTTAAAAAATGTAATAAGTATTAAAGTTGACGTGTTTTTAAATGTATTCAAATTCAATGTTATCCCATGTAGCCTTTAAATATGACTCTTCCCAGGAGAGTGGATTATAAAACAGTGCATAGAGATTGCTAGAGTATCATTGATAATGCCTGCTTTTGATAAAAAGAAATGCAGGGATATTTTAATTAAGTTTGAGACTCCCAAAAAGCAGCTATGGAAGATATGATCAAGTTTAATAATAATATAAGTAAATAACAGTGAGAGTGCCTTTAGTCTAAATCCAGGGCTCTTCAGGGAGGTGGGAAAGGTTTTACGAGCTCTGCCCCATAGGTGAGAATCTAGAGGAAGCCTCCATGTCAGGAAGGTAGGAGAGAAGAGGGGCATAAGACAAAGTGACTGGGTATAAATGCAGCAACTTTCAATGAAGTATAAAAAATACACAATTGCTTTCCTCAATGATCAAGTTTCTTATAAAGAGAACATTTTCTTAATGTGTTAAAATATTGCAAACATATAAATTCCAAAGCTTTATTTTTTCCTATGGATGTATATTTTAGATGAGATTAGTGGCCTCTAAGGGGTACAAAATTCAAGACATTTGCAAGAGACTTCTTTTTATTTTCAATATTGTTTTCAACTATTTTTCTTTTTCTATCTACTTGCAAAAGAGATGTGTTTAGTTGCACCTAAATGAGGGCTTTAATTTGTGTGAGTTTTAGGTAGCATCTCAAGAAGAAAATCATAAACATCATAAATTACACACTGATTTTACATGTTTTAATGGAACTACATATAAGTTATAATTTAAAAAACTCACAATGTTTTCAATTTATTGTGCATCAAGTATATTTGTGCTGCACAGTGGATATAGTCCAGATTTTTTTTAATGTAAACATTTTTTTTACCTATCCTTATGAAGGTTATTGTTAATAGAAAATATTTGAAAATGGAACTGGATATTTTATTCAGTTTTGCTTTAAATGTGTTAAGTATTCCATATTTATTATTTCTCCCTTAAGTTTTTTTTCCTTCTTTCAATATAGAAGTATTTTTTAATCTCAAATTCTTGCAAATTTATAATTTTAAAACATATAAATAAGATTTTAAAAGTTATGGCATTTCAAAAATGCACTTTTCAATTTCTCTTAGTTTTCACTTTCAAATATCTTACAATATCATGTGAGATAAGAATTGAGTATCTTTGAAGCATTCAAAAGTAGAGATATTTTAAAATATTTTATAATTATGATAAATATTTTAAAAGAATGTTATGTATCTCACTACCTGAATGTTTTTTCCACACAGGACCTATGTGTTTGCACTAATATGTTACATCATGCATGGATTTTAGGGCCAATCTTAAATAGATATAGAAAAATGTACTGACTGTGAATCTTTTTTTTTTTTTTTTTTTAACCTCATGACACTGAGCTATCAAATTCAGGTAACTTGCACAATACCCCAAAGTCTAAATTTGTCTCAGTTTCTTTATGGTGTCATTTAACATGTTGTCCTCTCTACACTTTCTAAAAATTGATAAATCGGTCTATAAATTTCCTTCTAATGTACTTCCATATTAATAGATAAATACTTTTGATACAATTATATTGGTAATTTAGAGTGAACATATTTTATCCTGCTATATTTTAAGAGTGGGTTTTGATATGAAAGGAAATAGAGAGAGAGGCTGCCATCCAGAGGGATGAAGATTCAGGGCATAAGCCTGCCAACTTTAACTGAGACACAACCCAATATGTAATGGATTGTTTGAAGGGAGGTAAAATGTCCAAATAGGACTAGTTCTGAATGCTGATATAAAATCTATAATGTGCAATGGCCATAGCAACTGTAAAACAGACAAGAAAAGGTGACATGAAAAGAAAGTTAAAATACTGAAAAGGAAATTGCCTGACTTCCAAATTGCTTTGTGGTTCAAAAGTTTGACAAAGCAAAAAAAAAAAAAAAAAAAAAAAACCAACAAAAAAACATGACACAAATTAGAAATGCAGCATCCACATTAGCTTTTGTCTATTAATTTTTTCATTACTTAATTTAAAGCATGTTTAATGAGCACCTACTAAGTGCTGGACAATGTGCTAGCTGTTCTGAGAGGACCATGCTCCTCAGTTCCCTTCAGCCACTTAGAGATCATTTACCTCCACAATGTGCTCCTGTGTTACACATCACTATGGAACTTATCACTAGGTTGTGTAGCTATCTGTTGATTTTTCTCCATTCCCCTGCTACTACATTTCAAACTTCATCTTTGTATTTGATTACTAAATATAATACACTACCAGTCAGATTCTCAAATGCGTGTTGAATGAAAAAGCAAAGCATGATCCTTGCTTTAGGAAGGGATCATAAACTCAAAATTGTCGCTTTTGGAGACTAAGAGAGATTATATTATGGTTTGATAATGTTGATATAAAGGAGATGACATTTAGATACTAGCCTTATCTAATAAAAATCAAATATGCATATTGACCATCACTCCACAACAAAGATGGCAACAACAGCCATAAGGAGGGAATATGCAGATTGATGCTACAAAGATGGTGACAGGATGCAGGCATTCTGTACCACCTCGGCCGCTCCAAGCCTCTGGGCACCGTGCTAAGGCAGAGGGCGGCTTCGGCCAGAGCGTAGGTGGAAGGTGGTGGCCAGAGTGAAGGCCCGGGTCCCAGGGGCTGGCAGACTGGAAGAAAGGCCTATTCTTGCACGAATCTTTGTGCATCGAGCCTCTAATGAATTCATAATCAGCTATTTGTTAGGGCTGAACAGGAGGGATTGGTAGCTGGTGTATTGGTATGGAGCCGGCAGGATCATGATTCTCTTAAAGAGCAATAAAATAGAGTATGTCTGATGGGCTGGGAAAGCTGATGGGGGCCAGATTATGAAGGAACTCAGACACGATGCTAAAGAAAGTGGATATTTTTCTGATGGTAGTAAGGTGTCAGTGGAGGTAACCAAAGTCTGATAGAAGATTATCCTGATAACACCTTAGAGGAAAAATGGGTCAAATTAGGCTATTGCCAGAGATCAGTTTAGAATTATTGCAGAAATCTGGGAAGGCACTTATTAAGGTCTGATCCAAGATGTTTGCATTGGATCTAGTCATGAGATCCATTATAGGTACTGCAATTTAAGGAAACCTTTGAGCTACATTTATAACTGCCTTTAGAAGGTAGGTCTATACCCCTTAGTCTTTGCCTAATTTACACCCTAGTGAGTTCACACTCCAAATACAACTCAACATTAGTTCAACAGTCAAACCTAGGAGGTAGCATTATTAGCCTGAATCAAGAGCCCTAATAATGACTCTTACTACTAAAAAACTAGATTTGTAACTTACAGCTTGCTAGAACTTAAATTAGAACTTCCATCGCAGCATTAAATGTCATGAACATGTTATAATTTTAATGTATTGCATTAATGCATCCCAGCTACTAGCTCTGGCTGTTGTCATTTCTTCATTAAAACAAATAATAATAAGTGAAAATGCTGTTTTTCCAGTTCAGTTAATCATTCATTATATAAAATTATTTTTTATGCCCAGCAATCTCATCCCCATCATCACAAAAAGAAAAGAGAACTGCAGTGAGGAATTTCACAATTGGTTGCTTTCCAGAACAAGTTCCCTAACAACCTAGTTTTCATGTAAAGGAGGGAATGAGTTGTGCATTTTCTAACAGGACTGAAATCAAATTGAAGCTGCCTGCATTCTGAATCTTAGTCTTAAATTAATTGTCCCCAAAATTCCCATTGTTAGGAGAGGAGGGAAAGGGCCTGGAGTTATTATCCAGCAGAATTATCTCTAATATTTAAAGAAAACATTTCCTTTGAAACTCCAAGGGAGAGGAATTTCAGTAATGACAGCTGGGATATTTGAATAAATGAGGTGTGTGCACTTGGTATAGTTCTGGAGCTTTCTATCTCTTTGACCTTCAAAGGGGAACTTTGAAATCCACTTCACAGAGCTCAGATGAAAATGGATACATAAAAAATGAGAAAGAAGTCATTCATGCATTTGGCAAAGATTAATAGAAGACTACTGTTTGTGTTGTAGAATTATATGGAGACTATCTTATTATACTTTTACACAGAACATTTTATTTTACTTTTGTTTGTTGATTGGAGAAAGAGAAAGACAGAGAGAGAGAAAGAGAGAGAGAGAGATTAATTTGTTGTATATTGATGCATTCATTGGTTGATTCTTATATGCGCCCTGACCAGGGATCAAATCTGAAATTTTAGCGTATTGTGATGATGCTCTAACAAACTGAGGTACCTAATCGGGACAAGCATTATCAAATATCACTCTCTAATTTCTGACTACATTCAGCTATCCCCCTGGAAAATTAGTCAAAGATATAATATAGAATAAATCTAAATATTGGATATACTAAGGATATCAATTCAGTTGTACATCTAATAGTTACTGGTTTACTACTAAAATTTGGAACTAAAATATAAGAGTATTACATAAAAAATAACAAAATAAAAATTGACAATGAAAGTAAATAAGCAATATCAACCTCATAGTAAGGTGAAATAATCAAATGGAAATTTAAAAAATAATAAGAAAACAATTCATTACTTTTTTTATTAATATTGTAGATGAACATGAAAAATAAATAAAATATTTAAATTATAATAACAAATGTTTTATTAAAAAATCAAGTGTCAGCCGAAACCGGTTTGGCTCAGTGGTAGAGCGTCGGTCTGCGGACTGAAAGGTCCTGGGTTCGATTCCGGTCAAGGGCATGTACCTCGGTTGCGGGCACATCCCTGTAGGGGGTGTGCAAGAGGTAGCTGGTTGATGTTTCTCTCTCATCGACGTTTCTAGCTCTCTATCTCTTTCCCTTCCTCTCTGTAAGAAATCAATAAAATATATTTTTAAAAAAATCAAGTGTCTATTATTTGCTCAAAAAAACCTAACTCTATGAGATAATTGTACAAAGATTTGTATAACTTTGCTTGTGAAAATAATGCTAAAAGTGATATTAATGAGGCAGTAGTATTAATGAAATACCTCATAGAAAGATCATTTATTATTCAGTGCAATACAGTCAAGCAAGTTTCAAGTTGTATAATTATGGTAGGAGCAGAAAATGACAAAGATAGAAGAAACTTTGTTACAGGGTACAATTTAAATATAGTATTTGAGTAATGACTAGGGAAGACATTTTCCCCTGAAATTAGAACCACCTTATCGCTTTCTTTTTCAAAGTGTTTCATCATTATGTTATACCTGTTGAATTTAAATGACTGTGATATTCTTTTTCCTACCTTGGCACATTTTCTAAAGATTATCTGAGGTATATTAATAATTCTTAATTATGTTTTAAACATTGGTTCTAAGTGGCAAAACAATTAAAATATTAATCGTTTGTGGTTTAATTTCTTGATAGATATTTCTTCTGCAAACTACTCTTGACCGCGATTTTGAATTATATTGTGCTTGTTTAATGTAGCATGTACACTTTCCTGGCTCAAAGTGGGATGCTTCACAAAACTGTATAAAACTGGTTTGTTTTGTTAATTCTCCAGCAGTATGGTATGCTGCATGCATAATTCAACTTGTTGAAGCATGCTAGAAATTTTTTCTTTATTGTGAAAATTGTATCAACACGTAGAAATTAATTATTTGTTATCACACAAAGAACTTTTATGCTATAGTCACACTTTTGTTTCACTCTAAAGTCTTGATTTGCAAATGTGAGTGAAAGATTAACTTTAAATATCCAGAGATGATTAGCTGCCAGCTCTAATCAAATTGAGGAGTAATTAGCAAATCAAAACTTGATTAGCTCTTTGCTTGATTTACTAAAATTATAGTTTTTGTAGTTTAAATAATGGGGGAGGGGCGTTGGTTATATGCCAAATACAGTAGAGCCTACTATGCTGGGGCAAGAGGGGAACTTCCTGCCTTAAGTACTTCCTAAATGACTATGTTTTTGTCCCTCTGTGACACTATAGATATTAGCATTTCACATTGCTTTTCTGAGAATAAAGCTTTCTCTTAATTATTACATATAATAACTAGGCTGTATATTAGTTACCTTTTGAAGGATTATTTTTAATGTATGTGGAGTCATTGTTTAATCATGGGTAAGTCGGGTACCGGCAGGATTTTTTTCACTTCCTGGATATAAAAGATTTGCTAGTCATGCCTATTTACACACTAAATTCTTGGATATTTAAAATTCAGGAAAAGAAAATTAGTATACCACTGTATTACTCTGCAAGGACAGCCATAACAGAATACCACAGGCTGGGTGGCTTGAACAACAGGATTTTTACTTTCTCATGGTTCGGGAAACTGGAAGTCTAAGATCAAGGTGCCAATAAGGTTGTTGCCTGGTTTGGCCTCCTGTGTTGTAAACAGCTGCTTTCTTCTGTGTACTTACATAGGCTTTCTTCAGCACTGCAGATGGTGGTGGTGGAGGAGATACTGTTGATGTCTTTTTCTCCACTTATTAGGTCACAAGTCCAATCGGATGAGGGGCCTAACCTTGTGACCTCACTTTGCCCTTTTAACCTTCATATAGGTAATAGTTTCCAAATACTGTCACAATGGGCCTTAGGCCTTCAACTTGCAAATGTTGAGAGACACATTTCAGTATAGCAACCACTGATCAGTGTTTTTATACAGACTTATAGGAACAACCAAATGATACAAGAGAAGAGAACTGTTGCTGTGCATTGACCATCACTGACAACAGCAGCTATAATTTTGTTTCACTCTGATGTCTTGGAGGCATAGCAGCTGGATTCAGAGCTTACAGTATATATCTCTAGCATCTATGGAGAAAACAGAGCTATAGTCATCCTTTCAGAGTTTATCCTCAAGCAGTGGGGGTTTTTGGTCACAGATAACAAATATGACATCTTTTATGTGAAATTATATCTTAAACTGATGCTCATTTATTCTTACAACTCAAAATATGTATTTTCATAACTTCATACAATGATATTTTATATAAAAATATTAAGAAATAAAATAAGACAATAAAAGAATAACCTTATTTGCAAAAGTAGAATATTTAGAGGCAGACAGAATGCTCATAACCATATTAGCTTATCATAAAATAAAGTTTTTATCCAGTGTATTTGCATTTTAAGAAGGAGTATTATAAACACACCATTAAAAATATTGAAGACCCAAAGAAAGGAATAGAATTTTAGGGACCAAGACAATCTTTTCATTTGCTCTCAAAGCACAACATAAAGAGGGTCTGTTATTACTTATACTTGAGGACTAGGCCAGATATAAATTAGAGGATAAATTGTTATTACAGTGATATCTGTCATATTAGCTGCCAATGTGTTTTGCTGTTACTTATTGACTCTACTTTGTCACTATTCAAAAGATAGTAATAATAAATAAATTATTTGAACTGTCTTTTATCTTAGGCTTATGGTAAAACATTAGGTATGGTGTAGGTCTCCTATCCTATATAATGAAAGCCTAATATGCCAAGTGCTTGGTCGTCAGGTTGGCTGTTCAACCAATCAAAGCATAATATGCTAATGATATACTAAGGCCACTTAACTGCTCACTATGACATGCACTGACCACCAGGGGGCGGATGCTCTGACTGATGGGTTAGCTTGCTGATTGGTCTGGTTGATCCTGATCCAGACTGAGTGAAATGGGCCAAATGCATCCTGGAGCCCTCCCACATCCCTCCCTAGCTGGCCAACCTCCCATGTTCTTCCATGCCCCTGATCATGCACCAGTGGGGCCCCTCAGTGGGCCTGTGCCCTCTCACAATCTAGGACCCCTAAAGGGGTGTCGGAGAGCTGGTTTCGGCCTGATCCTGCAACCATGCCAAAGGACCCCACTGGTGCATGAATTTGTGCACAAGGCATCTAGTCTATAAAATAAAAACCTGAGCAACCTTTATGGTGGAACAAACAGAACAACCAGAGGCTATGATGCACACTGACCACCAGGGGACATATGCTCAATGCAGGAGCTTCCCCCTGGTGGACAGTGCACTTCCACAGGGCAAGCGCCTCTCAGCCAGTGGCAGTGGTGTGAGTATCTCCCACCTCAGCAGCAGTGCTAAGGAGCAGCGAGCCTAGTGGTAAGGAGTGAGCAGGTAGGCAGTAAGGAATGAGGGTTCCTGGATTGTGAGAGGGATGTCTGACTGCCAGCTTAGGCACAATCTCTGAAGAGATGGTGCCAAACTGGCAGGTGGACATTTCCCAAGGGGTCCTGAACTGTGAGAGGGCAAAGGCTGAGCTGAGGGACGCCCCTCCGCCAGTGCACAAATTTCCATGCACTAGCCCTCTAGTAGACATATAAGGTGCATCTGTACATAATATAACATGTATTTTATCTATAAAAACCAAGAAAACTATTCTAGGGCTTTTTGCTAATATGAGTTGGATTTGTGATCTTGGTCATTTTAACTGTTTAGAGTTTGGTGTTATCACCTATAATATAAAATGGTTAAATTAGAACAGTAATGGCAAATATAAAGGATGCACTTCCAATCCCCTGTCCCCCACTACACACCCACGTAAGACTCACCCAAATAATCAATTAATCAATCAATCAATCAATCATATATTCTTTTCTTGCTTAAAACTTAAAATATTTGTTTTAACTTATACCACAAAGCCATTGCCTCTTATTTGACTTTAGCAGTGAAAATAAAGACTATTTTTGTAATTCCAATATATAGATATACACAAAATATTCCTTTGGGCTAAAATTTGTGATTGTATGATTTCTTGTTTCTAGAAAGATACCTCACTCAGAGTAGATCCCAGTAATTTGTTAAATACATACATATGTAAAATCAATTAGAAGTTCTTAAAGATACTAAAGTAAATTAAAGGACCACCCTTATGTTATCAAGAAACAAAACAAAACAAAACAGAAAAAACACTGAAGTTCAGTTATTCTGAAAACTCTAAAACATTTTTGAAAAGTGATTTTTTTGGTGTGATTTTGAATATTTGAGGGAATTCTCCAGAGTGATTTGTTGTTGTTGTTTTCTATTTTGATAAAATGTCATTTTAAAATAAAGTTCATTACAAAATAGTACAAAAGACAAAAGACAAGATGCATTCTTATTTTATAAACTAAAGGCCCAATGCATGAACTTCATGTAAGAGTAAGCCTTCACAGCCTCAGCAGCTCCTCCATTAAGTTGCTGCAGCTCCGGCTTCATCCAGAACGTAGTCCAGAAGGATGTCTGGACTGCCATTTGATCAATTTGCATATTATGCTTTTATGATTATAGATATGTTTAGATTTTTAATTATCACCCAACATTTCTGGGCCGCCACTTATTGAAACAATGAAAACTACTAAGTCAATTCAATTCCTATTTAGTCTTTGCATATCAACAGTGATTAATTTTTCACAGGTTTATAAAAATAAGAGACAGGAATTGATTTGACATCAGTCTATTGAAGTTCTTATACCAGTAGGTCCATCCTGGGCTTAATTCAATCTACCTTTATCATTTTCCTAGTCTCATTCATATGTCCTCATTCTTTATCCTGCATTTCTATTAATTCTATTTATTTTCTTGGTTTAGTAGGCAATTGAAATGATTTATCTCTTGCCTATCAAGGAATTGTTTCACAAAGCTCTTGTCTTAACTTGAATACAGATTTTTGCCCATGTTTCGATAATGTAATTTAGGTAATTTTGACAGAGACAAAGCCAGTTCATTAAAGTTAATTAAAATTTTCCATCTCTTCACTTCCAATTAGTTTAATTGATATGACATATTTTTTTCCTATGTAATGTCTCACTGTTATCAGTAGGCAGTACACAGGTTTTGCTTGTCTGTCAAATAAGTAGCAATTATTAAAATAATCTTAAAGTAGACATTATTTCATGTTTTAATTGTCCTCTTGTCTTTAAACAGCTAACTCTTTTAATTAGTTTTTACTACATTTTATGTAGTGATTTTAATTTGTTCTTGAAGGTTTTTTGTTTTGTTTTCTATCTGGGGACCAGAAAAGTTTAATGAAATGCAAAAGAAGTAAGGGATAGTAGTACAATATATTTAACTACATTGTAGATAAAATATTATTTTAAGACTATAGAGTTTTTAAATTTATCCTGATTCCTTATGCCACTCCTTATTGTTTAAAATAATTTTTAGATGCACACCTTATTTTATTTTCTCCATTACCATCTATCCCTACTATACCATCTTCCACCTCCACCTATCCCTCACAATCACTATACTGTTATCCTTGCTCATGAGTTGTCTCTCATTTGTTTTTCTTTTTTGATCAATCCTTTCATCCAGCCACACCCTCCATCACTACCAGAGTTGTCTCCCTACTCCCTACCTATGAGTCTGTCTCTAATTTTTTCTTGGTAGTTCAGTTTAAAGATCATTGATGTTACAAGATTTATATATTGCACCATGTACCCAACACCCAAAGTCAAATCTGCCACCATATATTAGGGTCTCCTTCTTCCCTCAACTTCTTTCCTCTGGCAACCACTACACTGCTGTATGTGTTCACGAGTTTTAGTTTTATATCTCACATATGAGTAAAATCAGATGGTTCTTAATTTTTTCTTACTGACTTACTTCACTTAGCATAATATTCCCAAGGTTTATCTAAGTTATGGCAGTATTTCATCCTTTCTTATGGCTGAGCAGTATTCTATTGTGTACATGTACCATGCCTTCTTTATTCAGTCCTCTGATGCTTGACACTGGCTGTTTTCATGTGTTGGCTACCATGATTAATGCAGCAATGAACATAAACTGCATATATCTTTGTGAATACATGATTTTTCAGATATATGGCCAGAGAGGGATTGGTGGGTCATATGTTAGGTCTATTTTTAAGTTTGTAAGGAATTGCCAAACTGCTTTCCATACTTTTTGTACAGTCTACTTTCCCACTAGCAGTGAATGAGGGTTCTCTTTTTTTCCACACCCTCTCCAACACTTGTTATTGCTTGTCTTGTTTATAATAGTAACTCTAACAGGTGTTAAGTGGTATTTTAGTGTAGTTTTGATTTGAATTTCATTAATTGCTAGTGAGGTTAAACATCTTTTTATAGAAACCCACACCTGAAACTTATATGGTCATCACATGATCATGTCAACCAATGTCACCCCAATAAATTTAATTTAAAACTAAAACATAATAAAGATCTCAAATTAAAAAAAGCAACAATAACCAAGTTTACACCTAGAGAAACTATAATAAAAAGAACAGGTAATCACAAAGTTAGCAGAAGAAAGAAAATAATGAAAGTAGGGACTAGATAAACAGTGGAAATGATCAGCAAAACAAGAGCTGTCTTATTGAAAGAATTAAGGGTTGACAAAACTGTAGCTAGACTGACTAAAAAATAAAAGGAGAGAAAACTTAAATAAATAATATAATTAAATAATTAATATCACAATTCTTCAACTTGTAGACTTTAAATATACACAATTTTATTTTTTAATTATACCTCAATGGGAAAAAATAAGTAAAGATAATTTATCACATGAGAAAGGCAACTATTTTGAATTCTGTTTAAACCTAAAAAAACTGTTATAGATATATGATCGAAGATATTTTTATAGATTAAATGCTATATTTATACTAAGGATAAGTCTGTTATTAAAATTTTTCTCCAAGGCTGAGGTTTACCTGAATAACTTAGTTTTACAGACACATTACAAATTTTTAAGTTCATCTTTGTGATGTTTTTGCATTTTGCTTTTGTGAAAGCCATGTAATATTCATGAATGTATAATCTGTCAATGGTAGTTTTGTTACTGAACACAGGTTCAGCTGCCTGCCACAGTGAAAGAGGAGAGAGGAAAGAGGTTTGTTCATGTGCCAGTAGCCTGAAAAGATGCAGAACTCCCATCCCAAAACCCATCTTAACATCTCAGTGCAGGCAGGAGTTTTGTAGGGAGAGAGAGGGAAAACAGAACCAAGCAATTATGAGGAGGGACTGTGGATGTGCAGTCAGTGTCCTTGTTGGTTTCAATATGTATATTTAATGCCAGCATACCGGATTTAATCAGTGCTGGCCAAATTCCTATAGGTGTATGAACTGCAACAACTGAAGTCATGATCAAGGCCATTTTTTCCACAAGCAGAAACTGAAACAGTTGATACCTGTGATATCATTATAAGGAAACTGTCAGTATGTGAGTTCTTTTTATACGTCAGTACATTTTATTCTACTTCTATGTCATGGTAAATCAAGTTAGTATAAAGTTTTGGTCCCATTTACAGTTTAGGCTCTTATATTATTACTAATAAATTTAGACTCATAAATCCCCCTCTTTTTCCTTCCACAGTGGGTTTTAGGTCATGGAAAAAAGAAAATAAGTTTCTGGTCATTTATATTTTTACATATTCCACTTGCCCTCTATTCATAAAGATAAGTTAATCAGATTTTTTGTAGAGAATTTTTTTTACAATATAACATCCTTCTCTATGACAAATGAGATCACTTAAATATGTGAATTTTGAAGCAATAACAAAACAAACTAGACAATAAGTATCTTACAAAAGTGTTATTTGTATTTAGAATACTTATTTTATTCCTAAGATAAGCAATTAGCATCGATTTCCCTGCAATGTAGATCTCAACATTAATCTCTACTTTTTGAGACCACTTCTGTTTCTTAAGTGCTTATCCTGTTTATTTTAAAGTTAATAAGCATATTTGCTCATTGGTTAGTGTAATATTTTTGTAGAGTCCTTGAAATGATCATTCTAACTTAATGATTGTATAGAACAGAAAAGTTAACAAGTAGCCACAAAATATGGTGGAAATGTGCATTGCTTCTTAATTTTTATCTTGGATTTTGTTTCCCAGGAAGTTCTAACTTCCATGTTTTGGAATATGTAAAGCAAAAAAATCTATTCTAAAAAGAAGCAACATTTAATTATTATTATGTTCCATAACAACGAAACTCAGACAACACTGTCGTGGGTGCCTTTCAATACAGAAATTGCTATATTAAAGAAATGGTGTTTATTATAAGGATATGGTTCACATAGAACTAAAGAAAAGTCTTAACAATTGACTTCACCAGGGCAGCTCTTAAATCTCCAAGGGCACCATGATTCTACCTTCTTGAGTTCTGTCATTGTGTGACTCAGCTATGAGCTCACTCACATTCTGTCTCTCATGTTTCAAATTCTAAGAGTTAGTTGGTTCAGTCCAGTTAAGGATTTCCTCCTCTCTTGTGGTCAGGGACTGGTCAACTATGGTCAGAATAGATTCTGTCACATTATACAATGGTACAACTAGGCCTGTGGGAGAGGGCATATATGAGATATGGTTGTAGAGAAGTCAGGATGAAAAGAGATCAAGGAAGCAATCAATAGCTACTAAAGTCATCACTCTCAGTCTTTTTGAGGCTTATTGGTTTTGCATCCTGTCTATGAAATCTGTTCACTTCTGAAGAGAGCTGTCACCTTTCTCTTTAAACCCTAGTATTTCTAATTTTATATATTTAAATTGAACTTGTTATATTCTGCCCTGCATGCTAGCTGTTTTTATGGTTATTTGTTTTATCTCCTCAGATGGATGAAACAGACTGGGGGCGGGGGAAGAGGAAGAGATTAACCAAGTAATTTATATGCATATATACATAGCCAATGGACACAGACAAGGTTTTTGAAGGTTAAGATGGGGTGGGAGCTGGATGGTGGGGGGGAAAGTGGAAGAAATGGGGACATCTGTAATACTTTCAGCAATGTTTTTTTAAATTATTATTCAGGAAAACAAATATCAATATATATGGAAAAAAATCTGTTCTCTATGTTCAGCTTTCCCCTGCCCCAGAGCACAAGGGGTGAAACTGGAAAGTTTCTCCAAAAGTTAAGATCTCTATATATACCCATCCCATTGGTGGGGAAGGAGGGAGAAACATTTCTGTGACAAATGTTACAAGTAGAAAGAAATCCATTTTCAAAAGCCTATAATAATTATGTTTGAAAAGATAGATACGTAATGTAATAATACAGAGTAATGTTATAATAAAGTAAAAAAGTTTAATATAGCAGTTTAAAAAGTATACAAAGAAAACTGATTATATGTTTGTGGGCATTTCTGTACATTAATTATAGTTTACGGTGGGGGGAAAAAACTTGGAAAATAAATGCCAAAATTTCAAATTGGACTTTTCTTGATCAGTAGCCACCAGTGGTTCTCACAGGGTGGACATCATCATGAATGTCACCTAGGAACTTGTTAGAAAATACAAATTACATCTTCTGAATCAAAGGTTCTGGGCACAGGGCCCAGCAATCTGAGTTTTAATAAGTACACCTGCACTCAAAGTGATTGTGTTGGACCCTAAAGTTTGAGAAATTGTACATTAGAGGGTGTGACTACAGGTGATTTATTTTCTCCTTAGTGCTTAGTGACTGTGTGGTATGTTTGAATTTATAAAGCACCACAAATGTTAATTTTCTAAAGAAAGATGCCTCTGAACAGCCACATTGTATACTTTTTGTAAATACCACTCTCACAGCAGGCATTTAAGTATATCAGATACAATAAATGCATGCTTATAGCTTGGTTAAAATTAGCTTTAAAGTGTACCTCCATCTCTGCCTATTTCAGATTCAAAGGAGTGTATTGGATATGATCCACCAAGGTCAAGGTTTATGGCTTGAACTACTTTTGGTAATGAAGTGTGAAATAATTTATTTTAATGCACTTATTTATTTAGAACTACAACATAAGTAAAAATTGTTCTCATGGAAAAGATACCATAGTATAGAATTATTTAAATTATTACAAAAATTCAAATAAGAACTAATTAAATGCATTCTGGAAAAGGCAAGAAACATTTTCTATTAAACTGAGAGTTAACATAAATGTCTCATTGATGATCTTCAATTTATTGATGCCTGCAGGTCATATTAAAGGTCACTTAACAGGAGCAATAACAATAAGATAACAAATCACAAATTAGCTTTGTCTTTGGGGATTTGTACTCCACCCACTTCAGTTTTCCAGTCCTTGAATATTTTGTAACAATTGTTTTATTGGATATTATGTTATCTGGGCAACAAAAAGGCACCAGTTAGTTAACCAGAATGAATTTGAAAAAATAGAGAAGCTTCATAGAAAAGATTTTTAGGAGGAAAATCGTTTTTCAACAAAATGATAATGAAATGGAGAAAGAAAAATCGTTATTAGAGATATACTAACAATGTTGAAAATTATACTATATTTTAAATTATTTAGTCTTAAATAATCATATAAATTTCTGCATAATCTTATTCTTAAAAGAAGTTTAGATCATACTAATGCATAATAGATTCCCCAAATGTCATTAATCTTGTTCTTTCTGAACTCTGACCAGATATATGTTTTGCATTGCATAATCTCAGTACTTGGTTATATTTAGTCTATTGATAAAATGTTCACAAAATGTTTTAAGATGTCATTATTATTTACCCAATTAAAAAGTAAGTATCTTAAAAGCCAAGGCATGTAGTGAATGCTTCTTTGATACGCTCACCATGGTCTTAGTGATTATTTCAAAAGTATACTAATTGATTAGGTCACAAGCTTTCTAGAATCAGGATCCAGCATGTGATATCTGCATTAGTTTTCTTAACAAATTACCCACAAAGTTAGTGTCTTAAAGCAACAAATATTTGTTATCTCATAATTTTAAAGAGTAATCTTAGGCTCAGTTTAGCTGGAACTTTACTCAGTGTAACTTACAAAGCTAAAATTAGGGTTTAGGGAGAGGTGCAGTCATCTCAAGGCATGAGTCATGGACAATATGCTTCTAAACCCACTCATGATGGTTATTGGAATAATTCTGTTCCTCGGTGACTGTTGAACTCAAAGACTCAGTTCTTTGTCACACAGAAAATATAAAGATTCTAATAATAGGCAGGTCACTGTTTGTGGGGACAGAGTAAGTAAGGGGGAATGTAATAGCACAATCAGAGGGGAAAGAAGTGGCATGATGCATATGATAGTTTTTTTTCTCTCAAATATCAAGTGCATATGAATAATCTGGTGATCTTTTAAAGAGCAGATTTAAATTCAGAAAATCTGGAGATGGCACCAGAGATTCTGCATCTCCAACAATGTGATTCATTTTGTCAAATATTACTATAGTTTAACTAAGATGTGGACTTAGGATTGACTATTAATTTTAGCAATGGGAAAGTAACTGATGACCTGGGCAAGAACAGGACAGTGAATTTGTTGGGGCAAAAGCCTGGTTGGAGTCAGCTTAAGAGACTTGGAGAGAATAAATTGAAGATTAGATGACTGAGTAGTTACAATATTTTGAGTTGTTTCACAGTAAATAGGAACAGAAAAACTGGATGTTCCTTGGAGGAAAACTTGGTCAAGAGAGGAATACATTGAGTTGAAACAAGATCATAGTTGTGTGCCCTTAGGTAATATCAAATAGAGAGAAATAAAATGGTGATGTAGTGGTAAAGGTATAAAAGCACTGGAGTAATAACCTTGAGTAGAGTAATAGCCTGAGATTCTGGGAACTAACATATTAAGAGAAGTACAGGAACTAACATATTAAGAGAAGTAACATATTAAGAGAAGTTTATTATTCTAATAGCTCAACAGAAGAGAAGAAAGTATATATAGACAGAATAATGGGTAGATGTATTGATAAGAATTTGCTATAATTCTCTTTTGAGTTTTTCTTTCTTTTTACTCCATAAAATTAAGTATAATAGGAATAAATTAAGTAATAGATGTTTTATGAGTGAATCTGAAGAATTATCTAGGCTGTGAGAAATGAATGTTCTAGAGATATGCAGGAATTCTGGTTAGCTGCAAGGACTTAAGATTAGTGGCCATGAACTTAAAGGTATACCATATACATTTGGTGGTTCTCTTTCCCCAGGTATATTTTTGTTTCTCCTTTGAAATACCACAGACTCTCTTTAGGGTAGGTTAATTTTTCATGTGCATATGTCAAGTCTAATGGTAACATCAGGGCCATGTACTTTGTAATTCTTTCATTCCCTACACCATTGACCACAGTTCATTAAACCCAATTGCTAATTGATTGATTTAAGGTGTTAGTGATAAATGAGAGACAACCATGGAATGTAGGGTTGGAAAAAATGTTATACATCATTGAATCTATTCACATAATTTTATGTTGAAAAACTAAAGACTACATTGGCCAATAAACTGTCCTAAGGTCAAGCAGTTTGTTCAGACTAGGAATTATAGAGCAGTGAGGAAATTTGTATACTTTAGTTTGGAATATTACATTTCATATTGGTTTTCTTTATTAAAACCAGCAGTGTTGTTCTCATTACCCAAAATGAAAAAGCAGGAATGCACGTTAGTAATTCCCTAACTGTTTCTTGCTGCTGAGCCACCTCTATCTGATTGTCACCTAGAAATAAGAGCTATCATTGTTTAGTGTTTATTTCATGCCTGGCACTGCACTAACCACTTCACCAGAACAATTGCATGCTGCCTTTATATCAATCTTATCAGGTTAGGATTCTTTCACAGATGGAGAATTGGAATCTTATCCAGCCCAATATGAATGACTTGCCTTTAATCACACGGCTAATCAAAGAGTCATGACTTGAAACCCGGACCCAGTTGGACAGAGTGACTCAAACTGTGAAGTGCATCAGGATTAGCAGAGGGGCTTATTCAAACAAAGATTGCTGGGCCACGTTCCTTGAGTTTCTTAGTCAGTAGGTCTGGGATGTAGCCCAAGAATTTTCATTTCTAACATTTTCCCATGTGATTCAGCCACCTTCTCATTGCTCCAAAAAGCCCTCTCATTTCCATCCTCCTCTTCACTATCTTAGGTAAAGCCTTTTGCTTCTTACTTGGCTCTCCCCCGCACCTTGAAGCACTGATATTATGAAAACTTCTCACACATCTAACACTGGGGTCTATGAATCATGAAATATAAGTCACATGTTTTATGTTATTAAAACCTGTTACAAATTTAACTTTTTATTATTTGCAGGTTAAATTATTTAAATTTATTTGCTGCTGTTTGTTGCTGTATGAGCATTTTTTTTTTGTTTCAAGGATTATAAAAATAAAAACAGACTGAATAAAATTCCCTTAAAGTAATCTATCCATTGGTATCACTCATATAGCATATTCATACAGAGATTTAACAATTTGAAAAAAAATGGAGCCAGACTATAAAAGCTGCTTCCATTGGGGCCATTCTGTGTTGTCTCTTTCTATTGTGTTCAAACTACAGATATTAACTAACTCAGTCATTCTGAAGTGAAATCTCATCATTTCATGGCTCATCTCAAGAAATTTTAATGAATTCCAAATGTCTAATAAATTAAGTCCAAATTGAACATGTTGGAATTAGAGATATACAATGTGGTATCAATTAATCTGTCCAGCCTAATCTCCCAATTCAATTTCCCTATGTTAAAACATCTTTGCACTAATTCTGAATATGTCCAAAATCTAGTACTAATAGATCATTATTCATGCAATTGCATTTTCTTAGAATATTCTTGAGTTTTTGAAATATTGCCTTTGTCTCTGGGCTTATATAAAATGTCTCCTCTGAGAAAAGTTTTCTAAACTTTTAGCTAGTTGCATTTTCTTTCTCTCTTTAGTTCTTTTACAGCAAAAAATTTTTGGTACATTTTTTATAAAACTATTTAATGTGACACATATATGGGTAATAAACCTATTGGATTTAAACCCAGGTCTGAGTAATTACTTTCACATATTCTCTATTTGTTTAAAGCCTCAGTTTTCTTTTCATTGAGATGAGTGCAACAGCATTTATGTTTTAAAGATCTTGTAGGGAATAAATGAAGTAATACTTTGAATAGTCTATGGCATGTTCCCCTTATATAAAAGGTTCTCAATAAATGTTAGTACTGGTAATAGTCCGGAATCTTGCAGTAATAAGTAATAGAAATCTAGTCTAATCTATCTTGAAAATAAAAGGAATTTAATATTTCAGTAACTTTAAAAACCAGAAATGAATTTCAGTCTGAGCTTGTCTATACCCAAGGTTTCAAAAAAAATGCCATTATAGTGTTCCTCTCCATCTCTTTGTGTCTCTAATTGGCTTTACCCTGTATGTAGGTTTTTATTCATGGATATTTACATTATTTTAAATGAATCTATTTAGCAATTAATATTTGTGTACAATTATCTGTATACATACACATATACATACATTATATATTAAAATATTTCTAGATTCCTTAAATTTTGCTTTAAAAACAACAACATGATTTCTATTAGGGTCCTTATACAATTTCAGAAGTTTCTGATGAATCCTGCTTGGATTACTTGCCCAGTTTAAGACTAATCATTGTGGAGGACACTGTCCCATGGTTTTTCTAACTATTTCCATGGCCATTTCTGGGGAATATAATTGGCAGGCTCGTCATAATTATATTTAGTGAACTTGGTGATTTTTTCAAGGAAGAAAGCCTGGCATGCCAGACCATAGCTATTATATTTTTATTTATAATATAACAATGCATTTCTGATACCCAAGGAAGCAACTATATACTTGTTTTAAATTATTATTTATCTACTCTTCTCTTTATTTTTTATTTACTTGAGGATGTGTGCTATGAGTTACTCATGCTTTTATCTCTTATATGCAAACATTTTGCATAAGGAATACTTTCAATAAAGGCTCTGGGATGTACTTGATTTAACTATTAAATCAAAACTAAACCAAAAAGCAGTGAGGAAACATACATCCAGAAAAATCTACCAAAAAAAAATTGTAAGAGGAAAATCATTACAGAAATGCATGTTATTAAAAAATATATTTATTGTCTGGTCTTCTTAGCTCAGAATCTTAGATAAAATTCTCTATAAAACATTTTGTAATATTTATATTTGCACATAAATTCAGTGTATGCAAGAGAAATAAAACTTGTGACAGGTATGAAAAGCATGGTTGGGCCAGGGCAGTGCTTCTCAAAGTTTGATGTGCCTTTGTGTCTCCAGGATCTTGTTAAAATGTAGATTTCCAGTCAGTAGATCTAAGGTAGGGTCTAAAATTTGTTGTGACTAACAAGTTCCAAATTGGAAAGGATGAGGCTCAAGTGAATATCACACTTTGAGTAGCAACGGTTTAGACTAGAGCACAAAGTGTGAATCACATCAAGCTGTGGACATTGGCTATTTTGACAGCACAGGTTTCAACCTTTTAAAATAAAGTTAAACGCCTTATTATGGATTTGGAGGCTGGCACTTAACTAGTCCTTACTTTATTATTTTAAAAGTTATTACTCCGCACATTTAAATTATTAACTTTCTACCAGGGACTATTTAGGGTTTAGATTCTTATGGATAGATCTCCCTATTCATTCTGAATTATTTCTGTGCCTAGTCTCAATGTTTCCAGTAGAGGCCCTTTATGAAAGTTACTTTGTGTGGGACTGCAAACAGGTGCGAGATTCCTGTGTTCCCGATTAAAATATTTGAGTACATTCAGATCTTAGTATAATCATATATAGTAGTCTCTATTCTTCCTCAAATCGATGAGGCATATAATATGTTGGTGGGGGCGGGGAGGCAGTAGGGAGAGTTAGGTGATGGCTTGCTAAAATTTAATTTTTAGAGAACAGCAGATAGTCTACAACCTTTTAGATTTTCTCTTTAAGAGATTTCTATGTCCAGATCAAAGGAATTTTTTAGCTCTCGTGTGTGTGTGTGTGTGTGTGTGTGTGTGTGTGCGCTACAGCTCAAAAATGAACAAATTTTCAAGTACAAAAGAAATGCTTTGAAAGAGTTCTTTTAGTCTTTATTTGAAATGTCCTGCTCTCCTCCAGTTCACAGATGTGCCGTACACTGAATGGAGGAATCAGACTACTACACTTTGATTATTTCACTATCTTGTTTGATTAGTGTTTTCAAACTATGGAGTTTATCAGCAGGGGGCAGGTTGATCCCTGTGGCTTATAATGGGCAAAGTATGGGGGAAAAATAGGTTTTTAGAAATCGCTTAAGATCAATCAGTTTCTTCCTTCTTGAAGGTTTAAAAATAACATCATGGACAGAGAGACTTTGACACAGAATAAGATCAGATATTTCCAAAGGGAAAACTGACCAGCATGGTGCACTCCCCCCACACACTTTTTTCTCTTTAAAATTGTGACTTCTAGTCTACAGATTATTACAAACTATAATCAAACTCCTTTAAAAAAGAAAAGCAAGAGCCACAACTGCTCAATTTTAACTTTCATTTGATGTACAAACAGAACTTTCAGAATGAAGGGCAACATTGTTAAATGAGATTTTAAGAATCCAGCTCTTTGGGGGAAGGTTTTGAATAATGTTGCCTGCGTTAGTTTTGGCTATTGTTGTGAACTTGGATAATTCATCCTCTACTTAGGGATTGTTAATTTGTGGTTGCATATCTATAATTCAGATGCCATAGTTTTGCCTTTGATGATAAATCAATACCAAAACACGGTCTTTCTTGTGTGGTATTTGGAAATTATCCTGAATGGCGATGCTATATATGTTGTCAGCTGGTGTTCTTTGAATGAGGCTGACAACATATTTGCTCAATAACAAACTGCCTTATAGAACTGGGGAATACTGTTTAATTATGGATTTTTAAATTGGGGGGGGGGTAAATTATATCATATGTAACTTTTCAGTTTAAATACATTTAGCTGGTTCTCAGTTTGAAATGAAAGTATGGGCAAAGAGAACTTACAGAAAAAGATGCTAGTTAGGCCAGATGTTTGATGAAAATTTCCTTTCGCCATCTTTCTGTTTCCTGATGTTCCCTTCTGAGGTACCCAGTGGGGGCTTCTTGTGATGGAGCTGGTCTCCTTTGACCAGTTCCTTGGGCTGTTCACTCTGCAAAATGTACTTGTCCTCTTATAGCCCAACTTGTGTAAAGAAGAGGGGAATCTAGCTGGTACGGCTTAGTGGTTGAGCCTTGACCTATGAACCAGAAGGTCATGGTTCTATTTTAGGTCATGACACATTCCTGGGTTGTGGGTTCAATGCCCAGTGACTGTGGGGTGGAGGGGGGGGCAATCAATTCTCTCTCATTATTGATGTTTCTATTTCTCTCTCCCTCTCTGAAATCAATAAATATATATATTTTTAAAAGAAAAGAGAAAGATTAAATAAATGATTTCATACTAAAAAGTAAATGACCACCAGCAAATGAAGAGCATTCTAATGCTAAAAATCTCAGGCATTTTTATAGAAATAACTGAAATTATCCCCAAGCTTATAGGATATATATATATATATATATATATATATATATATATATATATAGTTACTTTATAATTTTATAGGCATTCCAATAGTCATTTTGAAGTTTTGTCAAAAAAGTCACCAATTTTTAGCTTTAATTTATTGTAGAGGCATTCACTATAAATACATGTTTTATGCTATTGTCTTAATTGAAAGCAAGATGTCATTCTATATTTATCTCTTATAGTTAAATATAGAATAGCTGATATAATTTACTTCTTGTTTATATGTACCTTAATTCCAAAAGGATTTATACAATATATATATTTGAGTTATTTTGGAATATCTTAAAGTTAGAATATATCAGTTCTAAACATGTATATTGTTTCAGTCTTCAAATTAGGTTGCTACCTATATAATCCTCCATAATAAAGAGGTAATATGCAAATTAACCCTCAAACCCTCACAAGATGGCTACTTATGACCAGGCCAGAAGGGAGGTTAGTGAAGGACAACAAAACAACTGAAAAAGCAGGTTGAGTGGGGCAACCAGGCTGGCAATGAGGGGTTAATGAGGAACGACCAAACAACTAAGCAAGCAGGCTGCATAGGGATACCAGGCTGTCAAGGGGGGCTATGAGGGAAGACCAGGTTGAAGAGGGAGCAGTTGAGGGTGACTAGAACAGCAGGAGGGTAATTGGGGGCAATTAGGCTGGCAGGGGGTCAATAAGGGGTGACCAGGCTGGCAGGGAAGGAGTAGATTGGAATGACCTGGCCAGCAGCAGGGACAGTTAGGGGCAATCAGGCTGCCATGCAGAAACAGATCAGGCTGTCAGGGGGGCAGTTAGGGGTGACGAGGCCAGCAGGCAGGTGAGCAATTAGAAGCCAACAGTTCAGGACTGTGAGATGGAAGTCCAATTGCCAGTTTAGTCCCAATCCCTGGGATCAGGTCTAAACCCCAGCAGTCAAACATCCCAAGAATGGCCCCAGATTAGAAAGGGAATAGAATGGGCTGAGGGGACTCTACCTCCTGTGCACAAATTTTGTGCACAGGGCCTCTAGTATAAAATATTTAATAAAGAATTTTGATCTGTATTCACTTCTTAATTATTGGCAGATGATTACTTTCTAATAATTAATTTTAAGCAAGTATTTCTTAAGTCTAAAATACTGAGGATGTAGGTGATTTTTTGGTACTAGATATACCAAGAATGGGATATATATGTTTTTTAAAAGCAGCATTAAAAAACTGTGATAAAAATTAAAATATAATTTCAAGAGATTTCTGTTAGTCATGAATTTATGTCTCCTTCATCCTCAGAATTGCAGCTTAATTTCTAGTTACTGGTAAGTTGCAATAATCAATAAAATAGTCTTGTCGCCTCACATAATCTCTCCCACTCTCTTTCCAATATATACTCTGAATTGAGCCCAGTGTTTTCTCCACAAAATGCAAATCCTCTTTTGCCAACTGCTTCCCTCTGTTTTTACATAGCTCCTCAGTGTCCCTCTCATGTGTAATCCCCCTCAACAGCCACCTTTCCCCCAGATGCAGCATCTTCAGGCCCCTGCAAGTGACATTTTTCCATGTGCCCATGCTGTTCCTTGCCTGAGGACTTTGTATTAATTCCTCAACAATCTTCCTAAGCATGTTACCATCTGGCTACCATTTTTGACACCTTTTCTTCTGGCCTCCCCCAAAGATAGTGAACACACTTCCCCTCTAGTTCCATTGAACATCAATTATAGCACTTTTCATGGTATATTGTGATTGTTTAATTGCCTATTTCTCAATAATATGAATATTGTAAGAGTCATAACTGTGTTCTCTTTCTGGAAAATTCACAAATCCCCCGCTACAAAAGTATATAATTGCAATAACTTTCTAGTTCATGTGTTCCAATGCTTGAGACCTACTCCCTTTTCTGTACTCCATATTTTGTATAATGGCACTAAGGTCAACTAGTTGTCCAAATCAGATACTTACTGTAGTCCCAGAATACACATTCATGGAAGCAGTGAGTGTAGTAATAAGTGGTGCGAGCTATCTATCTATCTATCTATCTATCTATCTATCTATATATAAAAGGTTAATATGCAATGTGGCCCCTCAGGAGTTCAACTGGGAGACCGTGAATTCAATTGCTTGCTATGACATGTGCTGACCACTAGGATGAGTCACGGAATGAAGGAAGGCCTCCCACCAGCAGCAGAAAGGCCCCAATTGGCTCTGATTCACAGAGACCCTACCTGTACACAAATTTCATGCACCAGGCCTCTAGTGTATGAATAAGAATCCAAAAACTAACCCTTTCTAATTATAACATCTTGAGCAATTTCCTTAACCCCTCTTTGTTTCTATGTATTTTCATCTCTAAAGTGAGAATGGAATACCTCATAGGAGTGAACACTATTTCCTACTATTCTGGAGCTAAATAAAGTTGTAAGTGAACACACTGCATGTCAATTGGGCTTCCTTTCAATTCTGGCCCACTGGCCTTGATGGTTTCTAGCAATATGCTACAATCCCATTCTCTTCACTTTTCCAGTTTGGTGACCATGTTGTACCTCTCCTTTCTCCTTATCTTCAATACATCTCATATTCTTACTTTCATCTGATGGTTCTGCTCTCTGCTTAGTGAGAATAATAGCTCCAGTTAGAATTGAACTACGCACACTCTGCACCACCTGTCAAACTCTGTGCTCGTGAACAATGCCTTTTCTTTGACTGTTTTAGGCTTTGGCCCATTCCCTGGGCCTCTTTTCATTTTCATCTAATTCTCTTTAATTAATGATATTGTTCATTTTAAGTCTTTAAATACCACATATAAGCTAGCAATTTTCAAATTACTATCTATAGCAAGAACCTTTCCTCTGAATTTTAGATACATATTGTCAACCACCAATCTCTACTTTTGTGTCTAAAGATGTTTCCATATTACCATGTCCAAAATCAATTTTTAAAAATTTATTTATTTATTAATATATTTTATTGATTTTCCACAGAGAGGAAGAGAGAGGGATAGAGAGATAGAAACATTGATAAGAGAGAAATATCGACCAGCTGCCTCCCACACACCCCCTACCGGGGATGTGCCTGCAACCAATGTACATGCCCCTGACCAGAATCGAACCTGGAACCTTTCAGTCTTCAGACCAATGTTCTATCCACTGAGCCAACCTGGTTTCAACTTAAAATTTATTTTTATTGTTGACACTATTGCAGACGTCCCCACCTCCCTTCACCTTCTTCTTAACTTCCTCTGAAATGTTTGTTCTTTTTTCATAGCATTCTATTTTTCATATAGTGACAATTACATCCATTTAGTTTTTAGGACACAAAACAAAAACAAACAAAAAAACATAGCCACATCATTTACAACTCTTTTAGTAACACCCTGCTTCAGATGCATCAACAAAATTTCTGATGGTTTTATCTTTATTATATACCCAGTCAAGTCAATTTATACTACCCTCCCACATAACTATTACCTTTTCCCCAGGATCCTTTACCCTTTCTTGTCTTGATAATAGCTCCTCTTTGTTTTCTGAGAAATCCATAGAACCTTGAAGTGTGTAGAACCTATAGTAAGATATCATTCAATATCTATAAATGTAATGAAGTAATACTGTTATTATTATTTGAAATTGTGTTTTCAACATTCCCTATTTTTTTTTATTTGAGTGCTATTCAGCAGTAAATTCTTAGTAGTTGTAAAAACCTTCACTTTTTTTATAAGTGGAATGATAATTTCTAATCTCTAACATATAACATTTAACTGTTTGGTTTTGCTAAAGATAACTTAATCTTTAATAATTCTAAACACATTTAAATGTAATGACTTGGAATCATTATTGATACTGCCATACACAAATTTGGTACACATTTGCTCTTAATATGTACTGGTTCTTTGTTATACACTGGAACTTAGTTGCTATGTAAAATAATTATCTAATAATAGTTAATTTCATTTCTAGTTTGCTTCTTTCAAATCAAAGTGAATTGCAAAAATTTAACTCTCATATATAGGCTGTGACACCCCATTACTTTACTGCTAATAGTTGTTAATGAAAATAGATGGATCCTTTTGCCAAGTGATATTATCTTCACTAAAGCCATTTGTAACTTTAAAAGTATCCTTTGTCTTTCTGTTAATCAACAGTTTTTACCATTGTTTCATTAGCATTTTTAAAAATTCTTTATTTTTTAAGCTTTTACATATTTCTCCTTTTCCCCAAATGGCCTCTCCACACCCACTCCCACCGCCCAAACACCTGTCCCCTTCTCTTATTGTCTGTGTCCATTGTTATGCTCATTTGCATGGATACAAGTCCTTTGGTTGACCTCTTAACCCCACCCTCAATCCTCCTTTGCCTTCCCTCTGAGACTTGACAGTCTGATGCTTTTATGTCTCTAGATCTACGTTTGTTCATCAGTTTGCATTGTTGTCCATTATATTCCATAAACGAGTGAGATGATGTGATTTTATATTTCTCCAATTGACTTATTTCACTTTAGCATAATGCTCTCCATATCTATCCACGCTGTTGCCAATGGTAAGAGTTTTTTCTTTTTTAAAGCAGCATAGTATTCCATTGTGTAGATGTACCACAGTTATTAATCTACTTCTCAGCTGATGGGCACTTAGGCTGTTTCCAAATCTTATCTATGATAAATTGTGCTGCTATGAACATAGGGGACATACATTCTTTCTAATTGGTGTTTCTGAGTTCTTGGTAAATATTCCTAGAAGTGGGATTACTGGGTCGAATGGAAGTTCCATTTTTAATCTTTTGAGGAAACTCTATACTGTTCTCCATAGTGGCTGCACCAGTCTGCATTCTCACAAACAGTGCACCAGGGTTCCTTCTTCTACACATCCTCACCAACACTTGTCTTTGGTGATTTGCTGATGATAGCCATTCTGACAGGTGTGAGAAGGTATCTCATTGTCATTTTGATATACATCTCTTGGGTGATTAGTTACTTTGAGCATGTTTTCATATCTCTCTTGGCCATCTCTATGTCTACTTTTGATGTGTCTAAGTCCTTTGCCAATTTTTTTATTGAATTGTTTATCTTCTGTTGTTAAGTTGTATGAGAGCCCTATAAATATTGGAGATTAAATCCTTTTCAGATGTGACATTGGCAAATATGTACTCCCATGCAGTGGGCTCTCTTGTTTTGTTGATGGTTTCTTTTACTGTTCAGAAGATTTTTATTTTTATGCAGTCCCATTTGTTTATTTTCTCTTTAGTTTCCATTGCCCTAGGAAATGTATCAGGAAAGATATTGCTATGATATATGTCTGATATTAACCATAGTTGATGTTCAGCCCCAAGATGTCCTGTCAGGTTTAGATATGCTACCTAATCTCTCTTATCTATCCTGCATCAAACATTGGGATTAATCTATCTTTTTTTCTCTACTGTATATGCACATTTGGATAACTGTTATTAAAAATGTATTTTAAATAGGAACTTTCATTCAGTGAATAACAAAGAACCAGTACAGATTATGAGCAAACTTATACTACTTTGCATATGATAGAATGACTGATGATTCCAAATCATAAAAAATAAATGTTTTTAGAATGATTAAACATTTACTTTTGTCAAATAGATTATTGATAATTATAGTAAATAAACAGGAGATTATAAGGTGATGAATTGGAAATAAAAAGACCTCTTACATTCTTAGAGCAGAAAAATCTATTTTAGATACTGGTTACCTCATAAAATCATAATAGAAACAGACAGGGAGTATAACTCACTTAAGTCTCTTAAAAGCAGGAGGCTTGAAAGAAAGCACTTTAGAGCAGCACTGCACAATAAAAAAATAATGTGAGCCACTAATATAAGTTTAAATTTGTGTTGCCACATTTTTAAAAGTATTTTTAGAAAACAGTATGAATTATAATGAAATATTCAACTCAATTGTATCCAGAATGTTATCATTTCAACATGTAATCAATATGAGAATTATTAATGAGACAACTTATATTCATTTCCTAGTACTCAGTCTTCAAAATCTATTATAGTTTTTCACTTACAGTGCATTCCCTCAGACCCACCACATTTTAAGTGCTCAGTTGCCCTGGTGGCTAGAGGTTGCCATTTTGGAAAGAGTAACTTGAGGTAAAATCAATGTAAGGAAAGAGCTCTCTCCTCTGAAGCACACAATTTGCATACTTAAAGACATCATCCAGAAGATGCCAAGCAAATCTGGATCCCTTTTTTCAATTTTCTCTCAATAGATCCCAGTGATGGCTAAGGGAATATTCTGATTTTAGGAAAGACTACTCTTCTAATCTCACCCCCAATGCCTTACATCTACTCAAGGCAGGCACAAGAGCAGTGAGGGAAAAGGGATTTGTTATCTATCAGACCTTCTTACTACCTAAGTAACCTCAATTTTAATTCTTTATGTCTTCATTTTCTCACCTACAAAATGGGACTTAAGATATAACTTTCCTCTATGATTGTAATAGAAATTAAATGAGATGATGAAGGTAAGATATAAGCATAGCATCTTTGTCCATACTTGCTGCACAATAAATCTTAACTGGTATTATCCATTCTTCTATAGTTCAAGGCCATGCTATCCTAACTATGTATTGACAATGTTGGCTCATAATAGACTTGAACAATTTTTTTTTGCCTATGGAGTGTTCTAACAGATTAAATGTGAAGTACTTTTTACTGAAAGTTTTGCATATTTTGATATTTTAAAAGTCTTAGAAAATCAACAATTCAGTGATAGTGGTTACCAATAATGGGAGGTGATCCTGCCCATACACAATCCATGGCTTTCTACCTTCCTCTTTCTGAGAGAAAAAAAAATGACAAAGATATCAAGCATCTTACTTTACCATCAACTTCCCTGAGAATAGAGAAGACTGATCATGCTTTTCTAGTGCCCAAGCAAAATATTCTAATAAGCCTGGTGTTGAAGTACAAATAAGTTTATTGTTTTTTACATGAATAAGGTAATTTATAACTCATCCATCTGAAGTGCAAATAACATGTGCTTTATGTTCTTTTGATTCTGTACAATACCTTTGGTTATTCTTGTTATAAAAGTCAGCTACATTGAATTCTTTAGGAAGAAATGGATGTGTACTTTACAGATCATAGACTTGATTCAACTTTTCCCCAGATAGCAAAATTCAGTTTTCCTTTTTATTCTTTGTAAAGAGAAATAATTTATCCAAATACAATGTAAATGTGGTTGACAAATTCTCTGTCTTATGCATTAAAAGGCTTTTTAACTTCAAACGTGTTTACTGTACCCATTCCTACCTTCAACTTTATTTGCATCATTTTATCTTGACATTTTTAGTATTTTCCATGTGCTAAGGAAATTTTTTTCTTCAATAATTGATAAGATAAAGAAACATAAGACTTCACAACTAGTTCATTTTTTACTTAGATGGTTCTGCCACTATCATTTGCAGCAAAAAGTGCATTCTTTCCCCGAGGCCGAAACAATTATCTCTGGTATCATAAAGAAGTAAAACTGGCACATGTGAAAAATACTTGATGTACTTCACTCTATGTAAAGAGCACCAGCCACTGTTCAAAGCACAACAGATCGAGCACAAAAAAAAAAAATTAAAAAAGGAACTGCCTTACAATCCAGTGACTGAACTTCTGGGAATATGTCTGAAGAAACCAAAAACACTAATTGAAAAGAGTATATGCACCCTTATGTTCGGTGCAACATTATTTACAATTCCAAGATTTGGAGGCAGCCCAAGTGCCTGTCAGTAGGTGAGTGGATAAAATGCTGTGGTACATTTACACCATGGAACACTACTGGGCCATAGAAAAGAAGGAATCTTAGTTTTCTGTGACAGCATAGATGGGTGGGGAGAATATTATGATAAATGAAATAAGCCAATAAGAAATGGATAAGTACCATATGATTTCAGTTATATTTAGAATCTAATGACTGAAATAAACTAATAAACAAAATAGAAACAGACTCATAGATACAGAGAACAGACTGACAGTGTCACAGGGGAGAGGTTTTGGGGGCTGGGTGAAAAAGATTAAATCATAAAGAAAAAAAGACCTCATGGACACAGACCACAGGTATGGTGATTAGCAGAGTAAAAGTGGAGTAGGGGAGGTAGAGGATAGTAAAGAGGGGATAAATGGTGATGAAATCAGACTTAACTTGGGGTATACACAATGCAATATACAGATGAGGTATTATAGATTTGTATGCCTAAAACCTATATTATTTTATTAAGCAATCTTAATAGATTCAAGGTCTTTTTTTTAAAATTGTTATTTGGAAGTTTTGAACATCAAAAATATGCAGCTACAAAGCAGAGAGATTTTTTTTTCAAAAAATGAACATATTTTTTCTTTCATTTGTAAAATATGAGCATTGGCCAGTTAAAAAGCAATTTTGATGATCACAAAATAAAAAAGTGATGTGTAATTTTTGCCTAAAGAACCTCAAAACAATGTTTTAGAGCAATTTCAAAGAACAGAAAGATGTAGAATCAACAATAAAACATAAAAGACAGAATAGAATATTGGGCAGTATCCCTTTCTCTCATACATCCCTAGACTAGCAAATCCCCAAGCCTAATAATAAATATATATACAATTGATATACAAACATCACAGATTACATGTTTAATATATTAATTACTTATTAATTACTGTTGTTGTCAAAGTTATCCCATTATGATGGAGTAGCAACATGATATAATGGCGATGCTACCATGGGACAGAAGTTTTCTATATTTTATTTTCAGCTGCAATTTCAATAAACTGTGCCCTCAGTAAACTCAAACACTCTCCTCCAGGTTTAGTTTCCTCATCTGTAAAATAAAAGGGTTAGGTTAGATATTCCCTAGGGCATTTCCAACACGAATTTTCCCCATTTTCAATACTATGTTACAAGCTCACTTCTGGTCCTGTATATTGTGGAGAATATACAGAACCCACAAATATGGCCTCAGTGAATAAATACTGTATGCAAAGAAATGACAATGACACGTTTGATAAGCCTCCTTGGATTCCTGTTCACATATGAATTACTTTTCCTAATTAAAAATGAGTCTTCTTTTTATTTTATTTATTTATTTATTTATTTATTTTAGTTCTGGAGATGTCAACTAAGAAATAAATTATAGAATAACATGTATATTCTTTTTTTTTCTATAAAGAAGTAGGAAGTATGCCTGAGATTGCCTTCCTTTTTCCAGTCTCAAGTGTCCCAAACACAACCCTTATTCTAAGATTGTCTCATTCAATGTTCATTAAGTATGATTTCTGTGTTGTGTTCTGCTAGTGACATTTTGTTATTTTATTCTTCTCAGTTCTCAATTTATAGTCATTCACTGCCTTCCATCATTTCTTCATAGTTCAGCTCAGGTCCAAGCCAATCAAACTCAGTGTCTTAGCAATTTGCATACAAAAAAGAAGCACTGGAAGTAAAATTCAACAGCATTTGAAGCTAAACATTAAATGTTAACATTAAAAAAGAGTTCCTCATGATGGCCATGTATGATTTAAAGTTGTGGGGAGTGTTAAATCTGTGGCAGATACATCCTATCTAATAAAGACGGACTATGAAAATTGACCATAACTCCATGACAAAGATGGTGACACCCACAGCCAATAAGGAGGGAATATGCAAATTGACCTGACAAGGCAAGAGGTGGAAGGCAGCTAAGGGCCAGAGTGAAGGTGGTCACAGCAGCCAGGTGAAAAAAGGCCTATTCTTGGATGAATCTTCATGCATCAAGCTTCTTGTATGATATAAAGAAGAGAGATAAGGAAGATATTTATCTAGAAAGAGAGAAGAGATATGGAGAGAGCCATTATCCATACCTGAACACTGGGGTGACTACTGTGGTCAGCTCTGTTTTGGCCCCTGTTCTTTCTCCCATTCTTACCCTGCTCTTGCCTTTCTTAAGCTAAGTTGCTTCTCATCAATGAACTAATACCCTTCCCTCCTCTGCTTGCAAGCCTGCCATGGGATTTTTCATGGCAGAGTACTTCAATGATCTTTGTCCAGTCAGTCTGTCCTATTTAGTTAGGCTAAGTGTGTGGAAGGTCTGACCTTTCTTATTAAACTGAGCATTAAAGTGCTTTGCTAAACAAGAATTGCCAGTTTCTGGAGTTGAATAGTGCTTCTCTCATTGAAGGAAGAATCTGCCCCAAAAAATAAACATTTATTGAACAACTAAAGCAGAAATTTAGTATGGAACAATAAGTTTAAAATCTTATAGAGTTCATCAAAAACAAGTCAAGTGAAAAATGAGCAAGCAAATAAAATCTCCATGACTAAAATTTACTTCTAGGTTTTCTTAATGTTATAGGCTAAAGGATCCCAATCTGATAACACTAATAATCAGTAGATAGGTCAAAATAAATATCTACTCTAATTATTTAAATAATAGTTTCTCAAAGTGATATATAATTTAGATCTTTTGGGAGACAAAAGATAAGCTAATTCCTTGAATGTCTGATAATTTTTATATATAAAATTTTACAATTAACATTTTCATTTAGCTGCTAATTCAGTTGATTTTTAGATCCTCTGAATTTATGAGATAAACATAAAGAGCTATAAAATGCCTCTTATTTTTTGATACATTGACAGAAGTGGTTTACACAATCTGAGTGCTAGATTATTTAGAAAATACACATAATTTTATTCTTTATTTAATCTAAATTAAATCAGATTTTACAAGTAAGCACTGATGTCAGATTAAAAGCATGTTAAAAAAAGAAAGAAAATGTAGAGTACTAGTATACCTTATTTTTCTGTAGTTTTTTGTTAATGCAGTATTTCTTGCCTGTCTGTTTATCAAACCATTTAGGGTCAGGCTTTCTGGGACTGTTACCTTTTGAGTTAAAAAGAATGTCAGGTAAATGGATGTAAATTGTCTGTCTTATGACCTGAGGGCACAGACAAAGAATTGAGAGATAAGTGTTCCACAAACCCATTCCATTACCCAAGAGAGCCCTCTGCCTGTGTACTAGGGACAAGAGCTTAGCAGCATGCAAGTAAAACCTCACTGTCACTTAGTCATGATTTCTCTCCCAAGTGTAGAAGAATGCACTCTGTGAGCCAACATTACTCAACTTGCAAATTCTGTCTGCTCTGTTCCAAGACACTGACTATCCACCTACAGGTCTGATTAAGAAGGAAAAATAGGGTAGTCTCCAGGGGCATACTAATTTCAAGCTTTTGTGAGTGTTCTCATAGATAAATTCAGCAAGGTTACATACAGTGTGCTTGCTCAGAAATGTATCTATATTACTGAGAAGTGAGTGCTGTAGGAGGGGGAAAAATTACACACAAAAAAAAGTTGGGGTAATTTTTATATATAAAATTTTTATATATAAAATTTCTCCCAAAGCTAAAATAATAGTTTTCATCTACTACATATGAAGAGGAAGTATCTAAAGAAACTCCAATCCAAACAGAAGTATGGAATTATAAAGATATCAGTACTGCTCTCTACAAAAGGGTTATATATGCTTAGGATATTCATGGAAGGCAGGAAGGAAGGAAGGAAGGAAGGAAGGAAGGAAGGAAGGAAGGAAGGAAGGAAGGAAGGAAGGAAGGAAGGAAATATGGAGAGTTTGAGAGGGAAAGGAAGAAAGTAAGACAGCATATTTCCTACTCTAGGTCACTAGTGGATTTAAACCTGAATTAATTTTGCTACACCTATACTTTCTTTGAAATGTGTGAGGTAAGGAGAAGAGGATGTTAAATCAGAAATTTTAGTGTTATATTTTAATTAAGACTTTTGTACCAGGTTTGTCATTGGATCACTTTACTCAGAAAACCTAAGGAAAAATTCTGGGATCCTTCCCACCTAAGTTTAATTCAAGTAGGTTATATATGAGCAACCTATTGTTTTGCAGGGTTATTCGTTTATTTGATGAACTTCTAATAAGAGCTGGGAATTCTGTTAAGCTGAGAACAATAGTCAATGAAAATAAAAGGATTCTGAGCTCTAGAAAATAACATTTTAGTAGGGGAGGCAGATAATAATAACATACACCAAAAATGCACCAAATCAATGTAAATATACCTGCAAAAATGTAAATAAAAAACATACTACCAGTGTGATGAAGAAAAAATTGTCCAGGTTTTGACAAGCATATGCTTTGTCTGAAGGATGAAGAAATGAATTTTAAAGTAGTGGCATGTGAGGCAATGAGATGTTTACTAACCTGATTCTGTTAATCATTTTGCAATTTTTATGCTTGTCAAATCATCACATTGTACAGCTTACATTTACAGTGTTAAAAATAAATGTATCTCAATAAAACTGGGGGTGAGGGGAGCGGAAGTGATATCCGAAGAGAGAGTAGAAGGCTATGGAGGAGGTAAACAGAGGAAAGCAGAAAGAGCCTCCAGTATAGAGGTGCAGGGTGGGAGAAACGAGCCAAGAAGTCAGAAGGAGCCTGCAGCCCGCCCAGAGGAAAAAGGAAAGGAGGCTCAGGGGTCAATGAGGGCGGAGTGGTAGTCAGGGTTGCACCCTTCTGAGCTTTTCCTTTCCCATCACCCACAAAAGATTGGAAGAGGAATGAAAAGAAAATGTAAAGGTTCCACATGTTTTCCCATAGTGATTTTTAAATTTGTGATGTCCTAAGTCAGTGTTTCCCAAACTTTTGACATATGTGTACCCCTTCTTTAATTTTTGTAGCACCGAGTACCCCTCGTCAAATTTTTTTTTTTTTTTTTTTTTTTTACAAATGGATGTATTAGGCGCAGCTAAGCATGGTGCTGTGCATATCCACACCAAACTTCAGTGCAAAGCGTACCCCCACCAAACTCTTCCCATACCCCTGGGGATACGCGTACCACACTTTGGGAAACTGTCCTAAGTCATTGTAGGCTTATGTACCTGAAAGGAATAATAACTCTTTAAGAAAAAAAAGTGGTTGGCCAATAAAAATTTGAAACGAGTATCTACTTTTTTTTTTTAATATTTACCTTATTGAGATCAGAAATGTACATATTTTGGTGATTTATAAAAATATCTAATTTATCCTGGCCTGTGTTCCAGCTTCTCTCAGTGGTTAGAGTGTTTGATTCCAGGTCAAGGGCATATACCTCAGTTGCATGCTCAATCCCCAGTACTGGTTGGGGTACACGTGGTAGGCAACCAATTGATGTGACTGTCTCACATCTCTCTTTCTCTTCCTCTCTCTTTCCTTCATTCTTCCTTCCCCTCCACTCTGCAAAAAAAAAGCAATGGAAAAAAAAATTCTAGGGTGAGGATAAACAAATAAATCAATTGTAATTAATAAGCTAAATATTTTAATTGCTACACCCAAAATTAGTATTTCATTTTATATTTTGAGATTATTTATATTTTTACTATATTACATTATATATTGTGTTTTGGGTTCAAATAACTTTATAGAAATTATTGTTATTTTTTAATTTCTTTATCAATTAAGGTATTACATATGTGTTCTCATCCCTCCATTAACTCCCCAACCTCCCCCCAACTCGTGTCCTCATCCTCTAGTGTTCATGTCCATTGGTTAGACTTATACTCATGCATACAAGTCCTTTGATTGATCTCTCCTCCAAATTATTATTTTTATTTTGTTTTGACTGTGTCAAGAATGAATTATTGGGTTTTAAATCTGAGCTATGATACAATTGGCTAAATAGAAATTTCTCATAAACTCTAAAGTACCTTGCAAATAATTCACCAGAAATAAATATAAATAAAACAGAGAAGAAAAATTGCTATAGAAATATTTGGAAAAAAATATATATTAGCTTACTTGCTATGGTTTCTTGGTGTTTGAAATATTAAAATGAGATCATTTAAATAGATGAAGGCAAAATCATTAGTTTGTGATGAACATGGATGTCATGGTCTGTCAGCAAGCACTATGTCCAAGTAAACAAGTGAAACCATCAGAATTTTTAATAGTATTTTGATGAATGATTTGTATTGATGTATCTAAAAAGTTCATCATAAAATCTTTCTAACCACATTAATATCCTTCTTAGGATATTAAAGGAAGCAGCTTTACTTTTGTGTCATTTGTATGAATAGAATTATAAGCATCATACGGGAAATGTTTGTATTTATGTATCAAATTCCTGTTTTTAAAAAGACTAGAGGCCCAGTGTCTGGATTCATGAACCTATGGGGTCCCCTGACTTAGCCTGCGGGGATTGGATCAAAACCAGCAGTCCAATGCTGCCTGCTGCTCCTGCCTGCCATTCCTACTCATCCAGGCCAAATGTGCCTTCTGCCACCGCCACTCAGTAGGCTCGCTGCTGCTCTGCTGCCTGGCACCCATTGGTCAGCTGGGCAGAGCTCCCACTGTGGAAGCGCACTCACCACCAGAGGCAGTTCCTGCGTTGTCTGCCCCCTGGTTGTCGGTGCACATCATGGCAGCCATTGACAGGTCATCCAGTCTTTCAGTTGACTGGTCTCTGAGCTCAGTGGTTGATCATTGACCTATGAATCAGGAGGTCACTTTTGATTCCCAAGTCAGGGCGCATGCATGGGTTGCAGGCTCCAGTAGGGAGCATGGGCATGTAGGAGGCAGCCAATCAATGATTCTCTCTCATCATTGATGTTTCTATCTCTCTCTACCTCTCCCTTCCTCTCTGAAATCAATATATATATAAAGATGTCTGTCCTTTATTCCTAGAGTAAACAATTATGTTTTGAGTCTCATTTTGACTTAATTCTCCAGTTTTGCCCTCAGTAGAGCAAAAGTGCAAATATCTAGAGAGCTGCTTTTATTTGCACCTTGATAAATATTGGCTGATCATTTACTAGTTTCAGGTTATTTATCTTACACTAACCCTACCTCTTATTAGAATAATGGAAAAAAGTATTTACATACCAGTTTTCTCTTTTTACTATAAGGATATATGAAATTTTTAACAAATCTGATGCTCTTAATTTATAGTTATCCAGATTTGAATATTCCAAATTTTCATTTTTAAAGTTATATTTAGCACTTCTACTTGTTAGTATATAAACATTGATATTTTATAAAATTTCAGGACTTTATTTACTTTTCAAATCACAAACTTCCACTAGCCATAAGGAATGCATGCTTAATTTTAAATAAGGATATTTAACTTCTTTGGAAAAGGCTTTTGTTTTTCAGCATACTGTTTGTTTGTTTGTTTCTTTGAGAAAAAATAAGTATAAGAAATAGTGAATATAAGTTCTCTGTGTGTTTGTACCAAAGATTAGTGAACTGGGTTTTAGAAGCAGTGATTCATTTATGTGCTGCTGTATTTATTCTCATTTTAGTCACTCACTACGTAGCACAGAGACAGAAGTCTATGTTTTATTCCTTTCTCCTGGTATTTTCTCTAGTTCTTCACATAGAGTAGTTGTTTAACAGGTTTTTTGTTTTTGTTTTTTGGTGAAGATATGAAGGAGAAATAGACACATCAGAATGTCTCTGTAGGTTAAGTTCACAAAGGATTTCATGGAAAGTATTAGGGAAAACCACCTATATGGTAGATGCATCTAGCTGTTCATTAATCATAGAGGGTGTGTTGTGACCAAAATTTCATCTAACCTTTCTCAGAATTTGAAGGTAAAAGAGACTTAATAAAAATAAGAAAACAAAAACTGAATTGACTTCTTCTTGTTATACATGCCTGTTTTGATGGTAGCGGATGGTTGGAAAAAAGAATAAATAAATTGCATGGCTTAAATAAAAAATATTTTTGCATACTGTAATGCTATCAAGCTTTTAGAATTTACTGCCTAACTAAAGAAATTATCCTTTTCAGAGAAGATGCAGTATCATTTGGCTTTTGGCATGCATCCGCACTGAAGTAGCCAGCACCTGCTGGGACACTCATGGCTATTGAAACCACAGCAGATGCCTCACTTTGACATCTTCCTGATTCCCACTGATAGATCAGTTGCACTAGGACTATATGCCCGAATACTGAAACACAGCCCATTAATTGCATGGAGGCTCTGTCCTTTATAATAAATGAACTTATATCACCCTTAAAATCAATTAGTTTCACATCTTAGCAATCTAGACTCAGTGTGTAATGATCATCTCATTTACTTCCCTCTCAAACCCCAATAGAAATCTTGAATTTTATTTGTAATAAAATTCCTGCCTCCTGCTATCCATGTTATTCATGAAACTTTTGATAATAAGATCTCCTTAGGAACCCATGTCTATAATTTTAAAATGTTATCTTGTTTTGAGATTAAAAATGTGAAGGATCTTTTTTCATTGTAACATCTTAATTTATCTGTTTATTTAAAATACAATTTTGATTGTTGCATAGTATAATACAGGGTAGTGAGATTTGGACATTAGTAATATCATCAAACAATTTCTCAATCACATAGGAACTTCCATATTAATATTATACTGACTATTGGAAACAGTCATATATTTTTTAAAATATATGTTTATATATTTTTTAAAATATATGTTTATTGATTTTTTGCAGAGAGGAAGGGAGAGGGAAAGAGAGTTAGAAACATTTATGAGAGAGAAATATCAATCAGTTGCCTCCTATACCCTCCCCTCTAGGGATGTGCCAATAACAAGGTACATGCCGTTGACTGGAATCGAACCTGGGACCCTTGAGTCCACAGGCTGACGTTCTATCCACTGAGCCAAACCGGTTAGCGCCAACTTTATTATATTGAGCTGATATGTAATTTATTCCCAGGGAAACAAGTTACACCTATAACAGTCTGTTCATAAACTACATACCTTCCTCTTCTACAAGATTATCCTTCCACAACATGAAAACTGCTTTTTCTTTCCAAGCATATTATCTCTCTAAATTAGACAATCTCAATTGATTCAACCTTCCTAGTCATCCAGTGCATCATATGAACAATTTCTTCCCTTGACCTCTTTTCTTTTAAAATATATTTTATTGATTTTTCACAGAAAGCCAGAAACATCGATGAGAGAAAAACATCAATCAGCCGCCTCCTGCACACTCCCCACTGGGAATGTGCCCGCAACCAAGATACATGCTCCTCACCTGAATCAAACATGGGACCTTTCAGTCTGCAGGCCAGTGCTCTATACACTGAGCCAAACTGATTTCAGCCCCTTGACCTCTTTTTAATCACCTTAGAAATGTGGCATCCTAAATTATATAAAACTTTCAAGGGTTGTCTGCACAATAAATAATGGCATGGGATTGTCCATGGCCATGCCCACATAGGACACTTCTGATAATGTAGCCTAACATTGAGTGAACTTTTTCAATTTGATGACAGTGCTTATGTATTGACCCTAATTGCTGATTAAAACACCTATGTTAAATTGTTTTATATCTACATTATATATATAATAATCCTATATAATAAAAGCCTAATAGGCAAATTGACTGAACATCAGAACAACCAGTTGATAAAGGGTAGGGCCAGTGAGCACCGGGCGAGCCAAGGTGTCTGCCACTGGGCAGAGAAAGGGAACGGCGATGGGGGTGGTGGTGGAGGATGGCCACCAGTGGTGGCAGAGGGGCAATGGCAGGGGGGGTGGGGCAGTCCCCTGATCAGCCCATTTGGTTGCCTCCTGCAGAGAGAAGTAGGGCAATGGTGGGGGGCGGAAGGGAGCATCTCCTGATCCCCTGTCCTTGCCTCCTGCAAATGGAGCCAAGCAGCAATGGCAGGGTGATGGAGGTCATCCCCTGATTGGTCGGCCCAGTCACATCAAGCAGAAAGAGGCCTGACTATGTATGGTTGAGGCCCCATTCCCTAAGCCATCAGTAGGATGTATCCTGAGTACCGAGGACTGTGAGAGGACATAGGCAGGACTGAGGGACCCCCCAGTGCAGACTTTTGTGCACTGGGCCTGTAGTGTGTGTATATATAAGGTGATGTTTTGAATGGGCTTAGGCCTGCTCCCCCCAGGGACACCCTTATCATTGCCACAGAGACAAGAGAGGCTCCTGCCTCTGCCACTGTGCTCACCATCTGTGAGCCCAGCTTCTGGCTGAGCAGCACTCCCCCGTGGGAGCACACTGACCACCAGAGGAAGGACTTGTGTTGAGTATCTGCCCCCTGGTGGTCAGTGTGCATTGTAGTGACTGGTCGTTCTGCCATCAGGTGGAAACCAAATCTCCAACATCTTCTGAGGGATCCCAGATTACAAGAGGATGCAGGCCAGGTCGAGGGACCCACTAGTGCACAATTGGGGCGGGGGGGAGGGGGGAGGGGACATGAGAGGTTGGTTAGCCAGGAGGAGACTGCAGAAGGGCTCCAGGGCATGCATGGTCAGTCTCACAAAGTCCCTATCAGCCGGACCCCAGCAGTAAGCTAATCTACTGGTGTTTAGTGCATGGCAGAGTGACTGCTCAACCAGTTAACTGTCTGCCCCCTGGTGGTCAGTGCACATCATAGCAAGCAGTTGCACATCCTTACCATATCATTAGCATATTATGCTTTGATTGGTTGAATGGCCAACTGGATGACCAGACACTTAGCACATTAAGTTTTTATTATACAAGACCAAACATGGAATTGATGAGTGAGAAGTCAGGTTTCTGGCCAACTATGTTGGACCAGTTTTGAGATGAGAATTAAGGCAGAGAATAGGAATAAGGCTGATGTTTCAGGGGAAACTCAGTAAGTGTGAGCCAGAGAAATATGATATAACAGGGAGAGTAAAGAAGACTGGGTAACCATTTTCCCTAGCCTCTCTCTCTAGTTTAGACATTATCTATTCCAAGATGCTTGACTAACCAGAAGTTGTGAGGGTCCCAGGCTATTCTAGAGCAGTGGCTTTCAACTAGTATTGGGTCATCATTCCAATTGCATACTATTTGCTAACTTGTCTTTATACCTGTATTTTCCCATTTATCTTTGGAGTCCTTATTCTTTAATCATCCTACATATCATGTAAAATCAGTCTTTTAGAAATTCTACTCTTTAGAAATTCATAATTATGGTCAATAGTCTATTTCATATTGCCTAAAAGTAAAGTTCATCTGTAATAGTACTGCTAAGAATTATTTACTGAAGCTTTAGCATGAACCAGGAACAGTGAAATATCGTCAATGCATTATCTAATTTAATCCTCATAAAAACCGTATGAAATTGACAACCTAACATTAGCACACAATATCAGTCTAGCATTTGATTTTATGTCTATATCAGTTCAGTCATGCCATTATTTATTCAACAAATATTTAGTAAATGTATATTATGTGTTGCATGTTATTGAAAAATAGTAGGTCTCAGCTTGTGGCAGTTTTGCACCCAGGAGACATTTGGCAATAATTGGAGATATTATTGTTTGTCACACCTGAGGGAATTGCTACTGGTATCTGTAGGGTAGAAGTAAAGAAAGCTACTATATGCCCTACTATGCACAAAGCAGCCTTCTACACAAAGGGTTATCTGGTACCAAATGTCAATAATGCTGACATTGAGAAACTATGTTGTACAGTGAAGAGATATAATGCCTAGAAAATCAGACACATATCTGCCTTTGTAGAGCTTATGTCATTAGTTTGGAGGCAAATATAAAAGCAATAACCAACAAATTAAATATATATGTGTTAAATGTTATAAACTGAAGGAATATTTGGGGTGTGATTCTATATAATGAAAGTGTAATATGCAAATCAACCGAATGGCAGAATGAACAGTCAGCAAGGGGTGGGACCAATGAGCAACTGGTGTCAGGCCAACCAAGGTGTGTGCCAGTAGGCAGACTGAGGTGATGGCAATGGGGTGGTGGGGGTGGTGGCAGCCAGTGGCCTGGATATAGGGGCTGGTGCCATTCCCTGATAACCCACCCAGTCACCTTCCAGTGTGAAGCCATGGGTGGCAACAGAAGTGGGGCAATTTGGGGCAGGGCTGGCCGCTTGTAGCCCAGGATAGGCCTGCCTGGGTGGAGGTGGGCCTAAGCCCTCAGTTGGGCATCTCCTGAGGGTTCCCTGACTGAGAGAGGACACAGACAGGGCTGAATAATGCCCCAACCCCTCCAGTGCACGGATTTTCATGCACTGGACCTCTAGTAAAAACATAAAACTGTAGTGGTTAATTTAGATTCTTTTGTAGGGAAGTTTGAGAAACTTTTTTGAAAAATAAATATTGAAATTGAAATCTAATGGAAAAATCAGAGTTCACATGGATAACCATTACACATTTGGAGAGTAGAAGATATGCCAGTGGGAATGGACCAGAGTGTGCATGAGTGCATGGGTGAGAGATTAGGCTGGTCTCTAATTGTCTTGTGTATATAAATCTTTTCTCTCTAATAAGATTACAGACTCCCAGGAGGAGAACATGACAAATACAATATTTAATTTCTATCCCATGGAGTGCTTTGAACAATATTGGGCCATAATAGGTACACAATAACTTCTTGCTTACTTGACTTGTGTATTTTTCCTAGAAATCCAATTTCTAGATTGTATTATGCCAGTTTCCACTTTGGAGGAATGGTAGTGCCTTTGACAATCTTTCCAATTAATTCAGGAATTGCTTCCAATTGTAGACCTAGCCGGAGTCCTGCCATTTCTCAGGCAGTCATTGTGTCTGCAGGCTGCCTGGGGCTGCACTGAGCTTTTTATATAATTACTGTTAGTAAATCACTTGTCAGCTGGCCTTGTTTTGGAAATTCAATAAAAACCATACCTTTCCTTAGTGTTCCTGAAAAATTCTTATTAAGTACCATTTCCCTCTCTATTGCATATTTGTAAATTGTTTAAAAATAGGACAAAGAGTTACTTTGTTACATGTAGAATTCTGATTATAGCTGAAACTGGTTTGGCTTGTAGGGGTGTCGAACTCAATCAGAGAAGGGGCCAAAATCTAAAATCCAGCCTAAATCGTGGGCCGAATGGTTTACTGAACAGTCATAAACTGACAATGTCATAAACTGACAGCGGAGTGCAGTGATGACAGCGCGGTGCGGGCCACATTGCAAGGCCTGGCGGGCTGGATTTGGCCCGCGGGCCTTGTGTTTGACACATGTGGCTTACAGGATAGAGCGTCTGCCTGTGAACTGAAAGGTCCCGGGTTCGATTCCGGTCAAGGGCATGTACATTGGTTGTGGGCACATCCCCAGTAGGGGGTGTGCAGGAGGCAGCTGGTCGATGTTTCTCTCTCATCGATGCTTCTAGCTTTCTATCCCTCTCCTTTCCTTTCTGTAAGAAATCAATAAAATATATATTAAAAAAAGAATTCTGATTATTTATATGACCCTGAATTATCACAATCCATTTAATTCCCAGAGAAAGATAGAATGCATACTTATAACAGATTTAAAATATAAATCTCTTTGAAATCTGAGATTTTCTTTGGAAACCATTTCAATTCTTCTTAACACTAGAGGGCTGGTACACAAAATTTGTTCACTGGAAGGGTGGTCCCTCAGCCCAGCCTGCCCCCTCTCACAGCTCAGGAGCCCTCATGGGATGTCCTACTGATGACTTAGGCCCATGGGAAGTGGGCCTAAGCCACAGTCTGGCCTACCTCTGTGGGAGGCAACTGGTCTCCTCAGGAGAAGGAACTATCCCCATCACCCCACTGCTGCTGCCACTGCTGGCCACCACAGCCACCAAGGTGTTTTCATCAACATGAACTCCAGTCACTTCACCACGAAAAAAACAATAACTTTCTTTAGGCATTTTTAAGATGTCTCTTTCATAGAATATGACATTTCTTTCTCTTCTTTTTATCCTCACCTGAGGATATTTTTTCATTGATTTTTAGAGAATGTGGAAGAGAGAGGGAAAGACAGAGAGAAAAATTAATGTGAGAGGGATTGCTTGCCTCCTGCATGAGCCCTGACCTGGGAGGAGCCTGCAACCTAGCTTACATGTCAGAATCAAACTGGGGCCATGCAGTCCTCAGGCTGAGGCTCTATCCACTGAGCCAAACTAACTAGAGCAGGATATGACATTTCTTAGCCCCTCCACCAAGGGACCTTCATTTTTTCCTTCAGGAGTGAGGTGCAAAAACCCTTGGATTCTAATTACCCAAGTTACCAAGAACATTGCGAGTGGTGTACCGGGAGCTTAGCCAAACAGCAGTCAGAAAAGGTGTTTCCTCTGCAGCTCATGCTCAGAGGGGGACTGCTGGCACACTGTGGTGTGTCCGCTCCAGGCCTGCTCCAGCCATGCCATGGTGGCTTGGGCAGACGCCCCTGTGTGTGTGTCCACTCTGGGCCTGCATCATCCATGTCTTGCCTCACTGCACACACAGTCTCCTCCTATCCATCTGTGCACACAGCTTCCTCCTGAGCAGGTTATGACTGTAACAATGTCCTAGCTAATTTGCATATTACCTCTTTATATATAGATAAGAGGGTGGATTTTTTTAAAGGCCCTTGTTAGGCAGAGGATAATATCCATAAAAATAATTTTGATTCATTTCAAATTATTTTGAATGTATATTATTTTTTATAAAATGAAGATGTTCATTTAGGTCAATAAAACTACAAAAAGTCTTTGCACTTATAATAATGTATGATTAATACATACTTTCTATTATTTTAAATAAAAGTTAAAATAATCAACTTGTGCTCAATTGAAAACATTTTTTTGCATTTTAATTTCTTTATTGATTAAGATATTACATATTTGTCCTCATCCCCCCATTACCTTCCCAAACCCCACTCAGAGAAATGATAGGGGACTTGTCTTTATAACTTTACAAAAGGAAAAATCTTTTCCTATTGTAACAGGTAAAGAGAATACTGTCTACCCTCAGCTGTATATCCTACATATAATTGTCTCTAGCAACTTACGTATACTGAGTTTAATGTTTTGTTGAAGTACTTTCTTCAGGGTTTCTTAGTGTATATAGTTGGTGCTCTATGTGCTCTAAAAATGTTATAAAATAACAGAGTAATACTTAACCATTAAAGGCCTAATTGTGTTACACACTCTGCAATATAAACTGACAAATTGCATATAGGTGTATATATATATATATATATATATATATATATGGATATATATTGTGTGTTTACATGTAGTGTATATATAAATGTATATGTTTTATGTATATGTGTGTATATATGTGACTATACACACATATATACCATTATGCACACAAATAAACACAGACTTTTTCATACCATTTTCATAGAACTTTTCTTTGTTCAATATTTAAATTTAGAATAATTAAAAAAAATCTCTCTAGTTAGCATGTTACTTTTTATCTGTTCTCTTGACTTCTTTCTGGATTGCTTACTTTCTGGAGTTTGCCTGATATTCTTTCAAGGCTTCAAAAATGGTGCAAACTTATAAAAAGGTCAGTTCAAGCTCATGCTTCTTTGGCCTCTTGCCACCCAGAGGATAAGGTTTCTGATAGAGGACTGTGAAATCACTTCAGAGAATACTAATGGTTGAAGGAGGGAGAAGGAAGAAAATATATGAAAAATTCATGGGTCTTCATTGGCATGCATACTGTTATTTGATTTTCATCAGACAGTAAATGAGAAGAACCTGAAGTCTTGTTTGTGTTAACAGAACTCTTTTAAATGCTGGACAGCCCCTGTAAATAAATGCTCAGCATGTCATGAAAAATTCTTCCACTGCATACAAGAATATGTTTTGTCACATTGTGGCCTAAATATAGGCAGTGATATCCATGACTGGCTATTCTTAAGGAAAACATTTACATTCTTAACAAAATGCATGAGAGAGAAAAGAATATGCATCATGAGACGAGGTGATCATATAGGGTGCAGAGGCAGGTGTGCGATCTATAGTTCATTAGGCATGCTGATTATATTCAGCATGCCTTAATAGAGAGAGATAAGAAGAATATCAGTTTTTGCAAATGAAAATGTGCTTTTTGGAAATCACATTCTGGCTAATCTTTAAGCTAAGTGGTGAAGGTGAAATTGAAGAATTTCCTATCTATAATAAAATTTAATGAACATATTAATTGCAGCATAGAGTTAGCGGCATACCTTAACTCTGAAGCTTTCTCTAAATGATAATCATCCTTAAGCCATATATATGTGAATGAGAGGCAGAGTGTGATTTATAATATTGAGTGGCAAAGCATATTAAAGCTGAAAGTGACCTTAGAAATCACCTAAAATTCTCTGCCTCATTTTTCAGTTGATGAAACTGACATCAGTGGAGTCAAATGATTTCTCAAATTTTCATGATAAATTTCTGAAAGTTTTATCCCATTCTATCAACCCATTAACTTCTTAGTGTCACAGAGAAAAAATAAATAAATATTTGGCTTTATTTGTATAACTCCAAATTATGTTTCCTTCCATTGATTCTTGCTAATTATTTAGTAATGTCTAGGATAAAATCATTGCAAAAACGTAACAGCTTTATTCAAATACATTATCTATTTCATATAGATGACTTCTCAGAAGTAAAGAAAAATCTGCTAAAGGTTTCAACATGCATTTTGCAATGTGTAGGAGACAGGCATTTTTATTTAGTTGTTGATTTGTTGCTTTTAGCCATGAAGCAAAGAATGTGCTTTGGATTGCTTTTCTAACAGCTTCATTCCTCATGTGTCTCAGTGACACAAATAGACAGGCTGACAACAGATTTATTACCTAAAGCTCAGCTGAAAAATTAAATGATACAGCTAAAAGTCATAGTCTGCCTGAGCACCCAGTTGCCAGTTCAAGAGTGAGTATTAAATACCCCAGGATAAGAAAGTGGTGAAACATTTGCTAGAAAAAGAAATTGGGAATAAATCACTAATTTGATAAGTTTTGACTGACTGACCAAACAGGGAAATAATTCTTTTAAAATGTGTCTATCTTTAAATTAGTTGACTTTCTAAGTAGAGGAAAGCCTAGTCCTTTCCAGTAATCTACTAAGCTATCTCCCCACATTTTTACAATGTGATTGAATTCTTTATTCGAATTTTTCCATGTTTCCTCGGATTATCTGTTGAGCATTACTAGAAACTAGTTTTAGCAGAGTAGTATGTGGAGGTGTTTAAACTGAAGTTGGAGACCAGAGAAATATTTGCTTTACACATTTTCAAACAACATTGCATATATTGAATATGTAGTGGAAGGTAGCTAATAGTAATTATTTGTATAGTAATAATTATAAGAACACTAAATGTTTCCAATTGTCTTATTATAATGTTTGCAATGAGATTGACCCCAAAGCTTCCTTTTTAAATAAAAGACAAATTAGCATTCTGTATTTAGTACAGATAGGGTCCTAAATTTCACATTATTAAAGGTATTTTCACATTTTTCTTTTACATCGTTTCAAGAAGACTGTTCATTAATCCTTGTATTCTCTCTTTATTTATTTATTTGTTTGTTTATTTATTTATTTATACAATCATGTAGAATTATAAGGGGAAAAAATATCTCCAAGTCTAGAAGATTTTGTTAGGTTTATAAACCATGCCCAACTGTAAAACTAATCTCATGTCTCATCAAATATGTGCCAATAATTTATCCCTTTAATGATTATGTAAAAAGCTATTCTGAAATAACTGAGTTCATTATCCTAGTGTATTTATGCATTGTAGGTGAAATGAAATATTTTTATGGTTAGTGCCACTTAGATATTAAGTACATATGAGATCAGAAGTATGTCTTAGAAGGAGCTATATCCTAAATCATTGAATTCTTCTACAATTTTATTTTTAGAGGGACTTGAAGGTGAAGGAGTGGCTGGAGGCAAAATAGTTTTGAAGGTTCACTATTCTATTTAAAAGTCTTTAAGTTTCTGGATACATTTATTCAGAATTATCCTAACACAATATTGTTTTTTATGGTGGTCTGATCTGTTTATACTATGAACTCCCTGACTTAGGGTAAAAGCAAAATGAATGCAATAGAGTTGTGTGTCTTTTTTGATTACTAGAACCCTTACTAAAAACCTAATAGCTTCAAACATAAAATATGAATCTTACTCTACCTTTCTGGTGAATTCTTTTAATATTATTTTATATTTTCACAATTACATTTAATTCAAAATATAAGGTTACATATGCTCTTTAAAGTATGAGAAATTTATCCTCCGTGACACATAAATTCTTGTTACTGGATAGTATAGAAATCTTTAACATGACAAAATGCTCAGATTTCCTAGCATAGTAATGAGCCAACCTGACACCAGTTGGAAAACTGTCTTTGTACTTTCAACTGTGTTCTTGCTTCCCCCATTACATAGAAAACAGTGGCCATATTTATGGAATACAGGTATCCCTAATTTATAGATTTTCTCCTGCTCCTACAAGATGTTACTCTTAGAGCGTAAGTCCTTTAAATATGTTTGCAACAGCATTGATGAAACTGGAGAGCATTGTGCTAAGTGAAATAAGCCAGTCAGTGAAAGAAAAATATCACATGATCTCACTCATTTATGGAATATAAAGAACATTATAAACTGTTGAACAAAAATAGATAGAGGCAAAGAAGCATTGAACAGACTGTCAAACTACAGCGGGAGGGTTTGTTGGTAAGAGATCAATGGAAAGACTTGTGTGCATGCACATAAGCACAACCAACAGATGCAAAACATGGGAATGGAGGGGTGAGGGCAAGTGCCAGGAGGAAGGGTGTCTAGGAGGGGGAGGTCAATGGGGAGGAAAAGAGACATATATAATACTATATGTAATATCTTAAACAATAAAATAAAATAATAAAATAAATAAGTAATCACTATCACTATTCAATGTATGACAATACTAATAGGTCTATATCTATGTGTGTTTGTATGTCTTGTGTTTTAGCAAAGACTTACCTTCTTCAGTAACCCTGGGAATAATTTCTCTTGATTATAACTGGAGCTACATGATATGAAATGTTCATACCCATTGGCAGGCCAACCCGAATATCTGCAAGTTATAGAACAAGAGATCAAATAGAAACCCATACAAAATAGGTCTTAATATTTAAAAATTGCAAATCATGCTAATAAACTGTGCAATCAGATATGTTTGAATCTCCTACCTTGATAAAGACATATCCCTAATGACCTCGAAAGTTAATTTGAATTTAAATTTCTTGAATTTCTTTGAATTCCCCATTTAACATGGTGATGCAAATAAGCTGGTCCCTGGTCCACTCTAAATCACACATCATGTAAGAGAAATATTTAAGTGAGGATGTGTCAATGCTGCATACAAACCCTTAAAGACAACTGCCTTTAAGTTTAACAGTGAGCAAACCAAAAGAGAGATCCAGTGGGGCCTTAAAATAACTCAAATACAAAATTTTAGTACCTTCTCTTTATTTTAATTTTAATATATTTTTATTGATTTCAGAAAGGAAGGAAGAGGAAGAAAGAGATAGGAACATTAATGATGAGAGAAAATCATTGATCGGCTGTCTCCTGCATGCCCCACACAGGGATCGAGCCCACAATCAGGGCATATGCCCTGACTAGGAATCAAACTTTGACCTCCTGGGCTGTAGATTGACACTCAACCCCTGAACTATGCCAACCAGGCTTACATACATGTTGACAGCTAGTTCTAGGGTCTTGTGTGCTTGGAACATAGTCTGGAGCCTTGATATTTATAACTGCTCAAAAAAAAACAGTATCAGTAAAACCTGGGATCATGTTAGAAATGCAGAATTTCTGGCTACACCTCAGAATCACACAATCAGAATCTTAATTTTAAAAGATTACCCAAGGATTCCTGCTGGCATCAGGGTTTAATACTTACTGAACTAAAAGATGGCATTGTGTTTGTTACAGAAAACAGCTGGGCATATTCACTTGCCTGTCAAACTTTTCACCCTATAATATCACTAACTTCTAAATTAGTCTGTAAAATACATAGAAACATGTCTTATTCACCATTAGCTAAACCTTTATGGATAAAATTACAGACTGGAGATATGTTCTAATATATGATTCAAACATTCTATTTCTTACTGATGGGAAATGATGATTTCAGTTAGAATCCTGGATTTAAACAATCAAATTATTTTATTTGGCTATAGAAACTTAAAAATATATATTTGTTATTATCTGTTTCCTGCTTAAAGGCATAAGATCCGTTCTATATATGTAAATACATATGCTACATGAAGTACTTAAGCAGCTGCTGAATGTAGTACAAATACCAACTGCATAAATTCATAAATTTCAACAAAGTTCTATGTTAGTATCTAATGTGTTTCTAACATAAAAAAATAGAGCATAGTTGCTCTGCATAGTTTTATCATTAGTGCTTTAATTTTGGGTTTAGTTTTACCTCAAGTCTTCTTACCCTTTCTGCCCAAACTATTCATGTAGATATTGAAAAAAATTAATATGATGGCCATATTTTTCTTCTTAGTTGTCTTATATGTACTTTATAAGTAATACTAAGTTTTCAATGACATCATTTTTTAAATCCTCACTTGAGAATATATATTCATTGATTTTTCAGAGAGAGAGGAATGGAAGGAAGGGAGAGAGAGAGAGACATCAATGTAAGAGAGAAACATCAGTCAGTTACACACCCAACAGGAGATTGAACTTGCAACCTTTTGGTGTAGGAGACGATGATCCAACAGAGCCACCAGGCCAGGGCCGGGCAATATTCTTCATGGCTGATATTCACTAAACCTGGGCTATCTCTTCATTTATACAGAACAACTGTACTCAATCCTATAGGGAAAATTAGAAAAAATAACCTCCTTCCTGGCAGCCACGTACAGACTATGTGTTTGGTGTAGGGTTCGGCAAGAGTATGGCAGTTTGGGGAAAGGAAGGACTAGAATTCCTTAGATTCTACCCCTCCAACAGCAGGGCCTTATCTTGGTCTCTCAGATACAAGCTGAATTTCAGCCCCATATGCTTCTGTGCAGTGCACATTTTGCATGACCTAGCAATTCCACATATATATTAAGGGCATTTGAGCCACCAGTTTTGTGAAATTTTGATTTTATGATGCTAAAAAAAAAAAAAAGGTATTGAAGCCACTAAAGAAAAAGAAAAAAAGGTTAGGAAGCACCTAGTTGTATAAAACATTAAGAAACAGAGGTAGTATGTTACAATTTTAAAGAGTATATTTAAATATTTTAACCCCAACTCTTTCTTTTTAATTAGTTCTACTTGAGGTTTCTGTCCTTCTTTTGCTTTATGGAGTATATTTATTTTGAAGTTTGGTCTGGTGAAATCACCAACTTAATTATTCATTGCTCTAAGGCATCTGTTTAAACACAATCGGTGGTTGAACTAACTCTCCCTCTGGTAATTACTCACCAGTTATTTTCTAGTGTAAAGACCAGAGGCCATTATGGTTTCCTTACTTTCAGATAAGAAATAGTAGATGTATATTTCATTCTTCCTGAGGGAAGCTCATTAGCTTATTTTGATGATGCAAATTAAAAGGATGACTTCTTTTCCCCTGACCCCTCCAAGAGCATGTTCTAAATGCCATAGAAAAAAATAAAAAATAATTTTTTTTGAGAAATAGATAAAAGGAGAGGAATGACTGGCTTTTGCTTAATTTGTGGAATTCTGGAGATATTTCTAATATCCCTTGAAATGCTTAGTGCCTTTTAAAGATACATAACATTGATTTTAAGAACAAGAGTCAATTTGTATTTATTATCTATTATGACAAAAACAACAGTGGTTTAAAATAAAGATACAATAAAATAAATTAGTTTTTGTTACGGACTGAATTATGCTACCCCAAATTTCAATTTTTTTCCAGATGGAGTCTAACCTCCAATGTAGATATAAAGACTTTAAAGAGGTAATTAAAATTAAATGAAGTCTTGCCCTGGCCCATGAAGCTCAGTTGGTGGAGCTTCATTGCAAGTTTGATTCCTGGTAAGGGAACATACCTAGGTTGGGAGTTTGGTCCCCAATTGGAGGGCATACAAAAGGCAACCAATTGATGTTTATCTCTTCCTCTCTCTAAAGTTAATAAAACATATCCTCAGATAAGGATTAAATATATACTTAAGAAATAAAGATGTTAAATAAAATCTGAGGGTGGTTCCCTATTCTGAGAGGACTTGTCTCCTACTAAGAAAAGGAAGGGACCCAGAGGAGTGCAGGCACAGCGGAAAGGCCGTGTGAGGACACAGGATAAGACAGATATCTGCAAGCCCTGGAGACAGGCCTCATGGGAACACCAACATGTTGACACCCTGAATTGGACTTCTAACCTAAAGAATTGTGAGAAAATTAATTTTTGTTGCTCAAGCAACCGAGTCAATGATATTTTGTTATGGCAGCCCTAGCAGACTAATTCAGAGTGAATATATATATATATATATATATATATATATATATATATATATATATATTAATATTCAATATAAATATTGCCAATTGGCAATAAAATTATAATTATAAAAATTATTTATGCATTTATAATTCTTATTTAATTAAATATGTATTGAGCACCTATTGTGTTCAGGCTCTTGCTAGGCCCTGAGAATAAAAAAAAATGACTCTAGAGAGAAAATTTTCTATCCCTTCACTTGACTTCTCTTTTAATGGGAAAATTTAAGCTACAGAAGTCCAGTGTTTTTGTTTTTTGATGATTGTAAGAAGTGTGGAAGAAAGTGTTGGCATAAAAAAAAAACAGAGTAAAATAATGATAAAAAATAAAAATAGAATGTAGAACATTCATACAAAAAATGTTTTAAATGGTAAAATATAATAATAAATGGCCTAACTGGTTTGGCTCAGTGGATAGAGCATCGGTCTGCTGACTGAAGAGTCCCAGGTTCAATTCTGGTCAAGGGCATATATTTTGGTTGCAGGCACATCCTCAGTGGGGAGTGTGTAGAAGGCAGCTGTTTGATGTTTCTCTCTCATTAATGTTTCTAACTCTCTATCCCTCTCCCTTCTTCTCTCTAAAAAATTAATAAAATATATTAATAATAATAATAAATGAAAATAATAATAAATAAAATAAAATAAAATAAAGTGAGAAAAATTTAGTTTCTTAAAGATAAAAAATAAAAAGATGAAGTAGTAAAGTTCATTCACTTCAGGGGAGCTTCAATCCCATGGATACTGGTTTAAGACCCCTTTCTACTGCTCTGCCTGCCAGGTCTCAGTTTACTGTCAAGTAGTCAGCACAGGGTTGAAGTTCCCAGAGATCCACCACTCCTCTGTCTCATACACACACAACCTTGGTTTTAAGCAGGTGGGATCAATCTTCCCATTTTATTTTTCTGCCTGCTTTCAGTTGTATTTATACAAATGTCTATTTCTGACACAACCCCTGGGTTGTGTTTTTGTATTAGTTTCTGGGACCAAATGGCCCCTCAACCGAGTCCTCCAGGGCTCCCTGGGAGTATTTAGAATCCTTGATTCCTTGCCACAGTCAAGTCTGGGCGCAGCTGCACTGCTAGGAGGAGCCTGGTCTTCAGGATAAAAATGTCTGTTCAGGGTTGGAGGGACAGACTGCCCGAGAGTTGGCTTTCTGCTCATTTCTCCCTGTTCTACTCCCGTTTCCACAAAAAAACACCTTCCACTGCAGTCTCCACGAATGTTTTAAATGGAAAGATCCTATGCACTGGTTTAGCAAGTAAAAGCAAGGAAGTTATAAAGACAAAGCAACTGTGCCACATTATGTCTTTCTCCCCCTGCACTGTGCAGCCAGTACAGAACTTCAGGCTGCCTTTTTGGGTGTAGCCTCCCATGGCTATGGGCGTAGATATAGAGTCCCCAGCTGCCTGCAGCCTACTGACCCCTTTCCACATTTGAGGGCTACACTGACCCCAAATGCAGCATGGTCTCCCTCTAAGACTAGACCTGGCTGCATGCGTTTCTCCCTCCAGCCTGGATCCCAGATCTCACCTCTCTCCAGGCAATCTCTGATCTTTCTGTCCATGGGCTGCCTCACCAGCTGTGTTTAATTCACCAGTTCCTGGTAAATGTTATTCAATTCAGCTATTTCTTCTATCTGCTCTGTGAGAAGGCTCAGGACCTGTCTGCCTATTCAACTGCCACCTTGTCTTCCTCTGGACAAACTTTTTAGGAGCCCATGGCCTGGGAGTCTGGAGTCTGGTGTTGATGGGTTTGCAGCCAAGGCAGCTGGTCCCTTGGTGTTGTGGCTGTAGGGCCCTGGGTGGTGTCTGATGTCTTCCCAGGTAAAGGTAAGGCTGATCTCCCCTTCAAGATGACACTGCAGCAAAGCTGGCTGCCAGGCTAGGGGAGCCTGGTCTGCCAGTCCCTGACAGTCCTATGGAATATAGCTGTTCCTCACTCACACACTCTCTGCTTTTGCTCTCTCACTCACTCACTCACACTATCTTGCTCACTGCCATCCTGTCGGCCACCATCTTGGATCTTGTCTATCCTTTATACCACATCTTGATGACAGTTACTGTCTTAGATCATCATGCGAAGTGCTAACACTTTACAAAAAAACAACAAAAACCAAATAAGATTATAATAAATGAGGTAGTTCCAGAACCTTCACTATATAGTTCAATTAATTGACATAATATTTATGATTCTTCAACTTATCTTTTGGCTCTGATCTCCATTACAGATTCCTCCATCCACTTTAAAGAGCCCAGCCAATGTAGAAGGGTGTCACACTCCACGTTCAAATACTCCCTGCTTATTGGCTATGCTATTCCTGAGATTTGAAGTGTATTCCTACCCCATTTTTGCTAACTGACATACTAATTATTTTTAAAATGTGAATTCTCATAACACTCTACATCTGAAAGGATTCCCCCATAATCACAGTGAATATAAATTAAACCTCACATTTGATCCAATCCATCCTGCTTTACGATGCTATTATAATCACGCAGCACAATATTGCACTATAAATTGTGGTCTCTGATGAACTTAAGTTTCTCACAGATATATATTGTTTCTAGAAAATTAATTACATAATGTTGGTAAATTGACTTTAGATATTAAATGATTTGTATTTTAAAGAATAACATTATACACAAATAATTAGGGTGTTGTTTAATATGAAAACAGAAGGCTAAATTTTAGCTATATTTTACAATAGCATGTTAGAAGCATATAGTTTTCCTCCTATTTATTGATTTAATTCCCAATAATTAATGTTTATGTATAAAATACTTTTGTTAGTGGATCAGCTCATTATTTTGTTTTTTGTATTTATTGAAAATTTCAAAATTATATCAAAGTTGTCTTTAAGTTTATTAAAAATGGTATCTACCTTAAGTATTATCAATCAATACTGATTATGACATCTTGTATATGACTATATTAGACTATAGTGTCACATAGGTATAACTACTGTGGCCTATAAAATCCAGACTCTATGTTCAATAATGTTTGACTCCTTTTAAAAATCAAAGTAATAAGTTTTTGTACTATAGAGTTTTATTTCAGTAAATTATTTCATACACAGAACAAGCAATATTATTAAGGATTTGTGACTATAAATCAGGTATAAGAAACACCAACTAAACTTGATAGAGCTCTATTTATTGTCACAGCATTATTTTATTGTCTAAGTTCTGATTACAGGTATGAGGCAGCTCCATTTAGTTACTTTGCACATCATATGAACAATTACAGCTAGATTAGATCTGTCATAAATGAAAGCCATAAATTTTTCTCCTTGTAATTCATTCACAGTTATCCAGATCCATAATCCTCTAGGGAGTGTCATGAATCCACATAATGTTCCCAAAGGATAGATACTGCATTTGTATATGTGATTTAACTGACAGATGTATAAAATCACATGCAGCTAAATAACCTCACAATAACTGTGCAACTGTGAATCCTAAAATTTGCCAGTTATTCCAGCTGGTGGAGATGTACCATATAATCAGAATAATCCAATTCCAATTTAACCCCCTATTTTAATTGCACATGTGCTAAAAAATTTAGCAACAGTAAAATTATTAAACCACTTATGAATATTTGTAAAATAACACACAGAGACAATAAATAAAGAAAAAATTAGTGTTTTTATTGTGCTTCTTTAGTGATTAAAAACTCTATAATCTTTAATGTAGTGCAGCAATTACTGGTTTATATGGAAGTAGGTAGATATCAACATGGCTATCCACTTTCCCTAATAGTATGAGGCAGAGAGTTAGAGGTATGGATTACATAGGAAGCATATGGGTAGATGCAAATTATTGGTGATGTTCTATTTCTTGGGTTGTTGGTGTATTCCTCTTGTTTATTGCACAGTACTTTATAAGTCTTGTATATACATGAACATAATTGTTTAGCTTAAATCCTATATTTAAAACTTATATAAAAGGAAAACAATAGGGAGACAGTGATTTCTTTACTCCTCTACCGTGAAATAGTCACTGAACTTAGTGTGTGTGCCTTGCTGAATGATTAAGTGCTGTTGGATGGTTACATCTAACCAATCATTTGCATCTTTGTGTTGCTTGTTTACTGGTTAGACAAAAACTTCATTAAGATAAACTGTAGACAGAGTTGACTCATCATTCCCACTGATCAGACCTTCTGGGCTCACCTTACCGTATTATCTATTGTAAAACGTAGTATCTTAAGACTAGCAAATTTATTAAATTGTTTTATTTTGATGATCAAGAATTTGGTCAGGCAACTATTGGGGAATTATGCTTTTTATGTCATCAGTTAAAGTCACCCACTTATATTCAGCTGGCAGGAGTGCTGCTCTGTAGGATACAAGATTTTTCACAACTGACATGCCTGGTGGTGCCTTTGGCCTCTGTCTCATGAGGGCCTTAAAATGGTCAGTCCCATGAGAGCGCTCAGTCTTCCAAAGGTACATTTTTCTAGAGGGCATGATGGGGAGCTGCACAGCTTTCCTCATTGCAGGAGGCATGTAGCTGTCTTCTATTAGGATAAGAGCTTTTTTGTTTGTGCAAATAAAAGGGATAAGGGCATAGACCCACATCTCTGTGGGATGAGTGTCACAGAATTGGCAGCCTTGTTTTTATGTTTTAATTTAATTTTATTGTTTAAAGCATTACAAAGAGTAGTACACATCTCTTTTTTTCCCATTGACCTTCTCCCTGCCTCTCCCCCACCCCCCCGCCCCGCACATGCCCTCACACTCCCCCACCTTTGTTTTTAAACAACCACACTCACACCCATATAGCATCCCACTTTGTGTCATCATTTTATAAAACCTATATATCCGCCTGCTCAATGACTTTTCCTAGAGGTCTCTGACTATCAGGTCCTAACCTGGTGAAGTCTACCAGGATTCATAATGAAACTTGGGGTAGAGACACTGCCTGCTTTCATTTATTTTCTTTACATGTTGCTACTGCTCAATCTGCTTTCATTTATAAAAATTGACAAATTAGTCTGTTGTACAATACCAGGTACATGTATTTGAATATATAATCTCTATCTGTGGTCTGTTATAGCTGCTCCTGGAAAAACAAAAAGTCTTGGCCTAAGTTTATTTATATTTGTACAGCATGAGGTTTTGCCACTTACAACTTTAGTGAAGATGCCTTTATTCTTCTTGAAAGTCCTCATCTCAAATCTCATAGGCATTCCTTGCTTTCTGTTGTCTTTTTTTCTTTCCTTCCTTCCCCATAATCACCCACCCAAAAAATGCTAGCAATTAGGGTTGCAGGAGGAGGCAGATAATTTACTCTCTGCACCATTCCTTCCCCTTCCCCCCCTTTTTTTTCTTCTCATTTGCATGCTGCTTGCTGCTCCTGTTAGGCTCTTCTTCAGACTCTTGCTGTCATACTCACTATCTTTTCATCAGGTTCACAAGTCAAAGACTCATAGATCCTATAAAATAAAAGGCTAATATGCAAATAGACAGGACAGTGGAACAAACAAGCAACCGGTTGCTATGATGTGCACTGACCACCATGGGGTGCACATAGAACATGGTGGTCATCGGCAGCAGAATGGGGAACATGGTGGGATGGTAGAGCAGGTAAGCAGGGGCACCAGACCAAGACAGGGCATTGGTCACTGTCATCAGGGCAGGCCTCTGGTGGTTACTGAAAATTATTTGGTCCCACTGGCTGTGGTCCTTCCCAGCACTCGCACCCACTGCTAGCACCTGGTGTTGGCCCTGATTGCACCAGTGCTTCTCCACCCTCCACCCCCACCCTTCCACCCCCGATCCTGAGAGGCAATCCAGGCAATAGCTGCTTCTTGTACCCACTGCCAGTGCCAGCCCCACTTGCAGCACACAGACAAGGGATTGGGGCATGGAGGATGCACAGAGATCCACCACTCTGCCCATGGCAGACTCATGGTCCACCCACAATTTCTTCCAATATGCACGAATTCATATACTGGGCCCCTAGCATTATTATAAGAATGTCAAACTAGATCTCTGTATTCTCCTGACCAGGCTACAAATATTATCAACTTATAGTAATTCAGGTTTCAGATTTTCAACATCTAGATATTTGTTTAAATATATTTTTAAATTTTTAGTTACAGTTGACATGAGATATTATTAGTTAGATATTATTATTAGATATTATTATTATTACTGAGGTATACAGCTCAGTAATTAGACATCATATACCTTACTAAGTAATTACCCTGATAAATCTAGTACTCATCTAACACCATGCATAGCTATTAAAATATCATTGACTATATTTCCTATGCTGTAGTTTACATCCCTATGACTATTCTGTAACTACCAATTTTATACTTCTTAAACCCTTCACCTTTTCATATATAACCCCTTCCCATCTGGCAATTGTCACAATGTTCTCCGTACTTATGAGTCTATTTCTCTTTTGTTTGTCCATTTATTTTATTTACTTATTTTCTTTAAATTATATCTTTTTTGTTGAAAGTATGTCCTCTTTGAAGAAATGTCTATTCAGGTGCTTTGCCCATTTTTAATTGGATTACTTTTTTGGTGTTGAGTTTTATAAGTTCTTTTCTTTCAGTTAAATATTCATTGTTGAAAGTATTTCATATGTTCCCTTTTTCCACTATTGATCCCTTCTAGTTCTCCCCCATCTCTAACCCCACAGGCCTTCATTACCCTATTGTCTGTGTCCATAGGTTATGCATATACGCATACAAGTTCTTTGCCTGATCACTTCGCACCCACCTACCTTTCCCACCTTCCCTCTGAGATTCAGCATCCTGTCTTATGTTTCTATGCCTCTGGACCTATTTTGCTCATTAATTTATTTTGTTCATCCAATTCCACATATGATTGAGACCATGTGATACTTGTATTTTTCTGACTGGTTTATTACATTTACCATAATACTTTCCAGGTCCCTCCATACTGTCTCAAGGGTAAAGGATTATTATTATTATTATTATTATTATTATTATTTTACTGTGCATAGTATTCCATGGTATAAATGTACCACAGATCTTTTTTTTTAAATCACCTCATTTACTAATGAGGCTGTTTTCAGATCTTAGCTATTGTGGACATTGCTGCTATGGAGACAGGTGCATACATTCTTTCTGATTAGTGTTTTAAGTTTCTTAGGAAATATTCCTGGAAGTGGGATCCTGGATCCAATGGCAGAACCATGTTTAATTTTTTGAGGAAACTCTGTACTATTTTCCATAATGGCTATATCAGTCTGCATTTCCACCAGCAGTGTACTATGATTCCCATTTTCCCGCATCCTCACCAGCACTTGTCATTTGTTGATTTGTTGATGATAACCATCTCATAGATATGAGGCAATACCTCATTGTTGTTTGAATTTGCATACCAATGATGATTAGTGACTTTGAGCATTTTTCTCAAATGTATCTTGGCTATCTGTATGTTCACTTTAGAGAAGGGTCTATTTAAGTCCTTTCCCCTTTTTTTAGACAATTTTTTTGTCTTCTTTTTGTTAAGCTGTTAAGTTCCTTATATATTTTGTAATTAACCCTTTACCAGATGTATCATTGCCAAATATGTTGGGCGTCCTTTTCATTTTGATGAAATGGGCTTCCTTTTCATTTTGATGGTTTCTTTAGCTGTACAGAAGTTTGTTTTTGTTGTTGTTTATTTTTTATTCTTTTATGTATTTCCATTTGTTTATTTTCTTGTTATTTTACTTTGGCCTAGGAGATGTATCTGTATATATATTGTTAAAATAGATGTCTGATATTTTGTGCCTATCAGTTCTTCTAGTGTTTTAATGGTTTCACAACTTGCATTTAATTATTTTATCCATTTTTAGTTTTCTTTTTGTGTATGGTATAAGTTGGTAGTCTAATTTTACTTTTTTGCATGTATCTGTCCAATTTTCCCAACACCATTTATTGAAGACACTCTTTTTTAACATTTTTTTTTTATTGATTTCAGAGAGGAAGGGAGAGGGGGAGAGAGATAGAAACATCAATGATGATAGGGAATCATTGTTTGGCTGCCTCCTGCACACCCCTTACTGGGGATCAAGCCTGAAAACCAGGCATATGCCCTTGACTAGAATTGAACTTGGGACCTTTCAGTCAACAGGATTACACTCTATCCATGGAGCCAAACCAACTAGGGCTGAAGAGGCTCCTTTGACTCCATTGTAATATCTTGCCTCCTTTGCCAATTATTGAGCATAATGGCTTGGGTTAATTTCTGGAGTCTTTGTTCTGTCCCATTGCTCTATATGCCTATTATTTTGCCACTACCAGGCTGTTTTGATTACAGTGCCTTTGTAGTATAACTTGATATCTGATATTGTGATCCCTCCAACTTTCTTTTTTCTCAAAATTGCTTTGGATATTCGAGGTCTTATTTGGTTCCACATAAAATTTTGGAATATCTATTATATATCTGTGAAATATTCCATTGGTGTTTTAATAGGACTTGCTTTGAATCGGTGGATTGCTTTAAGTAGTATGGAAATTTTAATGATGTTAATTCTACCAATCCAGGAATATGTTATTTTCTTCCACTTGTTTTTATCTTCCTCTATATCTTTTCGTTTTCCCAATACAAGTCTTTACCTCTTTGGTTAAATTTATTCCTAAGTATCTTAATTTATTTGTTGTAATGGTAAATGGGATTGCTTTTTAGTTTCATTTTCTGAAAATTCATTAATGGTGTATGAAAATGCCATTGATTTCTGGGTGTTAATTTTATGTTCTATTACACTGCCAAATTCAACTATTAAATCTATTAGTTTTTTGTGGGTTTCTTTTCTTTTCTTTTTTCTTTTTTTTTTTGGCTGTATCTGTGGGGGTTTCTATGCACAATATCATGTCATTTGGGAATAATAAGAATTTTACTTCCTCCTTTCCAATTTGGATGCCTTTTATTTCTTATTTTCTGATGACTGTTGCTATGATTTCCAGTACTATGCTGAATAACAGTATTGTAAGTGGTCATCCCTGACTTGTTCCCATTCTTAGGAGAAATGGTTTTAGTTTCTGCCCATTGAGTATGATGTTGGATATAGGTTTGTTATATAAGGCTTTTATTATGTTGAAGTATGACCCCTCTAATCCAACTTTGGTGAGAGTTTTTAGCAAAAATGGATGTTGAATTTTGTCTATATTTTTTCTGCATCTATTGATATGGTCATTTATTTTTATTTAGGTTTCACTTATAAATGAAATTATATGGCATCTGTGTGATTTATTTCTATGTGATTTATTTCATTCATCAAAATACCCTCCATGTCCATCCATGTTGTAGCAGATGACAAGATTATATTCTTTTTTTTTTTAATGCCTGAGTTATATTCCATTGTATGCACCACTTTTGCTTTATTCATTAATCTATTAATGAACATTTAGGTTGCTTCCATATTGTATCTATTTTAAATAATCATGGAATTAGTGTATGTATGTATATATATATATATATATAAAATTGTTTTAGGTTTCTTTGAATAAATATCCAGAAATGGAATTGCTGAGTTTTTCTTTGTCTCCTTCTATATACCCTTTGTATATTTTTATTGGTGTTGTTGCTTTTAAGTGAAATTTGGAGTTTAATTAAAATCAGAACAGGGATATAGTAAACAAACAAACATAACATACTTTTCTGATCATCAATTTTTGAGACTGAAGGCATCCCTAAAACTTTGGAGGTCCAGCTTATTTCTGAGAGATAGCAACCATCACAAAAGGTTTCATTCTTTGAACTATTCACATTTTACAGAACAAAGTTCCTCAGACATTTTCCCTTTCATATCTAAAATGTATTTGCAAACAGGGTTTTTTCATAATTCAAAGGAAGAACAAACAGCTTTTTTTCTTAACCAGTTGGCCTGTTACTCTCACCTTGGGATGTGATCGCACAATATGAGGGCACCAGATCCAACCAGAGACCAGGGCACCAGTGGCTGCTTGTTTTTCTATGAGGAGGCAGAAGTATTAGTCTTTCCACAAGGGGAAGGGTGTGCCAGTTCACTGTTAGGAAGGATGTGCAATGGCAGAGCAAAGAGTAACAAAAAGAAGATGGCTTTCACAAGTCAGAATAGTCCAGCTTTACAAACCACGCACTGCAAATGCCAAATATGCACACCCAAAACTAGAGGGAGAAGGAAAGAGCTCATAAGGGACTGCAGGAGAGAAAGGATGGTGACATAGAACAGCAGATTTGCTTACAGACATTTGTCACCTTCCTAACCCTGGAAAATGTGATTAAAATGTTGCAGTTCAAAATTGTACTAAAAACATATCTTAAAAATAGGCCTGTGGCATCTTAAAAAATAAAAGGTCACTCCTCAGATAATAGAAGTGAGAGATATTATCAGATACAGTGGTGCCTCACACAAGGAACTTAATTCGTTCCAGGAGCAAGTTTGTTATGCGAAAAGTTCGTTATGTGAAACGCGTTTTCCCATAACAATACATGTTAAAAAAAATAATTCGTTCTGTAGCATAAAATATGCTAAGATGACATAAAAAAAGATAAATTTTTTGTTATTATTTTTATTTAGATACATCTAAAAACATAATTTTTTTTAAAAAAAAAACACACATTTTTTTAATTTTAAGACAGACTAAGTAGAGTCTACCGAATCTTGCACATCTTCATCCATTTTCTGCTTTTTGGCCGATGGTTTCATGAAAAACCTGTCCAAAGTCGTTTGTTTTTCTCTTTTCTCCAACATCTGCCGGAAATAACGGACAAGAGTATCGGAGTAAAGATCGTTGATCCTGTTTGCTTCAGCTGAATCCGGATAGTGGGCATTGGTAAACTCCTGAACTGCTTTCCATTTGACCAGGATGTTCTTGATGTCAGCAGTTGGGATTGGTTGATTGTTTGATTGTTGCTCCTCGTTATCAGATGACGCTTCCCTTTGAGCATTGTCCTGTTGCTGGACCAGAATTGCTTGGAGCTCTTCAGTTGTCAGCTCTTCATCCTTAATACATTTTTGAAAGTTAATAGAGAACTTTTCTGCTTCTTTCTTGTCAGCACTGCCAGCCTCACCATGCATAGTAACGCTGTGGATTCCACACCTTTTCTTAAATCTGAAAAACCACCCCCTGCTGGCTTTGAATTCTTCTTCATTATCTTGATTGCTGCTACTTCCAGGGACGTTTTTCTTTAGATCGTCATAAATTCTCTTGGCTTTGTGACAGATAATATCTTGGGTTGTTACATCACCTTTCACCTGCCTGTCCTTAATCCAAATCGCTAATAGCCTCTCCATTTCCTCGCGGATTGAAGACCTATGTTTTTCATGAAATAGTTTTGATACTCCTTTGGCTACTTTGGCTGATTTGATTGCATCCTTATTTGTCAAAATGGTGAAAATGGTGGTCATGCTGAGGCCAAACTCTTTGACGAGGTCACACTGTTTTACCCCACATTCACTCCTTCTAATTATTTCCTGTTTCATTTCAACAGAAATCACCTTCCTGCTTTTTTTAGAAGCCATGATATAAAAAAAAATTTGAGTTTAACTTAAAAGGACGACTGCCGTGATACGTGCGTGATTTAATTCGTAATGAAGAACGATTGCCGCGATACATATAACAAAATGTGAAATATCTTTGAAAATGGCCTGGCAGAGAAAAAGGAAGGAGAGAGAAAGTGAGGGTAGGAGACAGGGAAGAGAAGAAAAGGTGAATTCAGAGTACAATGGGAAAGGCAAAAAATGGGATGGAGCACATTTTTTGGCCCATGCTTACCTTTTTCAGCAGCCAAATAATAAAACAGGTACATAAAGGGGGAAAATAGCTTTTTCTAAGAACTTTCTGGAAGTCAATGTTAAAATAAATATTTTAAAAACCATCAATCTGTGATTGCACATATTACAATGCTCATTGGATTGAAAATAATGACCACTGAGACTAGGTACTCAAATGGGTCAATGCTCTTCCAAGGTCATTCTTAAGTATCATCTGCAGGATACTGTGACCAGGCCTTATCCAAAGTGCCTCTATCACTTGGTATGGACCTGCTCTGAGAGCAGTGCTCAAAGTACAACAGGACTTCAAGCAATATGGTGCAAGCAAGGGGAAATGGAACAAGAGGAGGAAAGAACAGCTGGTTACTGATGACTCCCTTTTCATGCAGAGAGTTTACCATTATTTGCCCAAATGTACTAAGTAAAGATATGGGAAAATAAACTATATCACAAAAGGTAAAAGACATTCATTCTAGAGATTGGAGGGGAAGTAGAGCTCAAAACTGTGTCACAGGGTGTTCTTATTGGAGTTTTACAACCTGTACTGTCCTGAAAGCAAAAATAAAAGGGGGGAAACCAGTTCTCTTCTTATTTATTTTCCTCTGGTTTTGAAGGCAACATACCTAGGCTCTTGTAGCACTGATCCATTGGTAGAAGACAGGGAAGAGAGACACAATGTAAGAACATGAACAATGCTGAACCCATTAAACCTCTCTGACACTGTTCCAGCTGGCACTTGTTGGTAGGCTGATATTTGATTTGGGAGTTTAAAAAAATGTCCGTGGGAGATGTTTCTCAATATGAAAATGACTAGGGAAACAAAAGGACTTCAACTGTTTTCTTTTGTGGGCTGCTTAGGTCTACAGAACTATCCCATAGGCCTTCAATCTAATCTGTCTAACTGGGAGTGGAAATGGTCAGATGAAGCTCATCTTTCCATCACTTGGCACCCTGAGGAGGAGGAGGAGAAATTATTGAATGAACAACGAGATTTACAATAACAAGTGCCAATAGGGAAACTCAGCAGGCATTTCCTTGAAGGAGGGCATTTTACCCTTTTCTCCAGGTGGGAGTTAGAGTTAGGGGGGTAAGTCAAGCAGCTCTAAATATATCTAATGCAAGATCAATTTATATGGCGATTATATAGAATATTTGCATGTTCTTTTCCTGTTCTCTTTAAAGTGATGTGAATGGTCAGGTTATTTCAATGGTTTCTTACCTATTTTATACTTGGGGATTTTTTCCCCCCCAAACAAAATAACTAAATATTAGATCAATTAAAAAGGTGCCTTAAGTTTTTTATATCCTTTATTAGGATACTTGGAGGTCTAGTTTTGTTATTTTTTTTTTTAATGTATTCAAGCTCTATACAAAGGATAAGAGCATTCAAAATAACATCATTGTTAAGTAGAAAATTGTCAAACATATTATTAGTTTCATCCTCTGTTTCTTCAGGCTATAGTACTTGGCACATAGTACGTTTTTTATGTTTATTTCTTGTTCAAAAACTTTTCTGAGTGCCTACTATACACTGAGCTCTGTATGAGAAAATGGGTTCCTAATAGTGAGCAGAGAAAACCAAGCCCTCAATAAAGGGAGAGCAAGAAAACAGATAATTCCTATGTGAGGCCATAAATGATACAATAAAAACAGTTTCTGTGTAGAGTGTGTTCTGAGTGTTTTATATATTACGGAATCACTAGTGGCCCAGTGCATGAAATTCAACCTGCACCTTCTCAAATCGGGGAACTCCTTGGGGAATCAGGCCTAACCCATTAGTTGGACATCCCCCTCATAATCTGGGACAGCTGGCTTCTAACCACTCACCTGCCGGCCTGCATAATTGCCCCTAACTGCCTCTGCCTGCCTGCCTGATTGCCTCTAACCACTCTGCCTGCCTGCCTGATCACCCCTCACCTCTCTTTCTGCCTGCCTGATTGACCCTAACTGCCTCTGCATTTGCCCCATCACCATGGCTTGGTCCAGAAGGAAGTCGAACATCTGAAAGATGGCCGGTCAACTTGGTCTAATTAGCATATTAACCTTTTATTAGTATAGATAGATTATATAGGATAGGATTTCTTAAATAGTGGGGGGACCCTTTTTCAGCAGGAGATGCTCTTGGCAGACAAAAATACATAATCCCTATATCTGGACTGATAGCCAGCCATATGCATTATACTGCCAAACCAGCCATTAAAAAATTGAGTCACTTTCTTACACCTTACACAAAATAGCTATTGCCCTTAAAACCCTTCCTCAGCCCCTACCTTAGGTTCTGTCTGTGCACTTCCCCAGATTTGGTTCTAATTGGTCAGTTTCTATGCCAGTCAGCATCAAAAGCTCTGCTTTTAGGCAGCCATTGGCTCCTCACAGTTGACCTGGATTTGGTTCAATTGATTGGTTTCTATGCCAGTCAGCATCCCCAGGCCTGATCAGAGAGATAGGGCTGATCAGCAGCCACCCTAGACTGCTGTCCAGCAGCCTCAACTGCTGACCTCTTGGAGAGAGAGAGAGGTGCAGCTGCTGGCAAGTCCCTGAGAGAGAGAGAGGCAAGGACTGATCAGCAGCTGCCACAGAGGCTACAGATCAAACCCTGCTTCTCTCTCAGGGTCTCACCAGCAGCTGTGGCAGCTGCTGATCAGCTCTCTCTCTCTCTCTCTCTCTCTCTCTCAATCTCTCTCTCGTCAGCAGTTTAGCCTGCTGACCAGTTCCTGCCCACCTGTGCTTGCTGCACATGCAGCCTGAACTCCAGTCATCCCTTTGGTCATTTTAGACGTTCTGGACCCTGGCTCTTTATGTATGTAGATTATATTTTTATCATAATTCTATGTGTCAGGTAATGTTATTCTTGTCCCATTTTAGGGATGAAGAATTTATGGCACAGAAAGATGGCATATCTTGCTCATTTATATCAGAAAGTGAAGAGGGCTGTTGTTCTAGACCTGGAGTTGAAAGCTTCTAGTGAGTAGATACGTTGTGTGAATAGTACAAGAGACACTGTGCAGGTAAATTTAATTAAAAAATCAAGAATCTGGCAGAAAACTTATTTCTGTACTTTTATTTTTTTCCATAATGATTTTTTTAATGTGCCTATATGTACAAGGAGTCAGCTCCCAATTGTAAACCCTTTGGGGACTTGACTGTACATTCCCTTTGTGGTCCACATGCTGAGATATTTAAGTAGAGCTTGTTCCACAAAACCTTCTACCATTTGTGAGCTAGGCTCATTACAAATTTATTAACAGTCTGAGAAATCTGGTATATGACCTCCAAACCTTACATTCAAAGGCCTAAGAAAAAAGAAGCTAATTGCAGTCTAATTTAACTCTGAAAATTTTATTCTGGAGTTACTTATGGCATTCATCCATCACATTTCGTCTTTGATTATTTATAATGAATCCCTTTTTATTCATATAATTTGTTCATTGTGTCATATGACTGAGAAAAAGGTCCCTGAAATATGTATACTAACTGTCCATATGACCTCAATTTTTCTCTTAAAAAATGTTGCTTAAAACTATATTCACTAAATAAGTTCCTTACATAGATTGTCATTTTATTTTCCTTAGCAAATCTAATAATATGATTAGAACTCCTCAGATAATATTCCATCTCAAGGTTTTATTCACTTCTGATTCATTTTGTCTATTATTAAACCCAGCTGTTAATGTTTTTGAACAAACTGATTTCTGAATTAACTCTACATTCTGTTCTATAATAACCCCAGTTCAGTATTACCATGGGTTGCTCCCAATTTACTTTAGATAATTAAAGCCTCTCTTTATTTCTATGCAAGTTGCCTGTTTTATTTCCCAGAACACAAGGATGTGATTTCATTCATGTTGCTCTAGGGGTCTAAAGTTGATAATCATTTTTCTACATCTGCCCTCATCAGTGTCTGCTTACAATATACATTGCTATATCCCCATCCCTTGGCTTCCTCTCTCTGATGCGCACATTCTCACTGATATATTGTGTTTTTCTGCCACAAGCCATTCCTTGCTGCTTTCTGTAAACTTAGTACCTTTGTATCAGAATTGTCCTAATTTCCTTAGCATATTAGATATTTTTCCTATGTTGACTTGTTTAAGATGATTGTTTACATATGAATGAATCTACTTTAGAATTGATGACGTTTATTACTGAAATATGAAAAATGTATACATTTTTCAATATCTGAATGAGTAATTCACAAGTAGGTATTGGGAGAAAAGAAAATCTAGGTCATCATAAAAATCCTTGCTTATTTCTATTTCATTTTTATGGTGAAAACTTGAAACCTATTAAAATGTATATTTTATTTGTTAGATCAGAACAAAGAAAAAGCGGTTTAAGTAATTTTTATATCCAATATATTCTAGTGGATATTCACTTATGGAATGACAAAGCTATAATTATTTATGCACATATTTGAATACATACTTATAGAAGTATTTGGTATATTTTATATTCTATATTCTTTAGAGGTTTGTTTTATATACTTTATATTAGTATTGAATTAATTTATAATTTTTTACTAAATGTCTACCCCTAAAGTGAAAAAAAAAAAACAAATAATAAAATTACAAAGAATATGTGGAATTTTTAGTTCTCTGTATTATGATTTATAATTTATATATCTGATGAAGTTTCTTAGATTTTATATATTTCCTTCTATAGAGTACCAATATTTTCTTGGTTCACCAAAATGAAAACTTCCTAGGAAGACTATGTCATTATATGGTTTCATTGTAAAACTAGAGGCCTAATACACAAAATCCTTTCTTTTGGGGCAGTGGGGAAGGGTCGCTCAGCCTGGCCCACAATCTCTGGCAATCTGATAGCCCTTGGGTGATGTCTGACTAATGTCTTAGACTCACTCCCTGCTGGCTGGGTGGTGCCCTCCCTGTGGGAGTGTACTGACCACCAGGGGGCAGCTCCTGCATTGAGTGTCTGACTCCTGAAAGTCAGTGCACATCAACCAGTTGTTCTGCTATTTGGTTGATTTGCATATTAGTCTTTTATTATATAAAATAGGCAGTGAAAAATATGGTTGATATATTTAGGAGATTTCCACTATTCTTATTATGTGATTAGATAAAAACCACTATCCTTATTATATGCTTATATATCTTTTTTTACTTAGTTGCCTTCCTTTACCTGAAGAATAATATCTATACTGAAAACTTTGCATACCAAAAAAACAAAAGGTACATTTTGAAATTGTGCAGATGTATTAAATATTATATACAATAGTTGTATAAAAACATTTCAATGTTATATCTTAGAGAAACCTAACCCTCTATACTTTTCTACAATTTTTAGAAAAATAATTAATAATAATAATACAACCTTCCTTAGTTTAGCATTTTAAAACAATTTATCAGCATTATTTGCCTGAAGAAAATAAGATGTTCTTTGTGCATATTTTAATATTTTCAACTCAGGCATGTACTTGAATAAGAGTTAAATTATTAGTAATCCAAATTTTTGTCTTACTTGCCAATACCCCCCACCCATATGACATCTACATTAATAAAAGAGAAAGATGCAAATTGACTGTACCTCTGCGACATTGTTCAGACAATCATGAGTGAATATGCAAATTAACCCAATAGATATGGTGGGTTCATTTGCATATGCAGGCACCAAGCGATGTGAGATGGGGCGGTGTCAAGAGGCCCTGGTCCCAGGGACGGGCGCCAAGCCTGCAGCCTCCAGGGATCATTACTGGCCCTGGGAGGCCAGGATGGCCCGCCAAAGCAACCTTGGGGCAGGTGCAGCCCAGCACAGGTCCAGAGTAAAACATTGAAAGCAAGTCCTTTCAGTATAATTCGGGCACACAGAATGATCATTTCCTTTTCTATGAAACACATAACTCTGACACACTATTTACAATTAAGTTCCATATATTTTGACATTTTACATTCCTGCAAAGTTACATATAATGATCAGCAAAGTGAGATGAAAAGATTTTTTAGGCTTTTAGAGATGTAACTAATTTCTGCCAAGAAGACACACCCACTTCAAAAGTGATAGTTTTATTGTCCTATAAGACATTAGCCAGATTGTATCTAATTTAGTAGTTTTACTTTAGGCTGCAGGCTCATCCCTTGCTGGGACCCAGGTCAGGGCTTATGCAGAAGGTAACCAATCAAAGTGGCCCTCTCATATTGATGTTTCTCTGTCTTTCCCTCTCTTTTCCACACTCTCTAAAAATCAATGGAAAAATATCCTCAGGTGAGGAAAAAAGAAACAAAGAAAGAAAGAAGAAAGAAGGAAGAAAGGAAGGAAGGAAGGAAGGAAGGAAGGAAGGAAGGAAGGAAGGAAGGAAGGAAGGAAGGAAGGAAGGAAGGAGATGTCCTATGAAAAATACCTAAAGAAAGTTGTCATTTTTTTATGATGAAGGGACTGGAGTCTGTGTTATGAAAACACCTTGGGGGCTACGGTGGCCATTAGTGGCAACAGCAGAGGGGTGATGGGGTGGTGCCTTCCCCTGATCAGCCAGATTGCCTCCTGCAGAGGGAGGCCTACTGATGCTATCAGTAGGACATCCCCTGAGAGCTCCCAGACTGTGAGAGGGAGCAGGCTAGGCTGAGGGACGCCACCCCTAGTGCATGAATTTTATGCATCGGGCCTCTAGCATATTATAAGAATCAACATAATCAGATGTAAAGGGATTTTTGTAAAGCTTTTCTATTTTACAAAAAGAGGACTTGGAAACATACTTTATTAATAGTTTGGACTTTCTGTCACTTGCTGTAGTAGAATAAAATATTCACTATTTTTTTTCCTTTAGAATTTTGGATACTTCATTCTAAACATGTGAATAGAATTTGGGCATTGATATCTGATGTCCTGAGTTTTTCTTTATAGTACCTGAGGTGTTATATATATTTCATACCAGTGACTTTTAACATTTTTATTTCATGGTACACGTGAACTAATCACTAAAATTATGTGCCACAATAAAAAATATATTTTGTCTAACAAAATATATTTTTCTTAAAAAAAAAAGGTATCATTTTGATTTATTTACACTGGATGGCTGTTTTTGTTTAGCTGTTGTTATTTTCTTGATCTGATAATAAAAAGAAAATAGATCAGTGCCCCTGACTAGATAGTCAGCTATTGCATGGTTTAAAAATTATTGGGAACTCTAGTTAAAAATCACTGTTCTGTACTATAATCACCTCAAATCTCTTTAGTACATAGGAAAAAATGTACTAAATATAAAGAAATTTAATGTTTTCAGCATTCATGAAGATAGTTCATGTGATAGTCCAATCTTTAATGTTTTTCTTCATGTTAATTAGGACACAAAAATGACAATGAAGTTGGTGTTTGCAGAGTAGATTGAATAGATAGACTGGCCCAAAATATATACAGGTTACATGTGTGGGAGTTAAAAATAAATAATGTTGAATGGGGCAGTTTAAATTACCAAGAGTCTATGTCTTATTTGCTTTGTTTTCTGTTTTACTATAGTTTTTTTTTTTTTAAGTCTTTGAATTCTAGCCTTTTCTCTAATGCAATTATTAACTTTTATGTAAAAATCAATATGTGTTCATTCAGTGATAACTTTCTTTTAGTCAATGAAAACCAGAAACTGTGTTATATTATCCGTTCACAATCCTTAGTAAAAATTTAGGGCCCCACATCACTGAGGTCTTTAAAAGGCTATTTTTAACAACTTTCTAACAGTTAATTTTCAACTCAACTTTGGCTTTTTAGTTTATGATTTCACCAATGTTTCTAGCTCTACCATTGAAGACCAAGAATTAATTTGACAATGAATATTGCATTTACCTGTTCCTATAAATTTTTGTTAAAATTTGCCTATTCCTAAACTTGATTTTTGTTTAAACTTTAAACAAAACAACATTTTTGACAATTTCTCCTGGCATGCAAGCATGTTAAAATGTTATCTACCCTTTTCTGTAAATGTCAGTGAAAATTGTCAACTTTGAACCAATGACACTATCTTACACTTTTTGTTTGTGTGTTCTGTTGCTCTACATGTAAAGTTTCCTTACAGTTTATTTTGCCCTAAGAGATATCACTTTGTTCATATGACTGTGTATGATTTTCTGACATGTGCTGAATCTATGCTAACAAAAATGATTCTTATTTATGACATGTCAAATTACAGTTCTGAAAGTAGACCTTTTAGGTTACATTCAGCCTTTAATTTGACTGAATTTAAATGGCATAAAAATACCTTTTAGTTGGGCTTTGGCTGACATATTATATATCTCAGTTCAATGAAAAACATTCACATGCAAATATGGTTTGTTTGGAGAAAGGCAAATGTGACTATCATGACTGATGAAGGCTTTTGATCACAGTTCTACAAACTGAAACCTGAAATAGAAGAGGCTATTTGTACTGGCATCTGCAATCCCATGAATTATTTAGTTCACATTATTCATAAATCTCTTTGAAGAGGAGGTTTAAGGAGGTCTTAAGAAGGAGTTGTCATAGTTGTATTGCCAGCTTAAGAGTATGCTGTGTTTGCCTGCATAGGAACACTTCCTTGAAATGCTGTGTTCCATAGCCTGCAAAGTGTGTTACCTGAGTACTCCAGCAAGTTAATTTCTTTTTAGAAATGAAATCAATGTTCATTCATTCCTTACTCTTTCCATCATTGGGTCTATTGGAAGGAAAAATGAAATGAACATAATATAAAACATTTCACATACATTGTGTAAAAACATAGATAGAACATATCAATAGAACATTCATTTTCTAGTCCAATTTCATACTAAAGCAAGCTAAAAGCTGTCTTCTCCCCCCACTTCCCCCCCCCCCCCCCCCCACACACACACACGATCATCCTCCTCTTTTCCAGGACTTTGCGCTGATGCAGTTGCCTAGAAAGACCTCTCTCCTCTTTTGTTCTAGATTTCCAAAGCACTTTTTTTTTTTCCTGGCGAATTGATTTTTCTAAAACTTAGTCCCATTGCTCATGGCATAGACTAGTTTTACACATTTTTTTTTTCTGAATTAGTTGTTTATATATTTGTTTCCTTTTCTGATCTTGTACTGATCATACTTCTTGTTTCAGAGTAACATCATCCCTGAAAGTCCAAAAAGTTTATCTATTATCTGGACTTGGAAAATAGCTATATCTTATGTTGTTTACAGTCTATATAATAAACTATTACTTCAAAAGTATTTCCATATTTGAAACATTAAGAAAAGTTAATATTGGCCGCACTTTAGGAAAAACATTCTCTTTAACTAACAGGAAAGTGACTCAAGTTCAGACCACGTTTTGAGAGAGTGAGTTGAAATGCACAGTTGTAATTTCCTCATTTGAATTTTTAAGTAATGCTTTTAGAGTTTTACATTTAATGACCAGTTACATTTTATGCTGCTGAATAGCTATCTTTTCCCTCAATTTAGAGTGTGCAATATTTGACAATCAACTCTGGGAAGGAGGTTAGACCAGATAAACCTTAATGGAAACTTCTAACTCTGAGATCCTCTGAAATCATTCCAAGTGGGATTTTAGGCTTAACAGTTAATTCAAATGCAAACAACCTGAGTAAATTTACTTGCAGTATGACTATATTAAAAAATCCAGAAAATGGTTTTTATTTTATTTTCTCTCTAAAATATATTTTTTCTTTGAACTGTTTGGACTTCCCAATATGTTTATTAATATGTACATATAAAATGGTTTGTAAAATTATGAAATATTCTATCTAATAGAAGAGTAATATGCAAATTGACCATCACTGGAACACACAAGATGGCTGCACCATGTGGACACAAGATGGCCACCACAAGATGGCCAGCAGGGAAGGGTAGTTGGGAGGGACCAGGCCTGCAAAGGAGGGCAGTTGAGGGCAATTAAGCCTGCAGGGGAGGGCAGTTAGGGGTGACCAGGCTGGCAGAGTAGGGAAGTTGGTGTTGACTGGGTCTTCAGGGGAGGGCAGTTAGGGGCAAATAGGCTGGCAGGGGATCAGTTAGGCATCAATCAGGCTGGCAGGGGAGTGGTTAGGGGGTGATCAGGTGATCAGGCAGAAGCAATTAGGGGCAATCAGGAAGGCAGGCAGGCGAGCAGGTGGGAGACACTAGTCCTAGATTGTGAGAGTTATGTCCCAGATTGGAGAAGGTGCAGCCTGGGCTAAGGGACACACACCCCCATGTATAAATTTCATGCACTGGGCCTCTAGTATATATATATAAAAGCCTAAGTGATCTTTAGGACTGAACAACTGGAACAATTGCTTAACCAGTCACTATGATGTGTACTCACTACTGAAGACCGATGCTCATGGCATGAGCTGTCACCTGGTGGTCAGTGTGCTCCCACAGTGGGAGCACTGCTCAGCTGACTGACCCATCCAGGAGGCCAACTAGCCTGGTAGCCTCCACTCATTCCCTTAGTAATCCTACAGGTCCAATCCCTGGAGAATAGGCCAGGCACTGACAGATCAGTGCCTCCAGCATGATCCTGACAATGACACCAGCCTCCTGTAAGTCAGGCACTGTGGCTTCTTCCCCTCCCTAGAAGCTCCACAAGGAAGAAAGAATATAAAAGCGTCCACCAAGTGGCTCCCAACAACTGGCAAGCATGTCAGAGAGGGATAGGGATCAGGATCCCAAGCTGGCAAGGGCATCCCACTGTCTGCCTGGAGGGCCAATTGCATCCCGACCCCCTACCCCCACCCCCTACTCATGCGCAAATTCATTCACTGCGCCTCTAGTAGCATCATAATGAAACAAGTGTTTTCTTTTGCTGTTATTTGGAATATTATTACATAGATAAAAGGAACCAGAATATGTGTACTGAAATTCAGACAGCATGATGTGAGGGGAAAAGTCCCTGTGCTGGGAGTTGGAAGATTTGGAACTTTTTGATTCCTTTCCTGAGTAGCTGGGTACTATTGAGAAAATCTTGTATTGTCCTTCAGGCCTCAACTTCTACACATACAATTTAGAATTAACAATATCTGATCTCAATATTTCTTTGTGAACTCTATCTAATAACACATGGAAATGTTTTAAAATGCATTAAGTTACTTTTTTTTAAATAAATTTTGTTATTTTATTGATTTTTTACAGAGAGAAAGGGAGAGGGATAGAGAGCTAGAAACATCAATGAGAGAGATACATCGACCAGCTGCCTCCTGCACAACCCCAACCGGGGATGTGCCCGCAACCAATGTACATCCCCTGACTGGAATCGAACCTGGGACCCCTCAGTCCACAGATCGACACTCTATCCACTGAGCCAAACCGGTTTCGGCGCATTAAGTTACTTTTTTAACAGTTAGATTTACAAAATTTTAGGTAAAACATCTGTCAAGAATGTTTCCTCATTTTAAAAATTTGTTTTCTATATGATTTAGTGAAGTTGTTGTAGGTTTCTCATATGTTCAAATGTATATTCTAAACCAGGTTGGTATGTTTGAATCTATCTTTCATTCAAGTGATCACATAAAATGTAGAATTAAAATTATGATTTTTCTCATTGTGACTGTGTCTGTCATAGACATTCAACTTCAAATTGAATGTACTAGTTTTAGAAGAAAAAACAGCAATAGTAAAAATAGTAATGTGATCTTTAGCATAAGATATCTTATTAAAATATGAATTGTTTAGTGTCAGTATGATTATCTTACAAGTATATGTTAAAAACCTTATTACAAGTAGTGTTTGATTTGTAAAGTATACATAATACTTACAAGTGGAGCATTATCTTACAAGCCAAACTGGCAGTTAGCTTACCTGTTGCACAGTAGGAAATAGTCTCCCACCTGCTCTCTGTAGCAATCTGAGATACTGGGAAAATTCATATCCATAATTTTTTTATAACAAACTTATGTTGGCCAAAATATGTTGTCCTTTTCTACAGTGAAAAGGTTGATTGCAATGGTAATGTTTTAGCTATAACCCCAAACTGCCTAGACCTAACATAAATACTGTATAATAATTATCCTGAGTTATTTTTAATGTTTATTGAAATCCAGTTCTGAAAAATGTCCCTATATTGCTCTTGTTTTTGAGGATTTCAAATTGAGATATAGTCATAGTAGATCCTCAGTTGCTCAACGTTTATTAAAAGCCCTTAAATAAAATATTAATCATTTTCTTGAACCACAATCTATACCCTATAACTCATGTTATTCTATCAATCAAGATAGAATAATGATAACTGTTGACACAGAACAGTGGTTGGCAAACCATGGCTCTTGAACCACATGTGACTCTTTGGCCCCTTGTGCGTGGCTCTTTCACAAAATATCATGTGCCAGTGCACACATAGAGTGCGATTGAAACTTCGTGGCCCATTCACAGAAGTTGATTTTCGTCCTGGGCAAGTCTATTTTGAAGAAGTGGTTCTAACACTGAGCCATACTCAAGTGGCCAAAGAGTCATATGTGGCTCAAGAGCCACAGTTTGCTGACCACTGACCCAGAGAGTTACATAGCACCTGATAAAATTTTGTTTTGAAAAATAAAATTATGGCCGAAGCCGATTTGGCTCAGTGGTAGAGCATCAGTCTGCGGACTGAAAGGTCCCAGGTTTGATTCCAGTCAAGGGCATGTACATTGGTTGCGGACACATCCCCGGTAGGGGGTGTGCAAGAGGCAACTGGTCGATGTTTTCTCTCTCATCGACATTTCTAGCTCTCTATCTCTCTCCTTTCCTCTCTGTAAAAAATCAATAAAATATATTTTTTTTAAAAAGGAAAAAAAAAAGAAAAAGAAAATTATGAAAAATCACTGACTATATCAAAATAAAATAAAACTTTTAAATAGAAGGTAACAGCAGAGCAACATAGGGCAAAAAGATGCCACTGAGGTTCTCCTTAAGACTTACTGGAACCAAATACCAACAGCCCAATACTTTCCAGAACTTTACCCACCTATTTAGCATTGAATCAGTAATGTGACTTCCTTTTCGTTCACTAGCAAAATTGCATCTGTGTCAGAAAGCCTTAATTATATTATACTAGAGGCCTGGTACACAAAATTCAGGCGTGGTTATGGTCCCTAGGCCTGGCCTGTGATCAGGGCCATCTTCCCCAGCTGCCTGCAGCCAGCCCCAGCCCCGTCACCCAGTCACCCACCCTTGGTACCCTGTTTGCCATCAGGTGATCAATGCCTAAGGGCTGAGGGAAGGAACCAATAGGTCAGTTGTTGTTGCCTGTTTGCCAGTCCCCCTCCCACACTGGGTGGCCATCAGGCAATCTGAGTCAGCTGGACAGAGATAGGGACCAAGGTGGTCAGTTCACCTCATAGTGACTGGTTCAGTGGTCATTCTGGTCATTCTGCTGTTAGGTTCAATTTTCATATTACCCTTTTATTATAAAGGATAGAGGCCTGGTGCATCGGTGGGGACTGGCTGGCCTTCCCCCAATCAGGGTGGGGTTCCCCACTGGCATGGAAAGCAAGGTGCTGTGGCTGCTAGAGGGAAAGCATTGGCAGCGCGTGCAGGGCGGGGCAGGGCGGGGGAGGTGTGCATAGGAAGCCAGCTGTGGTGGGAGGCAGCGGGGCAGTGGGTGAAGCGGGTCAGGTGGGCAGGGTGAGGCACGCAGCTGCGTAGATGGTGGCTGCAGTCTGATGGGGCAGGAGAGGTAGGGGCGGCAGAAGGGAAGCCCACTGGAAGTCTTGCAGGAATATTCCTGCAACAGGTGCCTACTTATTACATAATGTTATTTTCTGTATACATACACATATACAAATATATATACACACACATAGAGAGAATGTCAGATTATTTTTCTCCTATTATCTTCTATCTTAGAATATGAATTTTTACTGATAAATGTCATACCATTATTGATTCTATATAATCACTGAAGAACTTTGGTGGACAAAAAATATTCAAAGAGGTATATATATATATATATATATATATATATATATATATATATATATATGCTTTGTTATTTTACCCTTACTACTTATGGGCATAATAGTATCATTACTTTGTGCATGTTTTAATTATTAAAATAAAATACATTTAAAAATAAATTACTGAGTAGACATTTCTAATTAAAATAGTAACTCAATAGAAAAAAAAAACACTTGCAAGTATATTATAACATCTAGAAAGTAAGAAATGTGACTAATCTCAAGGATATTGGAAGTTTGTTTTCTAAGTATCTATGTAACACTTCTTAAATCTAATAGTGTCCCTATAACTAACAATAATTTTAGTATGTAAATTATATTTATCTATATAAATTAGCCACTGAGGATCTGGGGAATAATCCTATATAATAAAGAGGTAATATGAAAATTGACCATCATGCCAACACACAAGATGGCCACCCCCATGTGGACACAAGATGTCCAGAAGGGGAGGGCAGTTGGGAAGGACCAGGCCTATAAGGGAGGGCAGTTGGAGGCGATCAAGTCTGCAGGGGAGGGCAGTTAAGGATGATCAGGCTGGAAGAGGAGGGAAGTTGGGGGCGACTGGGCTAGCAGGAAAGGGCAGTTGGGGGGGGACCCAGGCATTTAGGGGAGGTCAACTGGAGGTTACTGAGCCAGCAGGGGAGGGCAGTTAGGGGTGACCCAGGTCTGCAGGAGAACAGGAGAAGGAAGTTTGGAGGGACTAGACCTGAACAGACCTAAACGGGAGGGCAGTTTGGAAGACCCGACCTGTAGGGGAGGGCAGTTGGGAGGGACAAGGCCTGCAGGGGAGGGCAGTTGGAAGAGACCAGACCAGCAGAGGAGGGCAGTTGAGAGGGACAAGGCCTATAGGGGAGGGCAGTTGCGGGGGAAAAGGCCTGCAGGGGAGGGCAGTTGGGGGAGAACAGGCCTGCAGGGAAGGACAGTTGGGGGTGACCAGGCTGGCAGGGGAGGATAATTGGTGGCAACCAGGTTGGCAGGGGAGGGCAGTTGGGGGCAACTAGGCTGGGAGGAGAGGACCGTTAGGGGTGGCCAGTCTGCTCTCCCCAATTGCCTCTCCTTGACCCTGCCACCATGGCTTTGCCCTGAAGGGTATACTTTTTGAGATATTTTTCTCAAACATTATTTTTACACATTTTTTTCTAGTGAAATTTGTATATTTAATAAGAAAGAAAAAAAACATTTAATAGATATTGAAGTCAAACTTTTTCAATTATTTACATTTCAATGAGACTTTTATGAAAGTTATAATGTTTAGATGGTTAGTGGGTGGCTAGAAAGTTATTATTTTAAATAATTCTCAAGTGATTATTGAAGGGATGTGTTTAACTTTGTGCTAGTTACAGAAAACGGTGAAATGTAGGTGGTTACCTAAAATGCATTTATTTTAATATCCTGATTTTAAAGGACTATAATAATATGGTATGTAATCAATTAAGTGTAATAGTACTTTTCCTTTTCAAATCAGTGTGATTTCCTTCTTTGTATAAATGAATCAAACTCAGCTGGTTTGATTAATACTGTTATCTAATGATTGCATTTTAATGTAGTGGATTTAAAAATATGTGTTTGTCAAGCATGATGTTTTCATTGTAAGTTTTTTACTAGATAGCTTTGTAATCTAGAAAAAAAATCACTTATCCTAAGAAGTAAAGGCAATGTATACTCTTTCAATAATTTGCACATATGCATATAAGAATAACTTTTCATATTTAAAAATTATATTTTACAGTAAATAACAATGAGAATGGGTTTTAGTTTGTTTTGTTGTTTTTCACTGCGTGTAAATTTGGGACAAGGAAAACGTCTAATATAGCTGGTTATAAAGTCATAGATGTCAGGAGCTTCTCTCCTTGGAACTTCTAAGAACTTTCTAAGACCATATATTATTTCCCTACTAGGGAACCATAATCCGTTAACCATAAATCTGCTATGTGAGGAGGAATAAAAATACTAGACTAAAGTATTAAGGTATTTAGACAGATTTTATATCATCTTAAAATGAAAAGATCAATTGTGCTTTAGCATTAGTTCTGCATGTCTGAATACCAGCCATGTTTTTGCTATCTATATACTAAATGTTTAACTGCTAAATAACTTTACGACAAACACTTCTAAAGGCAACCACAAATACAATATATTCTACATCATTCATACATTAAAATATTAATAAATAAACCCCATTTTGTTATGGCAGGAAATCTTAAAACAGGAAGTAGGAGTTAAAGGAAAAGGGAAAATGTGAGTAGGTCATTTCATTTTTGAGGTAGGTTTTAAAATTAATCTAAACTCCTTTGAGAATGCCCTCATGCTCTGTACCTTGAGAACATTGTTTTAGATTCACCAATTCTTCAAAATTTATTAGTGACACCTCTCAAATTAGACAGGCAACTGACTGGTTCAACAAAACTAATTAACTAAATTGGGAGCATAATTGTATTTTTACTTTTTGATAATTTGTATTGTAGATTTTAGAGATAAACCTCACTAATCTGATTCCTAATATTCACTAACTATCCAGAATTCATCTGTAAATAACTATGGTGATTTTATTAGGATTCACATGATTCTGCTTCAAAAATTACATGTGCAAAATTTTACATTATTAATATTATAATTATCAGTTACAGATTTAATATTATGACTAATCAACTCTGAGAAAATAGTGTGAACACCTATAATGTTACAGCTTGCTGTTTTTATTATAAAGGTAAAGAAATGTTGACAACAAACCTAAAACTTTTCTTTGGTCAAAGTATTTTTACTCCTTTTTTTCCTTTTAACTATAAACTGTTGAAATTGTATTTTAAAGATAAATTTCAGTCACTTTTGTGTGGTGTGCAATGTGCACTTTGCAATTGACTTATAATTAGACTATGCTGACAATGGAAAATCATACAAGTATTGAACATGACATTTATGACAATATTGCTGTCATCTTGGCTTCTTTTATTGAATATGCAGAGAATTATAATTGGGCTAACAAGCCTGGTAGCCTGGCCTCTTTCCAATTATATTAACCAGCCTAGTTGAGTATTAGCTGCCTGAACAGACACTGATTAGGCATAGAGCTTTGTTTTCTTTCCTATTTTATTTTTGTATCTACCCAATAATCTAAGAATAAGATTGTCTGCCTCCATGTAACCTTGAAGAATTTTCAATAATTCACCTCCATTTCACTGAAAAATGTAAAGAAAGACATGCCTTCCCTATATTTATCTCATTAGTTTTTAGTAAGACAATGTTTTTAAGTTAAAAATTGGTTGTATCTGATACATATTAAATATGAATATTTGTCTAATAATTTATAAAGGCTTTTGGCAATGTTTTTTGAATTCAGGCTAAAATTTTAAAGTAATGAATTTGAAACTTAAGAAAAATGTGCTTTCATGTGAGCAAGTCAGTATACTGATGCATTGAAATATTTTCTTTGAAATGGAGGCAAATAATACTTTTTACCTAATCTAAAGATTTATTTTAGCTTTGAGTAGCTTTAAATACAATAAAAAGTTAAAAATAATTCCTGATGGTTAGACTTCTGAAATTTACTATAATTCTGGAAAGAATTAATAACTGAATTTTTAATTGAAAAGCCAATATTAAGAAATGTTAAATGAAACAGTTTGTGGTTTACAATATCAAGTACATTACAGTGTAGCAATTATTTGGAACACTAGATTCTGTACTTTTGTTTATCTCTCTTTTTTTTCTCTAGTTTTCTGTTTTTCTTTTACGTTTTAGCATTCAATATACTTGCATATTTCCTTTAGAAACATTCCCAAGCCTACCATCTGCAATATTTAAAGTATTTATCTTTGTCAGTGATTCTTTGACTAGAAATATGAAAACAATCTGGAAATTTATTCTACAGAAACAAAATACCACAAAATACCACTAAAGCATGTGAGGTATATGGCATAGGGTGTATATTGCAGTATTGTTAGTAGCAGCGAGATATATATATATAACAAGCAGCCTCATGGTTTATCAATAGAAAAATAGTCCTATACTTCATATGTGCTATATGCAACTAGTAAAATTGGTGAGTTAGAACTTTGTGTATTAACCTGGAAAATGGGAAAAGCAGACTGCAAAGTAATGTGTATAGCATTATCCTATTTTTTGGGGGGGAGGGTGGAGATACACAAAATATGTATGTTACTAGTTTTTATAAGAATTCCAAAATTAATTTTTCTAACATTAGTAAATGGTTAACATTGATTATTTCAATAGCTAACACTGGAGAAATATAAAATATTGTTTTTTACCTATATCACCTCTAATTTTTTAGATGCGTCAATTTTATAATAAAAATAAACAATGAAGAAAAATAACCATTAAATAGGAGTAAATTTCTTGGTAAAAATAACTTAAATTTTGTTTTAATATTAATCATTTTAGGGACTTTAATGGTCTATACATTATATTATGAATTGCTTCATCATAGTAACAATATCACAATAAAACTGGTAGCTTAGCCCTAGCTGGTTTGGCTTGGTGGATTAAAGGGTCTGCTGACTGAAGGGTCCCAGGTTCGATACCAGTCAAGGGCACATGCCGGGTTGCAGGCTGCAGGCTTGATCCCCAGTGCGGGGCGTGCAGGAGGCAGAAGATCAATGGCTCAATGATTCTCTCTCATCATTGATGTTTCTATCTCTTTCTCCCCTCTTCTTTTCTCTCTAAAATCAACACACACACACACACACACACACACACACACACACACAGACACACACCGTATTTTCTGGCGTATAAGACGATTTTGAAACGAAAAAAAGTCAACCGAAAATCGGGGGCAAAAGACCAAAATTGCTCAAAAATTACCTGCAGATCTTGATGGCAAAGTAAGTCTTTTCTTTGAAGTGGGGGGTAGTCTTATACAGCGAATATAGGCCTTAAACCTATGTTTTAACTGTAAAATTAGGGGAGTCATCTTATACGCTGGAAAATATGGTGTGTGTGTGTATATATATATATATTGATTTATTAGTAGTTTAGTTTTAGATCATTGTTTTCTAGTTTCAATTTTTTATCTTCATAACAATATTGTAAACATTCTCCCTCTCAAGCCAAATATATTCTCATTTTAAAGCTGTGGGATAATCAGAGATTGAATGGGCTTTAGCAAGGTTCAGGTTCTTTTGAAATATTTTTGTCTTAATTAATATATTTAATATTCTGAAAAATATATTAAAAACTTAATGCACATTCTTGTATAAGTTTGTGAAAGATAAATGTTAACAGTAAGATCATAATTGTAAACAAAAATTAAATTATCTGTGAGTAGTATGACATATATCTAGAAATGCTAGAAAATTTTATTTAGCTTTAAATAACTTGAAGGAATGAACTATAGACTAACATTTTCTATAAATGTTTCATTAGAACTTGATCTAAAATCTAAATTAAACATCATTGAAGTTCAGTATGTCCAAGTAGAGACTGCTTATTGTCCAATTAAGGGATGAGTTACCAATTCATCTTTAACATCATTTAGAGAGTGAAAAAGACTACTGTATCTTCATTTCTAAATAGTTTTTAAATGAAAATAGAATATATCACTTCAAAACATTTAGAGGTCTCTAGTTATGCATTTTGTCTAGAAATCTCCCTTTGAGTAAAGAACTCTCCTTTAGGTCTGTTTTAACTTCCTCATTAAGTTTACTTCTAACCCCAAATATTGTGTACCACTAGACATAAACAAGCTTAAAATTGTACTTTTTAATGGTAATAATGCCCTTTATAGTAACAGAGTTTTCTAATTTCATGGCTATGTGCTCAACCAAAAATAAAATAGCCGGATGCTGCTTTGGGTTTGTTGACCTGATGTTTGCAATTCAGTCGATGACTCAATGCCTTAAATCCCAATAGCATAAGGGGTTTTAGAGTCACATAAACCTATTCTAAAATCTCACATTTGCTTTTTTCCAACTATGTCACAGTCTGCAAGTAATGTGACGTGTCTATGTCCCAGTTTCTATGTTTCTGAGGCAAAGGTCACAAAACCCCCATCTTGAACTTGTTGCTGGTCTTTAGTGGAATAAGTATGGGAAGTGTCAACCTCAGTCTCCGGCACTGAGTAAGCACGCAATAAATACAAGTGGCTTGTCCTTGTGATTTCTCCAAACTTTGTGAGCTATATTTTAATACTCAAATAATTTGAAATATATTTGAATTATATATGAGTATTTCTTTAATTTAATTTAACTTAAGCTTTGAGTTAAAAAGGAAATAGAGAAACATTTACAATCCTCAATGAAATTAGGTGCCTGCGTCGCTTGGAATTTCAGCTGTGTGGCTCTTATCTATTTTTTCTTTCTTATTCAAGAAGTTAGATCATGTACTAACAAAATATAAGCAATTGTCATTTTCCTTGTCTAATGCCCTATTCAACAAAAGTATGTTGATCATATAATAATAAATACATCTTTTTAGACTTTAGCTAAAAGTACTAACATACCTCTTTTTCTTATTAGAGACTCTGTTTAATATCTAATCTCTGTTTGTTCTCTTCTTCTTGTGCAATCTTTTCTTGGAACCAGCTGCTGCTTCAAAAAATAAAGTTAAAGGTGAGCTCCTGTCTGTTTTGCATGATACATCATGATTCATTTTTCTGCTCACTCCTCTAAGTCCTCTTAAATGATGAGCCAGTTATGTTTGTGATAATATTAGTTCAGTATATAAATATTCATAGTGAGTTTTTAAAAATATAAATTATATATATATATATATATATATATATATATAAAATTTCAATTATTCAGCTTCTGATATATGTCTGTGTTTGCATGATGATTTGTGAGATTTTTTTGTTTTATTTTTCACTTTAAGCATTGCTTTTGTGCACTAATATTTTGTCTTTTGACCTTTGTTTCTTTGGTAAAATTGAAAATTGGAAAAATATGGCATAAAATAGGCTGATGGAAAATCTCAAAATTGAACACACCCTTCATAGAATTACCTGAAGAGAAAATGTTACCTTTAAAAATAATATTATAAACTGTGGGTTGCTATTTATGATGTCCCTTCCATTTCATAGTTGCATTAAGTTTGCATTTGCTAGAATTCTAAAATATATATTTTCACAAGGAAGGAGAACTTGTCTAATGCCAGAATGTTTTCATGAAAGAAAAATACTTTTGGTTTAATGGGCCTGCCTTTTTGAATTTGAAAGAATTCTGATATATGTATAATACTGTGTCATAGGTTTAAGTTTATGTTTTAATTTCATACTCTCTACAACAATGTGTATATATATATATTTAAATTTCTCCTTCTTATAAAGCAAATACATATTTTTCATCTTTCATGTATTATTATGCAACAAAACTGCAATTATCTTATTGGTCATATATCTATTATCTTCAATTTTCTTATCCACAGAGTGTGAATAAACAATACTTCAAAAGATTGTTGTAAGAGTTGAATTAGGTAAATATGTGAAATGACTAGTATTCTTCCTGTTGCTACTTGCGTTTTAAACAATGCTAGTTTCATTCTGCTTCTCACAAAACTGCCTCTCCTTTGCGGAGATTTTTCTGACTTTTTATCACTTATGTTGTGGTATCTATCCTTGTGTGTGCTCAGAAGAAACAAACCGGTGATTTTGTCTCTTTCTCTACTTCTCATATTCAAATTTATCCCAAGGCCAATCCTCTCTATTATCCTTCTCCTTCCAGCCCTGCCCTCCCACAGGGCTTAGTTTTATAGCTAGTTTCAACACTATGACAGAATAATCTTTGAAATGTTAACTGCTCCATGGTCCTCACTGATTGGTTAGCACCATGGCAAGGAGTCAGTAGTCAGTGCAACTGGTCTTGAGGTTATCTGTGGCAGCACTTGTCTGGTTTTGTTGTCTTTCTGGGCCTGGAGCTGAAACACAACTGAGGGTTAGATGTTAATCCTGGGGGTTAATGTTTAAAGCAGTGGTCTTGCAGGGGCCCTCATGGGAGTCACACAAGGCCTCTCTTGGTTCCTTGTTTCTCCTCCAATGAAGTCTACCTCACAACTATGGACATGTTAGGAGAAGAAAGGTCAAGGGAGGATCCAAGCTGCATGGCTAGTGATATGAACGGTCATGGGGTCTAAATGATGACCATGGTGTACTAGATAAGAAGAGGTTACCCTGGAAATAAGGTCCTTGCTTTTCCAATTTGCCTGTTGGCACACAGGACCTTCTGTACCTGGCCAATCATTCCTGCTGCGCTCACGTCTGTCTAATTGCCTACCACAGTCTCTGTAAATGTGCTAGAATAATTATTTAGGCTGGAGTTCTCAGAGAATGCTTTATGTGGCAGGTGAGGCTTGAACAGATTATTGATGGTTGGGTAAGATGTAGAAAAGATTAGTACATAGAAAAAATAACAAAAGCATAAGTAAAGGTATATATATAGAAATGAGTATAATGAATACAGGTTTTGAGGAAAGACCTGTGTTATTATGGTAGAGGAAGAAAATAAATGTGTTGATTCAATAAGCAATTGAATGATTGTGAGCCATTAATGTATTGACTACATAAAACCTCTTGTAATAATCAAATGTATGATCACCTAATAATTCTTAAAAACAATGGAAATAATTCAAATTATAATATATGTTACAAAGTATTAAGTACAGAAAAACAATTTACCAATGAGGGTTTATAGACATAAATTATATTACAGGTGTCTGTTAAGTCATGTCAGAAATCAAGCTGGCTAGGATTTTGCAATGCACATATGTTTCTGCCCACAATTTGGTGCACTTCACAACACCATCCCTATTGTTCTACACATATTTATTTTATATAAATCTCTTTCTCCAATTGTGTACAAGCCTGCAGGAAGCTTTTGGACATAGTTTACCTATGTTTTCGCATCTATAAGGTCTTATAGAGACCAGAAATGACACTTTCTAAAATTAACTGTACCTCAAATAGAAATTGAAATTTTATATCTATCAATTGAAATATATATATTATATAGAGATAATAATATAAATACTCAATTCTTTTGTTGACCAATTTCCATGTTAAGGAAAATGGCATTCCTTAACATGAAAAATAAAAAAGTGGGTAAGAGGAAAATAAAACCCAAGATAATATAAAGCACATAGTTGCTTAGAAATAGTTCATTTTCTGGTCCAAACAAAGCACATTCCAGGGAAACAAGGGAAGTTTTGAAGAGGCTCATATCTCATTTATTTCTTCCATGAAATCATCCAAATGTAGGGAGCCTCTGAAATATAGGAGAGAGGCATGTGTCCTGATATATATATATATATATATATTTGTAAAAATTACATTCCAGAACACAAAGACTAATGATATTTTGACATTAACTTTCCAATAATTTCTTAAACAAACTCTTAAAATAATTTATGGGTGTTTACATTAAAAGAGAGTATATACTAGGAGTCAACATTCATTAGTAATGGAGTAGGAAATTGCCCTAATTCTCTCCTTATTTTTTTTTTATATTGGTTATTATAGCAATGTCTGAGGACAAAATTATAAATAGGTCTGAATTTCATTAAATCATTTAATAGCTAGTTCTTTTATGTACTTTGAAACTTTCATTCTGAAGGCTACCAATTATTATTTTTTAAATTTTATTTTATTGTTTAAAGTATTACAAATAGTAGCGCATAAGTCTCCTTTTTACCCCATTGACCTTACCCTGGCCTCCCCTACCCCTGCACATGACCTTACATCCCCCCCACCAAAATGTCTTCTGTCCATTGGTTATGTTATATGCATGCATACAAGTCCCTCAGTTGATTTCTCCAATGGTAGTTTCCCAATCTTCATATTACTCATTTTATTTTTCTGAATACACATTTTTTATTTTGATTTTATTTTGCCCTTGATTTCAGTATCTCCATGCAAAATTTATTTATGTATTTGTTTGTTTTCTTATTTATTTACTCCTCTTTCTGTTTTTATATCTTGATCTGGAATATATATTTCATTCAGATTAGACTTTTGATCCCTGAAAAGATTACTTATTGCAGTGCTGGGTCAGTGTTCCACATCCCTTTTAAGAGATGAACTTTAATTTCTACAAAATAAAGAAAGCAGCCTTTTTCTAGATGATTGTGTGTCCACAACCAATTTCTCCTATCATTGTTGACTATTAAGAGAAAAACAAAGGATCTAATAAAATTCCTCTGCTGAAAACTTAGAACTGGGAAGGGAGAAAGGAGAGTGAGAGGAAACTGAAACTGACAAGAAAAAAGAGAGGGGATCAATTTTGTTAAACTGTGGCCATGTTTTTTGTATGTAGACTGAATAATAACATTAATTAAATCAAGAAAAGAAAGTTGAATGTACAAAGAGAGGAAAGAGAATGACCTCATGTTGCTACATTTTGAAGGTCTTTTATCCTTGAGGAAGGCCTTTTAATTAAGCTTTCTAGATGGGTTTATCTTTCTTGCAATCAAAAGGTAAACAGCTACTATAACTGCCTTCTTTGTCTGAATGTTTCTTAGTTGATTTCAGTTAATACTTTTCTTGACTTGTTCCTACCACTAAGCTTTTATTTTGCTATTTTCATTCACCCTCCTAAACATTTTCACCTGAATATTAAAAACTGAAACTCATTTTTTTTTTTTTTTTGTAAATCTGAGACCTACGGATTTGTTGTGTTTTCTCATGAACAAATATTTTCATAACTCTGTAGTTTAAAATAATTGAGAATCTTTAACTTCTTTGCCTTAATGCCCCCCATAACCAATTAATTATCAAATTGTCCTTCTTTGATGGGGATACAATTATCCTGATTATGTCCTACTTTTACCATGGGAATAATAGCTTTTCCACGGGATCTCTTCTTCAAACTACTCATTTCTCAGAACTGGCCTGGAGAAGTTCCTACCTTATCTTCTGTTTCAATCCTTGATACCATACAATCTATTCTACATTCATATATCACAGTAAATTTTTAAAAAGGTCAACAGTTAGAGGTAGATAAAAAGGTACCCTAAAGTGTTCCTACATTTTTTGAATAAAATTATTTAATTTTATTCAATTGTAAACATATAAATATAGACTACATTTATTTTAATAATGAATGTTGTTTAAAAATGTTATAAAATTTCTAAATAGTTTCAGTCTAGTATCTTTATAGTCTCTTACCCAATTTTAGGCTTTTTTTATTTAAAATTTGGCAACTATAGTGAAAATAACATTTTATGTCATTTCTAGATTATTAGCTATTATTTTCCAATCACAATCATTTTTCAGTGCTCAAATAAAATTAACATAATTATTTTCACTACTCATAAAACTAAAAGATAATGCAGGACACTCAGCAATCAAACTTCAGTTATATATGTGGTTCTAGAGAATCAATATTTCAATTTATTAGATTTAAATAATAGTCATATATAATATTTTTAAATCATTCATACGGGTGCAAATATAAAAAGTCTCTAATAAACCTTAAACTTTGGAGGTAAATTTAAATGCATATATGAGGTTGAAATTGACACATTGATTCAAACTATTCTAAGATTTTTATTTTAACTGGGGCACATATATTAATTTTGTATGCAGTATATATACTAACAACATCCATTTTGTACTCAGACAGTCATAGGACAAATTCTGGTTTTCAATTTATTAGATTTAAACATCTGGACAGTTCAATTATTTTAATTCAATATTCAGTTATTATGACAATTTCATGGAATAAAGTATAAAAAAATTAAACTATGGAAATGTGCCTAGTAAACATTCAGTAAATTGTACTTATTACTATCATTACTATTGTCATTTAAAGAATGTCTGTGGAAAAACAATCACACACAATATGGTAAAAAGAAATCATGAAGTGAAAGACAAATCTCAAAACTAAAACTTACATTGAGTATCAGCTGTATTTCAGATTTATGATGCGTTCATGTTTATAATCATATATATATATATATACATGATTATAAACATGAACATATACATACATATAAAAGCCTAAGTGACTGTTAGGACCAAATGACCGGAACAATCAGTTGACCAGTCATTGTAACACCCACTGACCACCAGGGGTCAGATGCTAAATGCAGGAGCTGCCCCCTGGTGGTCAGTGTGCTCCCACAGCCAACCTCCCGTGGCTGGGTGGTGGCATACACATCCAGTGTCCATTCCTTCCACAGCCAGCCCAGCGACCATTGTCTCCTCTCTTTAGCCTGCTGGTGCCTTCAGACCCCCAGCTGGGACAGGGCACTGGGAATGGATGGTGGCAGATGTGGCCCCTCTCCCACGAGGGCCAAGGGCTGGCTCCCTCCTCGGGGATGGAAGCCAACCTCCCATGCCTGTCCCTCCCCCTGTCTGGCAGGTCCTGGCCAGCCCAGCCCCCAAAGGCACTGGGTGAGATGTCCCCAAAAGGCCCTGATCACCCGCCAGACCTAGGGACTCCACCCATGCAAGAATTTTGTGCACCGGGCCTCTAGTACACACAAAAAAAATAACATGCATAGTACACTAGGGTATATATATATATATATATATATATATATATATATATATATATATGTTTTTTTCTTTCCTCACATTTAAATATCAAAAAACAAACTGTATAAATGATATTATTAAGGAATTTAAACCCAATGTCATAAAGGTTAAAAATGAAGAAAAATTTCCTCAGAGAGATTTATATAATACTTAAAATGTAAAAATAACTTGTCTCTGTGAATAAATTGAGGACTAAGGTTATATATAATTTATTTTGAATATATCACTTAACTCCTTTTGTTGAAGCTATGTTTAGATTTTAATTTTAAAAAGTGTGAGGAAATTCTTGCATAACAACAACAAAATCTTCATAAAAATAACTCATCAAGAAACAATTATTGCAGCTTATGTTTATTTGTCTCACACAAGACAAGCTGATATAGGAAAACATGCTGCGAACGTTAGATATATAGTGTGTCAGAGAATTTAAAAGCATATTATGTTTCTATCATTGAAGCTTTGTAACCTTGATTGGAGGTCTAGGCCAGTAAGGGCAGGTGGAATGCTTGCCTTCCTCCATTGCCCGGGGAAACCCAAGCCTCCCACCTGCTCTCTGTGGCTGTAGGCATCTTGGTTGGGTTTATTTGCATGTTTGCTTCTGATTGGCTGGTGGGTGTGGCTGGTGGGCTTGTGGGTGTAGGGGAGTGATGGTTAATTTGCATATTACTCTTTTATTAGGTAGGATAACATATTCACTATGGGCTCCCCATGCACTTCCTTGAGATTTTCTTAATCCATCTTCTTGTGCTTCTCACTTTTTAAGGGAAAGTTCCAGAGACATTACTATATATGATAATGTAGGAACATTAAAAAATATATAATTTGTTGCTACAGCATTTTTCTAACTTTGAAAAGAGTGAATAATAATAATTATAACAACTAACACTCAATATTTTATGATTCCTAATTTAATACCTTCAAAAATAATTGATACCCATATGTAAATAGCTATTAATTAAATGTGATAATCACAAAACGGTTTGAAGTAAATATTATTATTATTCTCATTTTTTTAAATGAGAAAATAAAGCAAAGGGTTAAAAAATTTGTTTTACGTTTTCAACCTGAATAGAAGGCAGGATTACAATTCAAAACCATACATAATTATTCCTGAGATCAAGCTTTGTATCTTTTAAAATCTCTAAAGATACCAGATTAATCAATATTACCCGTCACCTAAATCTTATCAATTTAAATGTTTTTACCTATGTCTCTTCCACCCAGGTAGGATGGGGTCAGAAATGGGGGTAAAGTAAAATGATGATGGGCTATAAGAACCAAATAAAATGGACTTTCCAAGTTGGGTACATTGCTGACAAAAAATATTCTCCCAGACTTGTTTTGTTTTTCTTCTATATTGTTCTTCTTTGTCTTTCAGGTGCCTTGTCCTTTTATCTTATGTTAATTTTACTTATTTCCTCTTGGGAAAGTGAGGAGGTAATTAGTTTCTCAATAAGATGAGTAATGTTCTAGGAAAGTTTTAGTCATAGCTAATGTAAAATGCTAAACTTAGAAGAGGGTAACAGGGTTAAAGAGTGTGTTCATGAAAATTTTATGACAAGATGATTCAGTAGGTCAAAATATACATAATTTTAGTTTTTAAAGTGCAGCTTTATTTGACATGGTTTCTGATTTTTTTTTCTGGATAGGGGTTTTGGCATGTAATTGCTTTATGGAATATTTTATTATTTACTCCTATGTAACTATCCACATTAATGTTGTACACTACAAATGGTGTAGGAGAGGATGGAACAACCCCTTAGACACTCCATTTGCAAGTCTAAACAAATATAATTTCTCACTTAACTTAATAGAACTCCATTTTTCTCACTCCTTTCTTTTAAAAAAAATATATATTTTATTGATTTTTTACAGAGAGGAAGAGAGAGGGATAGAGAGTTAGAAACATCAATGAGAATCATTGATCAGCTGCCTCTTGCACACCCCCTACTGAGGATTTGCCTGCAACCAAGGTACATGCCCTTGACCGGAATTGAACCTGGGACCTTTCAGTCCGTAGACTGACGCTCTATCCACAGAGCCAAACTGGTTTCAGTAATCACTCCTTTCTTTTTGAAATGCAAATACAGGCTTGAGCTTTCCTGTGGACATGTGTATAAACATAACTCGTTTGCCACTAAAACAATAAATTTTGTACAATGATTAAAAATTAGTTTAAGTGTTGCTAACATAAGTTTATATCCCGATTTTCATTATAAATAAGTCATTGCAATTCTTTTAATCTATCTAAACATATCTTATCCAAAAGGCAGGATCTTCGGGGATTCAATGCATTCTGTTGTTTCATGTCATTCTATTATGTTAATAAAAATGGTTTGTGCCTATTTTATAGCTGTGGGATAGGGCTTTAGAAAGTCTGTCATTAAAAGCCCAAGTTTTGTGTCTTCTTAGAGGTTTTTAAACAGAAAAAGTCTGTAATAATGAGAAATACATTGATTAATGTGTAACAGTTGGGCATTAAAAAAAAAAGTGTTGTAAGGCATTAGACTAAAATAAATCCTGCTTTATATTTCAAATCAAATTGAGTTATAGGTATACAATTTTAATGGAAAGATTATTTGACCTGACATCATAAGTCTATATAATAAAGAGGTAATATGCAAATTGAGTATCACTCCAACACACAAGCTGGCCACCCCCATGTGGTCACAAGATGCCAGCCAGACAGGGCAGTTGTGTCAAGCCAGCAGGGATAGGCAGTTGGGTGTGACCAGGCCTGCAGGGGAGTGCAGTTAGGTTTGACCAGGACAGCAAGGAAGGGCAGTTAGGGGCAATCGGGCTGGCAGGGGAGCAGTTAGACATTGATCAGGCTGGCAGGGGTGTGGTTAGGGGGTGATCAGGCTGCCAGGCAGAAGTGGTTAGGGGCAATCAGGCAGACAGGCAAGTGGTTGAGAGCCAGCAGTCCTGGATTGTGAGAGCAATATCCCAGATTGGAAAGGGTTCAGGCGGGGCTGAGGACCCCCACATGCACAAATTTTGTGCACTGGGCCTCTAGTATAAAATATTTACCATGAGCAAATTGTACTGTTTACAGCTTTGGTGAAAGTTATCAGAGTACCTGGGTTTTAGATTACTTTTCCACTTACTTGCTCTTCAGTCTTCGTATCAGTATATAGGGATGAAACTACACTGTATCACTAACTACATGTAATAATAGGATCAAAGGTCATCTGTAAGGAATTTTAAAACAATCAACTGAGCCCTGGCCAGTGTGTCTCAGTTCTTTGGGCATGTTCCAGTGCGCTGAAAGGTTGTTGGTTCCATTCCCAGTCAGGGCACATGCTCAGGTTTCAGGCTTAATCCTTCATAAGGAGCATGCATGCAGGAGGCAGCCTATTAATGTTTCACTCTCACATCAATGTTTCTCTCACATAATGTTTCTCTCTCTCCATCTCCCTTTCTTTCTCTCTAAAAATCAATAAAACCATTACAAAACAAACAAAAATAACTGATATCCATTTGTAAATAGTTATTAATTAAATGTGATAATCACAAAACATAAACTTGATATTCAGTAATGAATAAAATGTGATTGGTGTTCTAAGCCCATCCCAGTGATCCATGTGCATGGAAATAACTTGTAATAAGATATCCTTTTATGTTTCTCGTTTGTTTTGTGTTTTGTTTTTCTACTGACCATTCTTGAGTACGAAGAAAAAAAGTATGTTCTATTATTTTTGATAAAATCTTATTGAATGTCTATAGTGTGCTAAGATAATGTGACTTTATAGGGCTTTCACTTATTCATTCATTCCTTCACCCAATATTGACAGAGATAGATGCAAAGATTTCAGTTAAAAAAAAATTTATACATTAATCATCTATATATATAAAAAGCTAGCAACCGGGGGACAATGTTAAAATATGTACACAGATAATAATTTAATAAAAAATAAAAAAATAAAAAAATAAAAAAAGTTAGCAACCATAATGGCCATAACGATCATAAAGACTGGTCACTATGATGCTGACTATGACCAGTGAACTGGCCCACTCAGGGGGTGGTTCCAGCCAGCCAACCTCAAAGCCCCTCGTCTCTGTTGGCCACCTCCTGATTCAACTCTCCCACCCTAATCAGGAACGTGGATACTAGCCAAATCCCCCTTTCTTACCCCCCACCCCCATAAGTCCTTCCCCTTATTAGCCAACCCCACCACAATAGGCCCACAGCCCCTTCCCTTGGCCAGCTTGCCCCTGATTCTACCTCCACCCCAATAGGGGATGGGGCTGGCTGGCCAGCCAACCTCCTGCAGCCCCTCCCATGGCCTGCCCCACCCCTGATCACCATCCCACCTCAATAAGGGACAGGGCCAGCCAGCCAACTTCCCACAGCTCCTCCTCCTGGCTGGCCCTACCCCCATGAGCTCCCACCACCCTGATTGGTCCCCAACCCCTCCTCCTGGCTGACTCACCTCTGATAGCCAACCCCACCCTGATCAGGGGCAGGACCAACTGGCCAAATACCCAGAGCCCCTCCCCCAGGCCACTGGCCCCCTATTGGCACTCCCCACCCCATTTGGGGGTGTGGCTGCTGGCCCACTACCCACAGCCACTCCCCATGGCTGGCTCTACTCCCAATCAGCCCTCCAACCCCAATTGGGGGTGGAACCTGCCATCCAATTGCTCACAACCCCTTCCCCCAGCTGATATGGCCCTGATCAGGCCCCAATCAGGATAGGTTGGTCTGCCAACCTCCCGCCATCTCTTCCTTACAACAGGTCCAACCCCTAAGGTCCACTTCAAGTGGGGCCAGGCTGGCCAGACCCCACTTGCGCACAAATTCATGCACTGGTCCTCTAGTATTGTCGTTATAATGTGATAGGCATTATAAAGAAAAAATAAAGTCAAAGAGTGAGATAAAATGCTTGGACACATTACAGAAGGAAGATAGTTGTAATGTTGATCAGAGAGTTTAGAAAAAGGACATATTTGAGAGGAAATTGATGGTGAGGAAGCAAGCCAGGAGGATACCTTGGAGAACCATTTCAAAAAGAGGAATCACAAAGATAAAAGGACTAAAGGCAGGGTACTGTTTATTCAAGGGGCATTGAACAGCCCTGTGTGGCTAGAAAAGCCTGAACCTAAGAGAGCAAACAGGAGAGAAGGTCATAAGGTATTGAGGTCCCAAGCCATATAAGGATTTCTGTTTTATTCCAATTGATATTAAAAATAAACAAACAAAGAAACGAATAACAACAACAAATAAAAAATAATAAATAAATTAAAAAAACATGAGTAGAAGAGAGACATGATGATTTAGCTTTAAGTTTGGCTGCTCTGGTAATAATAAACTGCAGTAAGAGATGTTAAGACACTTTTCAAAGAAGCCAGGGGACAGATGACAGTCTTAGGAGTAGAGTTGTAGCAATAAAGGTGATGATAAGTGGACTTTTGAAATTATACCTACTCAAATTTTCTGACTGGAAGTGACATACACTATAAAGGATGAACTGTGGGTGATTTCAATTTCTTTTTTTTGTTTGTTTTTGTCTAAAAAAATGAAAAGACAAAGCTACATTTGCAAGATGGAGAAGACTGGGAGAAACATGATAATATAATGAGAGCTCAACTTTTAGTATGTAAATTTGGAAATACTGTTAAAAGTGAAGATAGCAAGTAGAAATTGTCTATGTATATACAATTTAGGAGAAAGTTTTACATTGTAGATAAAAGACCTCTAAATCATTGACAATTGACAGTACATAAAGCTATGAGATTGGATGAACTCATCTAAGCTATAAGAAAGAAGAAATCAAAAACATTAGGACTGAGTTTTTAAGTATCTAGAAGTTAAAGAGATCAAACAGATGATAAAATTTAAGCAAAGGACTCAAGAATTAAAAATTATGGAAGAAAGTGTTTTCAAAAAGGAAGTGTTCAACTGAGTTAAATATTCTTAATAAATGAAAACTGAGCACTAACCAACGGTTTTAGAAATGTGTAATTAATTGGGAACTGGTAATTGCCATTTAGTAAAAGATACAGAAGTTAACCAAATATTTATCTGTAGGAATGCACATTTGCTACTGTGGAACAATAGCAAAGTAGTATGAGATATGATTTTAGGGAAATTTATTATGGTCAAAAAAGACTACAAGGAAGATTTCTTGAAGTAAGTGATAGTTATGAGAGAGCTGAACTAGTCAGATCTAAGTAGGCAAAGAAGAGAGGGAAAAACTTCCCAAATCAAGGGGATGGCAACAGGGGACTAAAAGAAAGCTGTATAGTTTCCAATATAGCAAACAATGGGAGCCAGGGATAAAATGAGTGTAAGTATATCCAAAAATTGTTGCAGAACCAATGTCAAATGACTTATCATCTATGGTTTCTTTTAGTTTTATGGTTTTGGGATCTTATGTTCAAGTCGTTAATCCATTTGAGTTGATTTTTGTGTATGGTGTAAGACAGTTTCTTTTTTCTTTTTTTTTTCATGTGTTTCTCCAGCTTTCCCATCAACAATTATTAAAGAGACTATAATTTTCTTGTTGTATGTTCTTGGCTCTTTTATTGAAAATTAATTGACCACAAATCCATAACTTTGTTTCTAGGATCTCTGTTCTGTCCTCTTTATCTAGGTGTCTTTTTTTTTTTTTAAGGTAAACACTATGCTCTTTTGATTACTATAACTTTGTAATATTGCTTGAAATCAGAAAGTGTTCTGTTGGCTATCAGAGTTAGTAGATTCTTATTCAAATGTTAAGATTTCTTTATTTCTGTAAAAAGTGCCATTGGAATTTTGATAGAGATTGCAGTGAACATCTTGATCACTTTGAGTAATATGGACATGTACACAATATTAATTATTCCAGTCCAAGAACACAGATCTTTTCATTTATTTGTGTCATTTTATATTCCTTGTATTAGTATCTTACTGTTTCCAGTGTATAAATCTTGCACACCTAGGCTACTTTTATTTATAAAGATTTTATTATTTTGGATGCAACTGTAAATAGAATTGCTTTCTTAATTTCTCTTTCTGACATTCATTGGTGTAGAGAAAGGCAGCTAATTTTTTGTGTATGGATTTTATGTTCTACATCTTTACAGAAATAATTTATTATTTCTAAGAGTTTACTGGTAGAGACTTTATAGTTTTCTCCATATAATATCCTACAAAGTGCCTTGAAGGTTTTGCTACCCAGTTTTTTGTTTGTTCTATTTTGTTTTGTATTTTAATTCTAAGAACAATGTGAAGCTTTAAGGAACTTTAAAAGGGGGGGGGGGGGTAAAAGATGGGGATGGGAGGGTATTATCACATTTATACTTTGAAAAAGACTACTGGATATTCCCAAAGAACAAATTAGAAGAGATTAATATAGATGACAAAGAGACAAGTTGAATTTTCTGGAAAATTAAAGTAGACCAGGAAGAAATGCTGGTAGAGGCATAGAGTTACTAGTGGTAACATCCTGTAGAAATGGACAGATTTGAGATAATAGGAAATCCTTCCAAAATACAGTTGAAACATTTAGCAAAACTAAAGAACACCATCAATTAAATAAAAGTAATTGCCTCTAAATATTTGTAACAGATTTAAAATACTTTATTATTTTTCATATTCATTCTCATCAAAACCACAAACCAAAACTCAAAAAATTAGTATAGCAATTTTGATCTTGTAAACGTGTTAGCTCATAGTAAAGCCCATCTATATTGTACTGTTGAACAGAAATAAAAATAAAGGAAAAGTTGAAAACATTCTTAGAAGAAGAAAAAAAAAAAAAATAAATATATATATATATATATATATAGTCTTTCATTAAAATGTTTCATAAATATCTTATTAATTTTAATAAAAAATCTTCATATATCGAATTAATTAAGTGTGGAGAAACATATTAAAAACATTTTAAGAATAACAGAAAACATTCTAAAAGTCATAAAAATTTATAAATCTTAATTATATATTTATGTTAGTTCTATTTTGAATATAATAGATTAAAAATTAGTTACATATTTGATTATCTCTAACTCACTATGATATTATTTTACTTAAATGAAAGCAGTAATAATGTGTATTTGTGGTATAAGGTTCATTAATTTAGATCACTACTTTTGTGTTTTCTCATTTTGGCCAAATTAAAACAAAACTATGTAAAAACAAACAAACACACTGGCAGAATACAATTTAAAATTATTTTGTGGAATCTTTTTTTCCAAGATAGGGTAATCATATAATGGGGATTGGGTTCACTTAATCAAACATGCAGTCTTGATACTAATTAGGAATACTAATTGGTTTTTAACAAGGAACCAATAGTTCACGAAGAGTTATCTTCTACCTTAGCCAAAAATGATCATGAACAATACTATCAGATTTCTTGGTTATATAAGCAATCTTACCTAATAAGAGACCAACATGCTAATTGACCATACATTGATGACACCCACAGCCAATGAGGAGTGAGTATGCAAATTAACCCAACAAAGATGGCAACAAAGCAGGAATCCTGCCCCTCCCCTTTGGGCCTCAGCAGAGCAGAAAGATGGAAAGGCCGCTCTGGCCAGAGCTAAAGTAGTGCAGGCACCCACGGAAAGGAAGGCCCATTCTGGCACGAATCTTCATGCATCAGCCTTCTAGTAATATATATTTACAATGGCATGTGCAACTAGTTTCTGATAACACATTAAAATAGAAACTGGGAACTAGGGAACAAATACTTGTATATATCAAAATACATCTTTCCCTAGATGTTTCTATTTAATCTAATGTATGACTCATTGAAAACTTTAAATTTTCTCATCTAAAAATAAAATTATTCTTCATGCATAAAATATTTTTCTTATAAAAATAGGAGATACATTTAGATTTAGGTAAAATATAATTATATATCTATAGATATAATTTATATATATATATATATGTATAATATAGCAATAGAGAGTTAGATAGATGGATAGATAACAGATAGATATATAGATAAACAAATAGATAGATGACAGATAAATTTTAAATTCCTTACAATTCTTTTAGGAATTGTCAGCAAATGCCAAATGCTTTGGGATTTTTCTAACTCACGTTATGTAACACACTTGTCATGGATAAGAGATCATTTCAGCATGATGATTTGACTCCATATTTACTACAGCAAAATAGTGTTTAATAAGTATTTCTTCTATAGCTATTTTATTCACCATAATTCACCTCACCTCTCTCTTTGTAAACATTTTTTTTAAATAAAGCAGGCAAGTTGGGAGCACCCAAGTTTTAAAAAGTACTAGTTATTTTTTTAAAAAATAAAACAGGTTATTTTTCTTAAAAGAAAATACATGTACTCACAGACTCACAATCTACTAAAAAAAGAAAATATTTCTAATAAATTGCAATTGTTCAATTCTAAAATCAGCCAGTCAACAGTGAAAAACTAAAAGCTTTTCTCTAAGATCAGAAACAAAACAAAGATACCTATTCTTGCCACTTTTATTCAATATATTAGTGAATGTTCTAGCCAGAACAATTAGGCAAGAAAATGAAATGAAAGTCATGGAAATTGGAAAGCAAGAAGTAAAATTGTGATGGAAGAACATACCATGTTCATAGATTGGTAGAATCAACATCATCAAAATGTCCATACTTCCCAAAGCAATTTATAGGTTCAATGCACTCCCCATTAAAATACCAACGGCATATTTTACTGACCTAGAAAGAACTCTCCAAAAATTCATTTGGAACAATAAAAGATCCCGAATAGCAACAGCAATCCCGAGAAAGAAGAGTAAAGTAGGAGGGATCTCAATACCAGGTTTCAAGCTGTATTACAAAGTCACTGTTCTCAAACTAGCCTGGTACTGGCACAAGAACAGACATATAGATCAATGGAATAGAATAGAGAATCAAGGTATCAACCCAAATCACTATGCTCAATTAATATTTGACAAAGGAGGCACGAATATACAATGGAGTCAAGACAGTTTCTTCAATAAATGGTGTTGGGAAAATTGGACAGATACATGAAAAAGAATGAAAATAGATCATCAACTTACACCATACACAAAAATAAACTCAAAATGGATACGGGACTTAAACATCAGACGGGAAACCATAAAAATACTATAGGCATCCACAGGCAGCAAAATCTCAGAATTATGCCAAAAGAACTTCTTCACTGATACTGCCCCTAGGGCAATGGAAGCTAAAGAGAAAATAAACAAATGGGACTACATCAAAATAAAAAGCTTTTTTACAGCAAAAGAAACCATCAACAAAACAACAAGAAAGCCCACTGTATGGGAGAACATAATTGCAAATGTTATCACTGATAAAGGTTTAATCTCCAACATCTACAGACAGCTTATACAACTAAATAAAAGGAAGATAAATGAGCCTATTAAAAAATGGGCAAGGGACCTAAATAGAATCTTCTCAAAAGAAGACAGAAGGAAGGCCAAGAGGCACATGAAAACATGCTCAGTCACCAATTATCTGAGAGATGCAAATCAAAACAACAATGCAGTACCATCTCACACCTGTCAGAATGGCCAACATCAACAAATCAACAAACGACAAGTGTTGGCTACGTTGCGAGAAAAAGAGACCCTTATGCACTGCTGGTGGGAATGCAGACTAGTGCAACCACTGTGGAGAAGAGTATGGAGCTTCCTCAAAAAACTGACAATGGAACTCCCATTTGACCCAGTAATCCCACTCCTAGGAATATATCCCAAGAAACTAGAAATGCCAATCAGAAAGGCTATATGCACCCCTATGTTCATAGCAGCACAATCTACAATAGCTAGAATCTGGAAACAGCCTAGGTGCCCATCAGCAGATGGCAGCACCCTGGATAGAATTGGAGCACATCATGCTGAGTGAAATAAGCCAGTCAATGAAAGAAAAACACCACATGACCTCACTCATTTATGGATAATAAAGAATATTATAAACTGATGAACCAAAAGATAGATATAGAGACAGTAAAGCAACAAGCAGACTGTCAAATTACAGCAGGGAGGGTAGGGAGATCTGGGGGAGATAAGAGATCAACCCAAGGACTTGTATGCATGCATATAAGTACAACCAATGGACACAAAACTCTGGGGAGGGAGGGCGTGTATGGGAGAAGGGGGGCAGTGGCAAGATCTGTACACAGATAATAATTTAATTAAAAATGATAAAATAAAAAATAAAAAAGAAGTAAAATTGTGACTATTTGTGGTTGACAAGATTTTATGTATAGAAAACCCTAAAGACTCCTCACAAAATAAAACCCTTAAAACTAGTAATTTCAGTAAAGTTTTAAGACACAAAAATCAACATATAAAAACCAGTTACCTTTCTATATACAAACAACAAATTACAAGAAGGAGAAATTAAAACAAAAAGACCACACATCTATAATTGTATCAAAATAATTAGATGGCTAGAAACAAATTTAACCAATCAGGAAAACACATGTGCACAGAAAACTATAAGACATTGATAAAAATAAAAACAAATGAAAAAGACACAAGCAAATGAAAATATGTTATTGATATATGCTTGTGGATTGGAAAAATTAATATTGCTAAAATGTCCAATTACCCAAAGCAATTATAGATTCAGTGCAATGCCTATCAAAGTCCTAATGACATTTTTTTAATAGAAATAGAACAAACAATTTTCAAATTCATGTGAAAGACTCTGAATAACCAAAGCAAACTTGAGAAAGAAAAACAAAGCTGGAGACATCACACTTTCTAATTTCAAATGATATTAGGAAGCTGTAGTAATCAAGAGTATGCTATTAGTATAAAAACAGATACCTAAACCAGAAACAAAATAAACACCCCTGAAGTGAACCATGCATAAAGACAATTAATTTGTAACAGAAACAAGAACATATAATGGGGAAAACTATAGTCTCCTCATTTAAAGATGTTAGATGGGAAAAAAGATGGTGGTGTAGGTAAACACCTATAATCGCCACCTTCCACAACCACATCCAAATAACAACTAAACTACAGAACAACTACCATCAGAATCACCAGAAAGCTGGCTGAATGGAAGTCCGAAAGTTAGAGAAGTAAAGAAGAAAGCACACTGAGACTGGTATGAGCTGTGGAGGCATGGAAGGGGCTGGTCTGACAGCCATGTGTGCTGCTTTTTTAATCAGAAGGCAGATAATCTCTGTGGAGGCCACCCATGAGGAGCAAGGTGTCCCAGCCCCACACCAGAAGCCCAATGCTGCATCCCAGAGCTGGGAAAGGAAGACTCTGTAACTACTGTTTGTAAAAACCAGTGCTGATTAACCAAGCTGCTCCTCTTAAAATTGCCAGCACCACGAACTGACCTTACAAGATTTTGCTTCCTCTGAGCTCCAGCACCAGGGTGAGGCTCTGGGGGACCCCGATACAGACAAGGAGGAACTAGATTATCTAGCATGAGGGCAGGAACGCATGGGCAGTTTTCTCCCAGATGGAGGTGCTTTCAGGAATAATTATTCCTATGTTTGGACCTTTCCATTTGCAGGGGTGACTAGCAGCCATTTCTGTTTGTTCTGTCCTGGTGATTCCCTGAGACCCTGCCACACCCAATTTGCATCCCCACTCAACCTATGTGCAGTCGATTTTTGCATATGAATGGACTGTCCTTACTCATTTTAAATTTGTCAAACAAGCTGCAGCTGTGTCAGGGATCCCCAAACTTATCAATAAAAGGCTCAAGACCTTGCACCAGCACCAACCTGTCTTGCTTCACAGCTGGGCCTCATCTGGGCACTCTCAAACCCGATACAAAGAGGAAGAATCTGAAAATCTCTATACAGCTCCTGCTGGAGGCCCCAGACAGTGGCTTCCTTTACTCCTTCTTGGAGACCCAAGAGCCAGTATATCCAATGTTCAGTGTCAGACCATACCAGATTATAACTCTACACATCCATAAGCAATACATTCAAGGGGAAGATTCAATGAGCACCAAAGCCCCAATGAAACAAAACATGCTCCATAAGGGTGTCTGCGGCACAGCAATTCTCCCACTGCAGTCCCAGCTGGTCCTCACAGCCAATTGACCCACAGGTCAATTCCTCCCAGTGACATCAACAGCAAACAAGCCTCAACTACAAGAAAACTGTGTACACAGCCCACAAAGGTGTGCAACAGAGTGTCCACCTCAGGTGATTAAAGAGGCTGAGCTGCTGGGCCTTATAGGACCCCTACAAAACAAGGCCACTCAAACAACTCAGAGAGACATAGCAACTCTACCTAATACATAGGGAAGCAACAAAAATGTGGAGACAAAAAACATGTCACAAATAAAAGGAATGAAAGAAAGCAAACTGCTGGATATAGAGTTCAAAATCATGGCTATAAGGTTACTCAAGAATCTTCTAGAAATCTCTCAGGGACTTAGTGAGACTTTCAAGGATCTTAGTGAGAATGCAAAGCCCCCCAAAAAACAAATAAACAAATAAACAAAACAAAACAAAAAATAACAATAAAAACCACATACACACAAAACAAAACAAAAACAATAGAAAAGGACTCGTCAGAAATTAAGTATATGCTGACTGAAATAAAGAATAATATACAAGTATTCAACAATAGAGTAGGGAATTCTGAGAATCAAATACACCACAACAGATAAAAGAAATTAGAATCCATAAATATGAAGATAGTATAAGAAGTCTCTGGGAAAACTTCAAGAGTGCCAATATTCTAATTACGGGGTGCCAGAAGAAGAGAGAGAGCAAGATATTAAAAACCTATATGAAGAAATAATGACATAAAACTTCTGTCTGGTGAAAGAAATAGACTTACAAGTTCGGAAAGTACAGAGAGTCCAAACAAGAGGAATCCAAAGAGGACCACACTAAGGCACATCAGAATCAAAATACTAATGGTAAAAGACAAAGAGAGAATCTTAAAAGCAACAAGAGAAATGTAGTGAGTTACCAATAAGGGAATGCCCATACAACTGTCAGTTGATTTATTAACAGAAACTATGCAGGCCAGAGGGAGTGATAAGAAATATTCAAAGTGATGAATAGCACGTACCTGCAACCAAGATTACTCTACCCAACAAAGCTATCATTTAGAATTGAAGGTCAGATAAAGAGCTTCACATATAAAAAAAAAAAAAAATCTAAAGGAGTTCATCACCCCCAACCCAGTATTATATGAAATGTTGTAGGTTATTCTTTAAAAATAAGAAGAAAAAGAAATAGATAAAAAAATAAAAACATGAACAACAAAGTGGAACAAATACATACTTATCAACAATTGAATCTAAACATCAAAATAAATGAATAAAAATCTAATGAACAGAAAAAAGAGTGAATAAAATAGAATCAAAGGCATGGAAATGGAGCCTATTGATGACTCTCACAGAGAAAGGGAGTGGGGGAACTGGGAGAGATTAAACAAAGATCCTGTATGCATTATCTATGGACACAGACAATGGGGTGATGAAGGCCTGGGGTAGGTTAGGAACTGGGTGTAGGGGAGACAATGGGGGGAAGGGACATTTGTAATAATATCAACAATAAAGATTAAAAACAAACAAACAAAAGACAGCTATGAGCCATGCCTTATTTCCTTACCTTCAGAAAAGGTAAGATAAATGTATATTGATTTAAGTATGAATTTGTAGTGTTGTGCTACTCTGGAATAGAAAATTAATATAGAATATAAAAATTTAAAATTGAACATGTATAAAAATATAAATAGCTTTGGAAGTATTGATCTATGTATTACATACTTAATATGTACAACATGCAAAGTGGGCAAAATTATGTTTTCAATTGTGAGTACACAAAACACAGAGTTGATTTTTGTCTTAGTATTTATTAATTATTGGTTTATTTTCCACTGGAACAACTGAAAACAATTTCCCCCCACACTGTATGCTTGTTTTAACGTATTAGAAACTATAAATATCAATTCTAAGTAATATACAGAGGAAGAAATTTGAAATATTCATTTTAAATAATATACATTGAAAAATACTATAGCTTATTATGTTTATGTACATATATGTAGACAATTATGTTTACATCAAGGTACATGTATTATATATATACATTGCAAATATGTATCATCAAATAATATGCCCAGGCCCTGACTGGTTTTTCACAATGGTTAAACCATCTGCCTGGGCACCACAGGTTTGATTCCAAGTCAGTGTAACATACTTGGGTGGGGGTTTAATCCCAGCACTGGTTGGGGTGCATGTGGGAGGTAACTAATTGACATGACTCTCACCTCCCTCTCTCTCTCTCTCTCTCTCTCTCTCTCTCTCTCTCTCTCTCTCTCTCTCTCTCTCTGTCTCATTCCTTCTCCCTATCTCCCTTGCTCAGTTGCACTTGCTCTGAGGAAATATATTTGAGTAAAGATAACAACAAAATAATAAACATAAAATAAAATAAGTGATATCCAGTAGGACATGATCTCACTCATCTAGGGGAAATTGTGAACAACATAGACTGATGAACAAGAACAGACCCAGAGATGAGCCATGGGTCAGACTGTTGGACCTCAAAGGGAGGGTGGGGATTAAAGGGAGAGATCAACCAAAGGACTTATGTGCACACTTATGAGCCTAATCAGTGGTCAAGGACAATAGGAGGGTGGGGGTATGAGTGGAGGGAGGGGGGGATTGGAATGGGGGGTTGAGGACAAATAAGTGATACCTTAATCAATAAAGAAATTAATTAAAAAAAAAATAAATGGTGCTAAGAAACTGAACAACCATGCAAAAGAATAAAACTAGACTATTACCTTATACTAGGGGTGTTGAACTCAATCAGAGAAAGGGCCAAAATCTAAAATCCAGCCTAAATCGCGGGCCGAATGGTTTACTGAACAGTCATAAACTGACAATGTCATAAACTGACAGCGGAGTGCAGTGATGACAGCGTGGTGCGGGCCACATTGCAAGGCCTGGCGGGCTGGATTTGGCCCGCGGGCCTTGTGTTTGACATATGTGCCTTATACCATACACAAAAACTTTCTCAAAGTAAATGTAGGCAATAAGCTTCTTAATATTATTCTTGGCAATAATTTTTAGATCTGACTCTGATAACAAAGTAACAAAACAAAAATAAACAAGCGGGCTTATATCAAACTAAACGCTTTGGCAAAGCAAAGGAGAGCATCAATAAAATGAGAAAGCAACTTATTATATGATCCAACAATTCCACTTTGGGGTGTTTTCCAAAAAAACATGAAAACACAAACTACAAAAGATATATGCAACCCCATGTTAATTGCAACATAATTTACAATAACCAAGATATGAAACAACCAAGTGTTCATCAGTGAATGACTAGATAAGGAAGATGTGCCATATTTTTACAGATAATGGAATACTACTCAGCTGTAAAGAACAATAGAATATTACCAGTAGGAACAATGCCGATTGATCTTGACGATAATGCTAAGTGAACTAAGTCAGAGAAAGACAAATATAGCATGGTTTTACTTATATATGGAATCTAAAACCAAAACAAAATAAAAGCCAAGCTCATAGATACAGAGAGTAGATTGCAAGAGGGCAGGGTGGTGCGGTATGGTTTAAATGTGTGGAGGGGGATAAAATTATAAACTTCCAGTTATGAAATAAATAAATCATATGGTTATTATGTATACCATGGTAACTATAGTTACTACTGTGTTGCCTATATTAAAGTTGATAAGAGAGTAAACCTAAAAAGTTTTTTTTTTTTAATCTAACAACTAGAAATGCATTTTGTGACACATAAATTCATTAACATTTAATTATTCATTGTCAAAAAATTGAATTTATGTCATTACTCAAAAGAAGTGAGAGTATGTTTTATATTTTAAAATCAATCCAAAATTGTAACAAACATTTCAATATAAATGATTTTTAAAATAAATTATACGTAGCACCAAAAATATGTTTAGAATCTAATGTTAAAAGACTACGTATGGTATTTGCAAAATCATAACCCAAGAAAATAAGCATTTTGCTTTCAATTACATTATTTATCCTCAACTTCCTAATAGCATGATGAAATGTCTTTTTTTTTTTTTTTTTAAATCGGGACTTTTTTTTTTTTAAATATATATTTTATGGATTTTTTTCAGAGAGGAAGGAAGAGGGATAGAGAGCTAGAAACGTCGATGAGAGAGAAACATTGACCAGCTGCCTCTTGCACACCCCCTACCAGGGGATCTGCCCGCAGCCAAGGTACATGCCCTTGATCAGAATCGAACCCGGAACCTTTCAGTCTGCAGGTCGACGCTCTATCCATTGAGCCAAACCGGTTTCGGCCTAAAGTGTCTTTATGTTAGGTTTAAACAGATTAGACAAATTTTGTTTTTTTGTAAAATTATTCAACTGCCTCAGCTTCATCAGTAGTTTGTGCAAATGTATATGACAGATCTGAAATCAACTTGAATATATAACTGAAGAAAAGAAAAAATAAAGAAAAATAAAGTATCTGGGAGATGAATAATATGACAATAAATTTATTAAAAATACACATAAATGCAAGTTGCATTCATTGTGAGAAACTCAGTGTCAGAAGGTGTTCTTATTTTGTAAGAAAATAAAACTGTTTAAATTTTAAAATTAAACACATTATAGATGAGGAAGCACTGGAAAATATAAAGTTTAAATAATTGTTTAAATATAAATAAAATATATTAGCTCCCCCATGAGACAATGTATTATTGGTAACTTTAAAATAAAAGAATGCCATAAGTTAAAAATTTTAAGAGTTAAATATTATCAAATTCAGTGACATGTGACACTGAATTCTGCTTCCAAAACTATTTTTAATTATTGAAAGTCATATGTCAAGGACAGATGTGATCTATTACATGAGAAGAAAACATTTAATTTTTGTCCTTGTAAATGGATTTAGCTTAATAAGCTAGTTCTACCTTTGAAACAGATCTTCTATTAATAATAGCAGTGTTAAAGAGTAGCCAATGCTATTAATATCAGGGTCAAACAATTTAAAGGAAGGACATTAATTAAATTCATATTCTAGTTGGAACAGATGACCAAGGTGGTAGCATTTCATTTTCTAAGAGATTTGGTAAACTAGTCTATCTTTTTTTTATATATGTAATATAAGATTATATTTATACTCTCTTTATCTTATAGAATGCTTTCCTTTTTCTATATATAATCTAGGTGCCTTATTTGCCTTATCCCAAAGAGAGCTGTAGTAGTATTTGGTCCAATGGTTTCAGTAATAGATCAAGTATAATGTACCCCTTCCTGACAGTGTGGAGATCAAATAACTCACACTTTTGACACTAATTCCAACTGTTTGCTTAAGTGACCATTATTTCAATCTGCACTGACTATATTTCACATTTGTTATTAGAGAGACTAATTTTTGCTCCCCTTTGGTACTTACCTTATCATTACGAATTGTACTCTATTTTGCTTGTTTCCCCCGTTTTTTCTTACTGTCTTTAGGGAATCTAAGGCCCTAATCTTCTTGTATCAGTATAGCAGATTACCATCAGAACCCCTAGTTTTTGTTTTATTCAAGTTACCATAGTAATTCACATCCATATTTAAGAATTTCAAGTCCTTACAACATCAGCTGGTTCCTTTGATTAATTATTTTGTTTCTTTGCAAGGAATTTCTTCCCACAACCTTCCCACAAAACACTTGCAGCCAACTCCCTTCTGGCTCTCTGGGGTAGCTCTGCAGTTCCCCAGATCTGATTAATTCTTCACTTCAGATATTAATATGTTTGTTCACTTTTAAGACATATTCTCTATATTCAGAGCTTGATTCTGTACTCACCTGATCTAGCAGCTTTTCCAGAATAGTGAAGTCAGCAGAAATTCTTATCCAGGGCAAGAGTTCTCCTTCCACTTTTTACAAATTAACAGGCACTTTTATGCTTCCATGTGTCTGTCAAATAGCCACCTTCTGAGTTTCCAAGTATCATTAATAGGATTTAATTAGATTATGCTATGAGCTTTGTCCAGTCTTAGTATAGGAATTAATAAAGCCCTAAGCAAAGAAAAGGTTGGAATTCTTCAAACAGTTTGACCTGAGCATCTAAGATATTTGGATGTCATCTTCTATTTCAGTATAATAAGATAAAATTTTACCCAATAGCTTCCCAGCTTATAGTTTTGAAATATATCCATGTAATTTAATTGGGAAGTGCATTAGTGCAAAGTCACTTGTCCCTGTCTTAGATAATTTATTTTCCCCGGAGAAATAAAAGAATGACTCTTGTTATTTTCTTGCCAAATAACAAATCACTTCACATATGGAAAATTTCTTCTCTAAGCCATGACCACCTTACATTATTCAAGCTGAGACATAAACAATCCAATGTACTTGTTACTCCACCCATTAGTGTAGTATATTTTACTATTTCACTCAGAAAATAAAATTGGAACTAGAGTACATATAATTTACTTTCTTTAAATAGTCATCTTTTTCTGTAGCTCACAGAAACAATTGGAAACTACTATTTTGTAAATCACTTGAGTTATAAGGAATCATGTAGTGAATTTCTAAATGCAAAACACTTATTTTTACAAATTATTACTTCCTTACAAGTTCTTGAGGGATATAAGATATATGTTTTTTCAGTAAGCTGACTACCTATTATGTGTTAAGCACTAGTCTAGCAACTTGGAATACAAAGGGCTTTGTCTAGCAGTATCTAACACTCCCTCATTTCCTATTACCGGATTATAGAATTCAAGAGCCCAACACTGACATTTTCATGAATTTTAAAATGAGCATATTGTTATTTTATTTTCCTTGTTAGTGGCTTTGACCATTGATCAGAACTAGCATTATGACTGTGTCATCTAGTGTTTTTTATGCCAGGTTGTAGGCATTTGCCTATGGAGGTTTTTTTGTTTGTTTGTTTTTTACTTCCCATGGGTGAATTTCACCTGATAAACCATGCCATAGCAGTTGTGCACACATATCTTTCTCTGTACATTCATCTTTCCTGGGATCTTCCGCTGAAAGACACTGTAAAAACATTCTCTAAATGAGTCACTGAATATGATCTGATTGTATCTGCCTGTCCATGGTGAGAAGGCCATGATACGCTTTTAAGAAACAGATGATAACATAAGTTACATTAGCATTTTAAAACTCACTCTCAGTACTTTAAATTATGAATTTTATTTTTATTGCAGTTTCATTGATATTATTGAGGATAAAGATTACTAAGAAGCAGAACCTGAGTCATAATGAACAAAATGTTTTTAAAACAGATATTTTGAAATGATGTTAGTTTCTCTCAGTGGCAATTGTGGTATGTCTTACACCTTCTATACGAAATATATTTTTCTATGTTAAAAAATGCTCAACTACTAATATAATTCTAGTGTTTCAGTTGGCAATTCTGTGTCACCCTCTCTGATCCAATCGTAAAGGCAATGTCTAGAACATAGATACAACTTTCTGATGGAGGTTTGTTGGAGCAGTTTTTGATTTCTGACCAGAATTGTTATTACACAATTTGTTTTCTTTAAAAGAGATTTTTGTTTGTTTGTTTGAGTTTTGTCTCCTCTGACAGCTTGTTATGCATGCATTTCATTGATTTAGTTCTTTCTAGTATGTGATTGCATTTTTCTTTTTGAGTCTATCAATTTGTGCACAGTTATGGACTGAGCAGCTCACATTACTCTCTGGGTGGTTTATGTAAATAACAATAATGAAAAACCCTGAAGCTTCATCCCTGTTCCCAGTGGTATCCCACTGACCTCTTTTCAGCTTGAAAAGGCTCTATCTGTGGCTGATTTCTTCCCTTCCCACTGGCAATTTTCAGCCTACTGTGCTTCTTCATCTGATTTCTTGACTCTTTCTTGACTTAAGAATTAATTATTGAAATGTATCAGATGCACTCTGAAAATGTCAGTGTATTTGGTTGGACTTACTAAGAAGCACAACTTTTCAGCCAACATGATATTGGAACTGAATTTCAATAGTGCCTTTCATCACACATCCTTTTTACAGGCAACACAAAAATGTAATGCAGATGATCTATACCAGCTCTGAAAGGTGTGAGCCGTAGAAGGCCATTTGTCTCTATCACTTTAAAGCAGAATGTTTACCTTTGCATTTTAGTGGCTTTTTTCTCTTTGAAACTTTAACAAACACTTTGTATACAACTGCAAGTGACTCAAATAAGCTGTCCATCTATCCTCCTGCTTCCAAACCAGCCTGTGGCTAATTTAATCTGTCCAACTCAGATGGTTATTGATCCTGGTCTAAAAGGAATTCACAGCCTCCCTATATTTGGTGGAATATTCTACAAGCTTTATTTCAGAAACTTGGGCACAGGAATCCATACACTGAATAACACAAGGAAGCTTGAGAATGGAAGCAATTTAAAAACAAAGATTAAAATAATCTATAAAGAGATTCAGAAGCATTTACTAAAACAGTCCAAGGGTGGGTTTAAGAAGGGAAGAGATGTTTTAATTTACAGAACATTTTAAAATAATATTAATAAAATACTCATTTCATGTAGCCTAGACTCTGTACTTATTCATTAACTTGTAAAATAATTTTTAGACACCCTCGTGTAGGTTGAGCTGTTTCAGGGTGTATACACCCAACGAAAGAGACAAAAACTCCATTCTCATAGAACACACATCTTCATATGGAAAGACAAAGTAAGGAAACAGTAGAGTTATGTTTCAAGGTGATGAGGATTGCAGACAAAACACAGACAATGGGGTTGAGACATGCCTGGAGGTGGGAGGATTGGCTTTTTAAAGGAAGCAGTCAGAGTCAGGCCTTTTTGAGAAGGTGACATTTGGATAAACTGAAGGTGACAGGGACAAGGATATGAGAGGGAAAAGCAGTAAAGAATAAGATTGGTGCTAAAGTTTTGAGGCAGGAGCATACTTATGTGCTTAAGAAAGAACAAGGGACCTGGTGTAGGTAAGGGTGGACGGAGGCTGCACACAGATCCCTCAGAAGCATCTGGAAGGTTCTCTTTCCTCCTGTGACTCAGGGGTGACTGGCCCCACAACTTACAATTTCTCTCCTACTAATGGATTTTTCTTCTTGTGGATGTCTTACCTCCCACATCACCCCATCACACTTGTGTCCAAAAATTTTTTAAGTCTAAATTTTACCTCATAGGGCCTCAGCTTTTAAAATCTGACTAGAGGTCCAGTGCATAAAAATCATGCACTGAAGGGGGGTTCCCACAGCCCGGCCTGCCCCCTCTCACAGTCTGGGAACTCTCAGGACCAGGAAGCAACCCAGTGATCAGGGGAAGGCATCATTCCATCACACCTCTGCTGCTGACACTGCTGGCAGTGCAAGCCTCAGCCGGCCCTGGTTACCTAAGCCTCAGGTGACCCTGGGCAGCCTCCATCCAAGGCTTGCCTGTGCCTTGGGCTGACCTTGGGTGGCTGGACAGCTTCCATTGAGGAACAGAAGAGGACTAGACTTCCTAACAGTGGAGAAAAGGGGCCTAAGCTTCTTTCTGGAGGAAGAATATTGTTTTCATGTCAATCAGCCTGGCTTAGCCAGAGATGCTGCCCAAAAACTAACAGAGAGGACCATAAAGTGTCTCTGTATTATTGAATCATTCCCTACTTGGTGTCCTGTGATTACAAACTGATTCAGTGGATAAACAAGAGATATAGGTGCAGAAGAGAAGTGAGACTTGGTTTGTGAGGGCTGTAAGATAATTACCTGGTAGTGTGTTTACCTTTTTGAGAAATATAGTTCCCTTTTCCTTTTATAAGCTAGAGTGATTTTTGCCTGATTAGATCTCTTAATTGGTATAAGTATGGTGATATAAGCTGACGAGGAGAGGGAAAGGCAGTGCCAGCAAATTCCTGGCTAAGGAGGGACCAGGTAAGGTGTGTTTGTTTGAGATGAGTGGAGATGAGAAAGTTCCTTATGAGTGTAGGAGAGGAGGGCTCTGGAACAGGATGATTTACACTCCCATAGTAGGGATGATCCCAATAGGGAAAGGGTATGTTTAGGATTTAGAAAGAAGAAAATTGTGTCCCATGAGTAATCTAAGTCCCTTTGTAGAAGGGAGTCCCATAGAAAGGCAAGAATCCTGATGCAAAGGGAGAGGGTGCAGTAGTAGGACCTGTAGAATTTGTACTGGGAGAGGAGGTGGGCTTTCTGGGAAGCCAGGGTTGGTAGGGTCAGTACATAGGGGTCACATGCAGGGGTGCTCACTCATTCATTCTCTTCCTCTGGAATGTGAGTGAGGCGCAGTCTGGTGAGCTCAATCTTGTAGCTATAATACTTAGGGGACTCCAGCTCTTGTGGTGGAGGTGTGCTGAGGATGGGTTTTAATCTGTAAAGGTGGAACCATGGGGTATGCACTGATAGTATAGCTGCAATTGGGGCAATTAAGAATACCTGACAAGGGCCTTGCCTTCAGGGCTGTAAATTATTGATGGATTTCCTTTAGGAGGAGTAGGGGGAATGTCTCCTATAAAAAGTTGAGGGAAGATCTGATCAGCCTGTTCTTCAGATGATATTTAAAATGGGGACATAGTCTCTGAGAGGGGTTTCTGTGGAAGGGAAGTTTCCTAATATGAAGGGTCTTTCATACACGAGTTCAAAGGGACTAAGGAAGGAGGGTGCATGGGGGGATTGCCCTGATATGCATAAAGGCTAGAGGTAGGAGAGTAGTTTAAGGTTATTCAGTTTAGTTAGGTCAAACTTAATTAAGAATCCATCTTTTCTATTTTGTCTGAAGATTGGGTCTGGTAGGTGGATGTAAGTTCCACTGGATATTCAGAGTGGAGGAGACCTGTTGAGTTATTTGAGATATGAAACCAGGTCCATTATCTAATTGTAATGAGATGGGTTGAAATATCATTTCAAGCTGATGGCTTCTATCCAGCTTGAAATGGTATTTATGAGGGTTAAAAGATATTTGTATATGTGGTGTGTTTTTTTAATAGAGGGCTTGCGAGTGTAGTTAATTTGCTAGTCTTATCCAGGGATTTGGCCTCTTGACGGATGAGTGGGGAAAGTGGGAGGTCTAATCTAACTTGTCCTTATGGAGATATTGAGTAAAAAGGAGAATAGGTTTTGGTGATATATTGCAGTAGGCAGGCTAGGCTTGAACATGTGATGAAGGGTTTTAGAAGTTGTAAATGTATCCTACATGTAGGGAATTTTGAAGAGCCTATAAGATATATTTTCTCTGAAATTTTAACCATGAATCTTTCTAAGTGACCCCAAAAGTAAATAGGGACTGAAGTTACTCTGGAGTATATTAGAGCATAATATGGGATTTAGCAAAGAGTTGGGAAGATGGAGGCTTTCTCTGAGCCATTGTCTTGGCCTCCTCGTCTGCTTTGTTGTTTCTCTGTATTATGGGATCATTCCCTACTTGGTGTCCTCTGCCATGAATGACTTTTTAGAAGGTTAGAAAAGGGGAGAGAGGTTCCTAAATATCAAGCAGGAAGACCTATTGAGGATTTAAATGATAGTGTCAAGGACTATGAATGGGCAGTAGAAATAAGTAAAGTCTATGCTCAAATATGAGGACTTAAGCAACAGGAGATAGCCTGGGTGGGGATGCTTTAGCTTACTAGGAGAGAAGGGGTCTCTTTGGACGTCAGGGGTGATCAGACCCTGACTCAATGGGGACAAACATTTCTAGAGCTTTCACAAGCATTTCTATTCACAAATAACCAGCTTTAGCTGAAAAGCAAACAACCAGCGTTTCTTAGATTGATGTTTATCAAAACACTCTAAGCATATTCTTACTTTCAAGAAAATATACATTCATCAAAGTACATGAGACCTTCTATAATAAAAACTAAGAGCAGGTGAATTAAAATATGTCTAGTAATCAATGTTTCAGTATTGTATGCTATTTTAAAATATTTTGATGTTTATCATTTAACCCAGCAATGCTCCAACGTCTTTGTTACCAAAGACTTTGGAAAATCATGTATAGGCATAGGAGGCTGGAGAAAAGGCAGAGGGATGAGGGACACACCTGCAGCCTGTTCCCTCTAGCACCTTAGATTTAAAAGTGCCACCTTTTTCCTTAGAGATAACATGCTAAGGTTTAGGTGATAATGAGTTCAACTTCTGATAATAGCCAGACTATTAAGTAAGCATGTGCAATAAAGAAAGTTGTTCTTTGAGAAAGGTGGGGTGGGGTGGGGGCACTGAGGTCAGAGGAATTTTCAGAGCATTAAAGGGGTGAGAATGCTGGCCTTAGGGCGGGGGGAGGTGCTTCACCATGTCATGTCATAGGGGAGCTTTGCAAGAAGACTAAAGTTGTGAACCCTGAGTCAAGAGTACCCAGTGAACCTGAGAAAGAAGAACATTTCTGGTTCAGAGGAGGGCACAGTCATGGAGGAGATAAGGAGATAAGGTTTTTATAGCCCAAAAAATGTCTCAGCTTTGTGGGGGAGAGAGTGAAACTGAGGTAGGTGACTATGGTTTGGGACAACTGGGCTTCATGTGGAGATGCATGGCAGCCCTGATTGTGCACTGGGGTAGAATGAGAAAAAGAGTGAATGGGAGTATTTAGTAAGATGCAGTATAGAGGTAAGGTGGCTAATGGCTGTGAGAGTAATCTGTCAACTCCCATAATAGAGACTGAGGAGTGGACAAGGGTCCCAGCAAATTTAGAGAGGGCAAAATAAGTGGCCCCCGTGTCAATTAAAAAGATTTGTTTACCTGATACCACAGTCATTAAGAGTGGCATTGATGGACTGGCTGAGGGGCCAGACTACAGTTTGATTTCCAGTTGCCTTCCCTTCTATATCTTGGTCAGGGTCCAGCTGGGAGTCTCTGGTTTGAGCAGGACGTGGCCCAGTGTCCTTTCTTGTTGCATCTGAGGCGTGAGCCTAGAGGAGGCTTAGCCCCTGACTTACCCTCAGCAGGAGGACTGGCATTTCATTTGGAGTTCATGAGAGTGGTGGCTAGAAGCTGGAAGACCTCCTGGGCTTCAGCCTTGGCCTGATCTCCCATTTGTTTTTGGATTTGGGTCTCCTCATCTCTATGATTAAAGACCTTTAAAGGCCAGGTTAACCACGTCTTTTTGAGGGGTTTGTGGACCTATGCCTATTTTTCAAAGTTTACGACATATGTTGAGGCTGATTGGGATATAAAATGGGTGTTCAGAATAAGGCCTCCCTTTGGGGGAATGGAATCTAAGGTGGTACATTTCTGTAGATCTCCATAAGGAGGAAGAGAAAGAGAGCTGGGTTTTTATCAGGGCCTTGAGTGATTTCATTGTTTGTCATAATTGATCACAATACCCTCAGTTCCTGCCATTGCCCTCAAGGATATAATGGGCACAGGAATAAAACATGCTATTGAGGTGGGGAGTTTTTGGCTGGCACAAGAATGAGTGTTACGTGGGACAAAGCTATTGTGAAGCTTGTATTCTTAAGATTTGGGATCTCAGCAGCCGGGAAGAGGTGGTTGCTGGTTAGGAAGGTCTGAGTTTTGAGAACCTATTGCAGGTGAGACAGGGGATATGTAAGGAGATGAAGGTCAGAGGTCTGCTGGGTCAAAAGTAAATTCAGAATCAGAAATATTAGGGGTATGATGTTTTGTGTAAAGAAGAAAGATCTGGTGGTTAGAACAGGACTGAGAGAATGGAGTGGAACTGAAAGATAAAAAAAGATCTGGATATAGGGAATCTCTGACCATTTTCCATTGAAGTGACAGCAATTATCTAAATTGGTCAGTGTGTGAAAATTGAAAGTGCCATTTTCAGGCCATTGAGACTTATTATCTAGTTTATGCTGTGGTCAAACAGTGTTACAAAATAAAGTGGGGTGCTTGGGCATGATCTCCCCTGTGAGTGTTCAAATGGAGTGTGGTATGACCCACGAGAGAGGAAGGGTGAGTGACAGACCACAAATCCAAAGGTGACTATTTAGGGCAGGCGTTCCTGCTGCTAAACAAATCAGCATGAGAAATAACAGTTGACCTCTGGACTGGGCATCCCTAATCCAGAAGGTCCCAAAGCCAAATGGCTGAGGAGTCTTCTGGCCTAGTGATAGGACTTTTGAGATGAGAGACTTCCAAGAAGTTAGAGTGGGCAGAAGACCCAGGACAAGGGGAATGTGGAATGTCACTCACCTGGAGACATTCAGGTGTGAGATGGAGGGTCAACAATGGAGAAGGAGAGATTAGCAGACTCCCACAAGTACAGACTCCCACACAGGGATGGGGAAACCCAGTAAGTCCGTCTTTCCTAAGATTTATAAAGGCTGCAGTTCTTTGTGTCCTGATATCCCCTTCTAGACATTAGTCGGTGTGAGATGGAGGGTCAACAATGGAGAAGGAGAGATTAGCAGCCTGGCATCCTCCTTGGTTGGCTAGGGGATTGGGAGGGTGGTGGGGGGAGTGTGCAACATAAGGAGGGAGGCCTGCTTAAAGCTGGCAATGGAGTCACCTGAGTAGGATTCAGAGATAAGCCCAGGATGAGCTGTCGCTGCCTACTGTTCTCTGAATAGAAAACTTGGGGTGACCAAAGCCAGGACAATGGATCCCCTTTCCTGTGGAATCCTCCTGAGTTTCGGCACCAAATGTTATGTAACTAAAGGAGGAACATATGAGGTTAGAATGGTGAGGGATTACGAAAATCATCCACACACCAGGTGGCTGAGCCTGGATGGCTCCAGCACCCAGTAACAGGAATCAGCAGTTTTTAAAGGACTTTTGGCTGAATTTTTCTGGGCAGAGAACTCTGTGCATTACTGGAGAAGAGAGCTAATGGAATGTGGTCTAGGCAAGTAAAGTGTGGTGTTAGCAAAAGGGAATGTCCATAGTGAAGTGGCCTGAGAAGTCAGGTCCTGCGGGAGAAGAATCCATTCAGATATTTATCAGACCCAAAACCTTCCTTAAATATTTGCATATGAATAGAAATAAATTGTCTTTCCTCCATTTAAGAGGAAACAGTGAGGAAAACACCTGTAGTGAACTGAAGGAGAGCTTGATACAATGCTGGAGAAAGTGAAGGTACCATCAATAAGGGGCATATAATCAATCCCAAACCTTTAGTCTTCTGTGATGTCCTATTACCTTTTAGCTGAAAAGGGGATGTTATATTTTTATAGTAGCAGCAGTGCAATAAAAAACATAAATTGATGTAATATGCAGACCATTTAATTATTTGAAATAGAATGAAAACTTGGTATATTTATGAAAACTTTGGACCTGGTTAGTTCCAACAATATTTAATCACTAGAGACCCGGGGTGGAGATTCATGTACCAGTGGGGTCCCTTGGCCTGGACTGTGGGGATTGGGCTGAAACTGCCTCTCTGACATCTTCTCAAGGGGTCCAGGATTGTGAGAAGATGCAGGCCAGGCTGAGGGACCCAACTGGTGCATGAATCCATGCACCAGGCCACTAGTATGCATATAGGACATTAGGTTAATCTCTTCCCACTCTTCCCTATTCCCCTTCCCTCTGAGATTCATCAGTCTGTTCCATGTTTCCATGACTGTGGTTTCCGCTCCTGCATTGAGCATCAGCCCCCTGGTGGTCAGTGTGCGTCATAGCTATAGGTCAGATGTTCAAAAGGTCAGCCAGTCATCTTGCCGCTTAGGCTATTATACATATAGAAGATTGTCTCCAGATCATCAAAATTACTCTTATTATAAATTCTATTTTTGTTTGATTTTATATATTACATAGAGAAACCCGGAAATTAAACCAAAGCAGGTTATTTTCCTCTGGGCAGGATGCAAAGATGATTTCCCTTTTTTTTGTCTATGTTGATTTGAAGAATGAAGCTATAGAAAAAACTGGTATTAGGAAAAGGTAGAAATTTATTGAGAAACAAGTACAGACTCCCACACAGGGATGGGGAAACCCAGTAAGTCCGTCTTTCCTAAGATTTATAAAGGCTGCAGTTCTTTGTGTCCTGATATCCCCTTTGATTGGTCACTATAGCTGCTTCAGAGCTCAGACCCCACAAAGGGTTCCCCTTCTCTTCTTCTTTTTGTTTTTCTATTCCCGTGGCCTTCCTCTTTATTCTGTGAATGGGTGGCTTCCTCTCCCTTTATTCTGTAAATGTATGTCTTCTGGCGGCTCCCAGCTTTGCAGCCCTGGGATTCTCCCCCATTGACCCCCTAATTCCTAAAACTCCATAAACCTGCCCTTTTTTCCACTAAAAACTCCTTTGAATAGTATGTTGCACAGTTACATTGTGTGGAAGGACAACAAGTGTGACCCAAAATAAGAAGTCTTATAAATTGATATTAAAAGGATTAGCTATCTAGCTTAATTAGGTGGGTTTAGGAAATCTTAGAGATAAGAGGGGTCTATGCGGGAAGGAACACATAGTGGAGACTTGAAGACACCAGGGTGTTTATATTGTACAGAGAATAAAGAAATGCTACAGGCAAACAGAAATATATCTGGTCTGTGAAATTAAAATAGCCATAAACCAAGGACAGGGTGTCTCTGGCCTGACCAATTAAAGTGACCCTAAGTTAGGCCAAAAGCAGCCCTGACCCAGTGGCTGGGAGGGTCATCAGATAAGGCTTCCTCTGCCAACACAACTGGGAGAGCTGTGAGATAAATCAAAAGGGACTTCAACCAACAAGATAAGGGGGAGAGAAAATGAGGAATATCACATGGGCTTTGAGCTTTGAGAACTAATTTTATGCAGCAGAATGACTAATAAGAAGGGGTCAGATTCAGAGGAAGAACTGCAGCCTATTTAATGCCTCAAGGCAAAGAAAGCAGCAGTCACCCTTCTCAGAGGCCCCTCTGTCCACCCAGGAGGGTCAGAGTCTTAGGCTTAAAAGTTAGAATTAGGTTTTAGAGGTGGTTTCTGCTTGTATAAAGTTCCTGTACTTTTTACCTATCACCTTTTGTCCATGGCTTCATTCTTCAAATTTATCAGGACAATAACCTAGAAATTCACCTTTTCATCCAGCCCAGAGGAAAAATCACACATTACAATTCAATTTTCATGTTTCAATATATTTTTTAAATCTTTTATATACTAATAAATGAATTCCCTCAGTAATCTGTAATGGCATTTGAATCAAAGGACTATGATTAATTTTTAACATTTTACTATATTATAAAATATTTTTTCAATGCATTTTTTAAAATTTATGTGCATGAAATTGTTTTATAAATTGAAAGTTTTTATTTTTATTTTTCTGTCAAAATATAACTCAATTAAAGGAAAAGAGCATTATTTATGTAGATTTTTTCTCCATAAAACTCTTCAGAAACAGTTCTTACATATCAGAGCCTTTTGCTTGTCATACTGCTCCTAAGAGATCAAAATATTGTTAGCTTTAAAAATAACAGCACTAAAAAGTTCATTTATATTATTTTAATCAATTTTATCTCATTTATGTCTAGACAGCTATTAAAAAAATAAGCATGTAGCATTGCAAACAAAATAAAAATACTGAAGCAGAAAAATAGCCTAAATTGTCCTTGCATCTCCTTTCTAGTCAATTTATTTCTCTACCCAGGTTTCTGATGGGTATCTGTGTTTGTGCATGGACTCAGACTGTATCTATTCCAGCTGAATGCCCACTTATCTGAGTCTAATATCAGGGCTCTTGATGCAAATGAGATGAAGGAAACTCAGAACCCGTGATCTGATCCTGTTAGTCATAGGACATAGGGCTGTTTCACTTGATCCGAAAAGCCTTCCCCGCCAGGTTATTCACTTTTTCCACAGTTGCTCTCATCCCATCACATCTGCATGGCTTTCCTTTACATGCTGTCATGGGGCCCAGTCCTTCCTATTTCACAGCACTTGCCACACTTAACTGTCTTAGTTTATACGTCCCTTTTTATCTTTGCAAACTGCAAAAACTTTACCAGTGCCCTGGCCAGTGTGGTTCGGCTGGTTGGGCCTCCTCCATGCACCAGAAGGTTGCTGGTTCATTTCCCTATCAGGACACATGCCACTGTTTAAGGCTGGATCCCAGGAAGGGGGAAGTGCAGGAAGCTGGCGATCTATGTATTGCATTCACATCAATGTTTCTCACTCTTTTTCACCCTTCACCTCCCTTTCTCTAAAAATCAATAATTATTTTTAAAAGTAACAAAAAACTTTAGTAATCTTTAATACACAACCTAATAATCTGTAGGTTTTCACTTAATGTCTTCCAAATAAGTTGCTTATGAAAATATTTAAGTGTCACACATGGAAGAAAGCAGCCCAAAACGTGCTGTAATATGAGACTAATTATAGCAATAATAAAAATGATAACTAATTTATTGATTACTTACTAAGTGTAGATGCATTTCTGAGAGCTTTCACCCATTATTTTATTTAATATTTGTGACAATCCCTGGAGAAAAATTATTATGGTACTCATTATCATAAAAATAATTTGTGTGATAATTTTTTTTCTGATATCTCCACTTTTCTGATGACATCTGATATTATCTTCACATTATTAAATGATCTAATGAAGTACACATCAATTTTGTTGTAAACTGCCAATATTAAAAGAAAGTGTCACTTACTTTAAAATAGATACAATTTAGGATATATACTGTAACTTAAAACATTCTGTGGAAAATTACAAAGAAAAAATGCTGGCAGGGACATTCAATATTTATATTGTCTAACTAGGTTCAAAAGAGAAGATATATGCAGTACAAAACCATAGTCACTGACCCCAGAATAGTTTTATATGTAGATGAACAGGAATCTGCTTTGGATTGAATTAAATGTGTCATGATTCTACCTTTTGTTTTCAGTTTCAAGTGCTAATACTTACTTCTAGTTAAATCATTTTTATATCTTTAACAAGAGGCCTGATGCACAAAAGTTGTGCATGGGGAGAGGGTGTGTGTCTCTCAGCCCAGCCTGCACTCTCTCCAATCTGGTACCCCTTGAGGGATATCCCATTGTCATTCAGTCCTGATCCAGGGACATTCCTCTCACAATCCAGGACTCCTGACTCCCAACTGCCTGCCTGCCTGCCTGCCTAATCACATTTAACTGCTTCTGCCTGCCAGCCTGAGAAACCCACTCCCTGGCTAGCCTGATTGATGCCTAATTGCTCCCTTGCTGGCCTGATCACCCTAACAACCCTCCCCTGCAGGCCTGATCATCCCCAACTGCCCTCCCTTTCTGGTCATCTTGTGGCAGCCAACTTGTGTCCACGTAGAGGTGGCCATCTTGTGTGTTGGAGTGATGGTCAATTTGCATATTACCTCTTTATTATATAGGATTAGAAGGATGTCAAGATACATTTGATTTTTTTTATTGCTGTTGCTATTGTTTGTTTACTTTTTTATGGCATTCATTTATTTTGTTTTAGTTGAATATAATGCTCCCTTTTCTATTTAAAAGTAATCAGAATTGCAACACTGCTTCTTTAAGGTGATATTTTCCCCCCATGCGCTGCTCTTCTCATTTTCCATGAGATATGAGCTGTAAGCACTATTAAAGCTATATTGGGAGAAATTTGTTGAACTATTTTAAGATACTTTTTATATTCCTCTTCCATTTAGTACTGAGTTTTGCTTTGATCATACATTTTCATTTTGCTTAAAAATGTCTAGTAATTTTTTGCACCAACTCCACATCTTTCAAGATGTGTTTTTGTCTTGAATGAGGTTAATATTTTCTGAAATGTGAACAGTATCTTCTCTACTACTTAATTCTCTGAGGTCATCCCCCAGCCTTGCTCAAAGTTCCTACTTATCCTTCTTTCTTTAATTCTGTTTTTGGAAACTTGGTAAGGAAGCTGAATTGTTGCTGCTCACCAGACTAAACACACTCCTTATTCTCTTGATTTCTTACAATAGTTGAATAGCCTGGGATTCATTGAAGAATAATTTGAGTTACAGTATCAGGCATTATGGCAGATCTACTTAATATTCAATTTCATGACCTTTATATACATTTGTAATATATATGAAAGATAGGTTGAGAAAAGCATTTCTATTATTATTTTACCAGTTTTAAGAACTAAATATTTTCCAGTTGGACAGTTTTATATTTTATTAAACATATTTTTAGGGTTTTATAAACATATTCTAAGGTTGAAAAATTGTCAAATGCCATAGTGAAGATAATTAGAATTTCAGACATCTGATGCTGCTCTGCACTGAGGGAAAAAATTTTGAGTATCATTTTTTTTTTTAACTAAAATAAACTAAGTTAGGTTCCTCTATGGTCTCAGTGTACTTACCCATAGAGGTCAATTATAGTTTCAAATGTGACATTTTTACTGCATCTTATATTAAAAAAAATTAGTAAGAACTTGATTCATGTGAAATAAATACTCATAACTTTATTTGTAAGAAGACTCATTACCAAATTAGTCATAACTATTGAATTTGGAATTCAAAGAAGAAAATAGTTCAACATTACCTAAAATAAGTACAAGAGATCTTTTTAAAGAGTGATTAATCAGGAGACTTGTGAAGAGTAATAAAGGAATGTAGGTTAAGGGCAGCTATGGCAAAGCATGTGGAGTCAGTCAGCAGAGGAGAAACTTTGGAGCTGAAGCAAAAAGGAGGCAGTGGCAGTGGTTGTGGAAAAACATCTAATCCTAACCCTAACCCTAACCCTAACCCTAACCCTAACCCTAACCCTAACCATCACCTGAACCTTCTTTCTCACCCTAGCTTCTTACCCTAACCTCTAACTCTAACCACTAATCCTAATCAATAAGTCTAAAAGTCACTGAAAAATTATGTTTGAGGAGGAGGACTACATATGCCTGATAATAAAGTGAACCAATTATAAATTGTATTTCATTTTTCCAATGGATGATATTTTTCCACTGTTTTCAGGATTTTGAAAAGTTAAATTCTCAAAGATATTCTTGGCATGGTTAGATATCATCTTGCAAAGCTTATCAATTTAATAATATTTATATTTAAATTAGTATATTTTATAAAATCCATTCATTGAGAAATGGTACTTTATTTTCATTCTCCTATTTTATATATATATATATATATATATATATATATATATATATATATATATATAATCTTTGACATCAGAATCTTGCCATCACCAAAGCCACTTGAGAAATTTAATGTGATTTTTCCCAGAGCACATCTTCACCTTTATTTAAGTTGTTTGAAATGTTGTAGCACTTTTTGATTTGATGCTGGCACACAAAATTTTAGTGTAAGCCTGAAGTATCCACTTGCTATCCATAATCCACAACTAACCACTTAATGCATTTCTTAAAGGATCTATTAAAAACTTGACAGCTAACCCTTGCAATTATTAAGGCATATGCTCATGACTAAATCCATATTAAATTCTGCCTGCTTTTATCATTCTATTTGTAAAGATTGTGTGAGGTGACGTTTTTAAGTATTCAGAACCAGCACTAAAATGAGTTCATTTGGTAAACATGCAGGGTCTTTATAAGGACTATTATCCATAGTAACTTTTCTGAGAAATAATTTTTAGATTAAATGAATCAGTCAGAGTCCCAGGAAAAAATACTCAATTTAGGATGATTTGGAGGGAATTTAAGAAAGACATTATTAGCAAAGACGTGAGCAGAGTGTTGGAAAACCATAATGGACAGTGTGCTACTCTGTGATGGGTAACAGGGAAGCTATTACTAACCTTCAGCCTGCAAATGCAGAGATGACAATTTCCAAGATAAGGGAGAAAGTGTAGAAAGGTCCACCTTCGAAGGTGAGACCTAGCCAGCTTGCTGGGAACCTATGGGAAGTGATTCTGACTCTCTCTTCTTTCTTCCTTTGATCTCCTGAAAGGGCTGTGCATTAGTCCAACTTAAACAAAAAACAGAGTAAGAAAGCTCATCCTGCAAACCAGCCTACCAAGACAGAAACAGGAGATGATAGAATGAGGGGTGCAGGTAAATAGAAGATAGTCTTCAGAGAAAAACTTTAATCCCTCTCGTGTGTGTGTGAATGTGTGTGTGTGTGTGTGTGTGTGTGTGTGTGTGTGTGTGTTTGTGATAAAGTAATTTAAACTGTTCTCAAATCCATTTATATAGCATGGGGTTTGGACTTGGCCACATTAAGTAGTTATATTTTTAAGTTGTTACCCATGAGAAGTGAAGACAAAGCACCATTTGGAGAGAAGAGCTTTCTTTCTTTTGTCTCCAGTCTTGTAAGGCACTGGTATCACTATCTGACCTCAAACACCAATAACCAGATTGCCCCAGCTGTGGATGAGAAAGGGTGTTTTTATTGTTTGTTTGTGTTGTTTTTACTTTGTAAGTAAATAAAGTTTCATCATGTAAATGTAGAGTTAAGGCACATGTGTCAAACACACGGCCCGCGGGCCAAATCCAGCCCGCCAGGCCTTGCCATGCGGCCCGCACCGCGCCGTCGTCACTGCCCTCCGCTGTCAGTGTAGGACATTGTCAGTGTATGACTGTTCAGTAAACCATTCGGCCCGCGATTTAGGCTGGGTTTTAGATTCTGGCCCCTCCTCTGATTGAGCTCGACGCCCCTAGCTAGACGTTGAATATAAAGGGTAATGTGGAGCCTTGGCCTCTGTGGCTCAGGTGGTTGAGCATCCTCCCAGGCACCAAGGGTCACCAATCTGACTCCTGGCCAGGCCACATGCCCGGGTCGCAGGCTTAGGCCCCAGTAGAGGCTGTGCAAGAGGAAGCTGACCAATGTTTCTCTCTTGCATGGATGTTTCTCTCTCTCTCTCTCTCTCTGTCTCTCTCTCTCTCTCTCTCTCCTCCCTCTCTCTGCCTCTCCCTCTAAATCAATTAAAACACACTTAAGAAATAACCTGGAGAACACTAGCCAACTAATGGAAAAGTATTCCTAAAGTAAAGGCTGAAAACCAAATAAACTTAAAAAAAAAAAAAAAAAAAAGAGCAGTAGGCTTTCCAGGGTTGCCAGGGGTGAGTTTTTCTTCTTATCAGAACGTATAAAAGACTAGCACAGAGATATTTTTGTCAGGCAGCTACAAACGTAGGTAAGTCTGCTTTCTATGGATGCTGATATTTTTAATCTTAATATGACAGAATTTTGAAAAAAAAATGCACACAAATAAAAACAAAACATCTGTGCTCATTGGGGGAATGGGAACTGTGCTATATAAAGCAGATGCATGGTTTATATATGTTATTCAGACACATCAAACACTTTTAAATGATACAGCACTATTGTAAAGGTAGTAATATAGTTCTGGTTTTGATGAGGCAAGAAAATGAGTAGATTATAAAGGAATGTTGGAGGAAACCAAATGAGAAAGCACAAAGGGAAGGAAATGTAAAACAATAATTAAGCAAGGGTGATTTGACAAAGAGGAGAGTATAAAAGTAGAAATAGAAAAAAAAAATGTCATTGGAAGGAGAAATAGAAAAAATCAGAAACCTGAAATTCTACCCATAATTTTAAAGAGAGACAGTGCATTTTTTTTCTTGAGCATAGAAAATAGAAACTAGAATAAGTGAGTATAAAAGTGTGTGTTAAGGGCAGTAAAAAATCTTGGCAAATGTGCGCATGAATCAAATATGGACCAGTACTTTGTTAGTTCTATCTCACATGAAACTCACTGAAACCTTGCAAGGTTACTTGAACAGTTTTTTTCTTATTTATTTATTAACTTCACGGGTCCTTCTTTAGCTTCTGTTAACTTGTTTCCTGAACCCACACAGCCCAGCTGGCTCACTTCTTCCACAGCTCACTTCTGCTTCTGTGACTTTCTAAATAAACTTTTGGTTGTATTTGAGTCTTGGCTCTGAATTGTTTCTTAGCCTGAATTCAAGTACCAAAATTGCTGTATCTAAGTCCAATGGCTGATAACGTTCTGTTGCCATTTCATCACTAACAACGGGACTAATAATAACATTGGCACAAGACCAGAATAACAGAAAAACAATTTAACATGGGCATGTGGGAGATCATAAATGATGCTCCAATAAATGATGAACCAGCCACCTTTTTATATTTTTTAGACAAAGAAACAATAAATATAAAAATAATTGACAGCACAAAGACAAAGGTTTGGGTGCCCATTAGTAAGGAATCTAAACAAAATTTGGGGCTTGGGTAGTAAATTAGTAAAATAGTAGCAAGATTTTGTTGTTGTTTTCTTAATGGAAACTTTTCAGCCCTGGGTTTCTTAACTGCAGTGATAAGGATGTCTCTCTTAGTCCCCTTGCAGCAAGGAGGCCACCTTTCACAGAGGAGATTCATTTCCTGCATTCAAGAAGGCAGGGAGGGTCAACCTGCTAATGTTCCATTGTGGAGCATTTGGAACAGACTTCCCTGGGTCACAGCAACAACATAAGAAGGGATTTACGTACTGGTGTAATTTCTGGGTGAAGCTGGCTTTAGACATAATTAGATGCAAGTGTTCAAATAATATCATCATCATATGCCTCTTTCTCATCAACTTTTGGCTCCATTTTTTTCTAATTTAGCTTTGTTCGTAGATGATATTTGACCACAGCATGTGCAGGAATAGATTTGAATAGTTCCAGATCTTTTTTTTTTTTTTTTAATCTACATGACTATTGACTTGACCAGTTTGCGTCATGCATTTGGCTCTACATTAATCACTGTTTTAAAGGTAACTGTGTACTTTGAGTAGCCAGCAATTTGTCCCGTGTTCACCTTGATGAAGAAAAAAGTCAGAACCAAATGATTGGCTATTGCTACCCTCTTGAAAGAAAGCAGTTTATGAAAGTAAGACATTAGACCAAACAGAAAGTAATAGGTGCTCACTATGAGCCTTTGGAGTATTTCCCTAAAGCACTGTTTTTAATAAAGAAAATAAAAGTAATAACACACCAAGAACATTGTAGAATGTGAGGCAATTAAAGAAACAGAGAGTAAAGCCTGGAATGTTAGATTTGGTCACTAAATATTAAGTGAGAGCAAATACTTTAGTAAACCTCTATTATAATTATTTTTATTGAAATCCACAAAAAGTGTGTTTCTGGGCTCTAATAGTGTTCTTTTTTTCCAGAAATGTTCAAATGTGTTTGTAGAATAAATTTATAATATTAAGCATCCTTTACTTCAAAATGAAGTTAATGTGATTTTAAACTTTGTTTCAAAATTAGAAAATCATTTCCCACAACCTTTAAAATGAACTTAATTTATCAGAATAATTGAATAAACTGAGAATTCTGTCTCAACTCAGCATGTGGTGCTTTTTGCTTATAAGTCTGTTTTTAAGGATTTGGTTAATTTTTAAATATATTTTTTATTGATTTCAGAGAGGAAAGGAAAGGGAGAGAGATAGAAACATCAGTGATGAGAGAGAATCATTAATTGGCTGCCTCCTGCATGCCCCCTACTGGGGATTGAGCCTGAAACCTCCCATGTGCCCTTGACCAGAATCAAACCTGGGACCCTTTAGTCCACAGGCTAATGCTCTGTTCACTGAGCCAAAGCAGCTAGGTCAGGAATTGATTAATTTTTTTAAAAATCTGAAAAATCTCTAATGGTAGAAAGATGATTCCCCCTCCCCCCCATGGGTTCTCTAATTTCTTATTTTGAAATGATATTCATTTATGGCTTTAAATAATTTTTTTCTTTAAAAGTAAATGTCAATGAAATGTGCTTAATGAGTGAAAAACAGAAAAGTATGTTATTACACTCATTGTGGTTTGCCATAAAACAACAATATGTTATTTCTAAATTATATATATATATATATATATAAAGAGCCAGTGTCCATAATGTCTAAAAAGACTGAACAGATGACTGAATACCAGAAGTCAGTCCTACAGTCAGTGCTGGGTTGCCGTGTGCCAACACAACCCAGCACTGATTGCCAAGGGGGTGGGGATCAGGCCCTGAGAGAGAAAAAGGGTCTGATCCAGAGCCTCTGTAGCAGCTGTTGATCAGCCCTTGCCTCTCTTTCTCTTTGGGCCTTGCCAGCAGCTGTGGGGGCTGCTGATCAGCCCTGCCTCTCTCATCAGGTCTGGAGAAAAGCCCAGGGATTCTTGACTGGCATAGAAATTGACCAATCAGAACCAAATCTGGGTGAACTGGGAGGAGACAATGGCTGCCTAGGAGGTGGAGCTTTTGATGCTGATTGGCATAGACACTGACCAATCAGAACTTAATCTAGGTGAACTGCAGAACCTAAGGCGGGGGCTAAGGAGGGGTTTTAAGGGCAACAGCTGTTTGGTGTAAGGTAGGGGTGTCGAACTCAATCAGAGAAGGGGCCAAAATCTAAAATCCAGCCTAAATCGCGGGCCGAATGGTTTACTGAACAGTCATAAACTGACAATGTCATAAACTGACAGCGGAGTGCAGTGATGACAGCGCGGTGCGGGCCACATTGCAAGGCCTGGCGGGCTGGATTTGGCCCGCGGGCCTTGTGTTTGACATATGTGGTGTAAGGTGTAAGAAAGCCATTCAATTTTTTAATGACTGGTTTGGCAGTATAGTGTATATGGCTGGCTATGAGTCCAGATATAGGGATTATGTATTTTTGTCTGCCAAGAGGATCTCCTCCAGCTAAAAAAGGCTTTTCCCCTCATTTAAGCAATCCTATCCTATATAATCTATTTATACCAATAAAAGGGTAATACTCTAATTAGATCGGGTTGACCGGCCATCTTCTAGACATCCAACTTCCTTCTGGACAAAGCCATGGTGGTGGGCCTAGGCAGAGGTAGTTAGGAGTGATCAGGCTGGAAGGGGAGGGCAATATCAGGCCAGCAGGGGTGGGCTGTTGGGAGTGAGATCAGGTCAGCAGGAGAGGGCAATTAGGGGCAATCAAGCAGGTAGGCAGAGGGGTTAGGGGCAATAAGGCAGGCCGGCAGAGGCAGTTAGGGGTGATCAGGCAGGGAGGCAGGTAAGCAGTTAGGAGCCAACAGTTCCAGATTATGAGAGGGATGTCTGACTGCAGGTTTAGGCCTGATCTTTGTGGGTCCCTGATTGGAGAGGGTGAAGTCATTATATATCAAACAGACATATAATTAAGTTATTCAACTACTGTGATCACAACAATTCTACTTTATATTGTATTTAAGCCAAGAATGTCATTTGTAGATCATGTAGCAATTGCTTAATAAGTTGATGTTGACATTTACTTGTGCCTTACATTTGTTTTTCAAGAGTATAGACACATATGAAATTTATCAGACTGATAATTGGTTGTCTTTGAAATTATCTCAGCATAGATAGTAATATTATATTACTAGTATTTTTTAGCCTTTTTTATTTTGATCTATTTAGTCAATATTTATGTTTTGGTAAATGGATTATGGTTTGTTCTTAACTTACTTAATTCTTATTTTGAGAACTTTTGATAGGGTTATTAACAAAAGCTGAAAATTTAAGGTCTAGAAAAAGTCTATATAGTGGAATCTCCTGTGTAGTAGGTAGAGTAGAATAGCATCCTATCTAATAAAGGACTAATATGCAAATTGACCATCACTCCAACACACAAGATGGCCACCCCTATGTGGTCAAAGATGGCCACCTTCATGTGGCCACAAGATGGCCACCACAAGATGGCCAGCAGGGGATGGCAGTTGGGGATGATCAGGCCTGCAGGGGAGGGCAGTTAGGGGTGACTGGGCTGGCAGGGGAAGTCAGCTGTGGGGGAGCAGATCTGCAGAGGAGAGCAGTTGAGAGGGATAAGGCCTACAGGGGAAAGAAGTTGGGAGGGACGAGGCCTATAAGGGAGGGAAGTTGGGAGGAATAAGGCCTGCAAAGGAGGGTAGTTGGGAGGGACAAAGCCTGCATGGGAGGGCAGTTAGGTAACCATTTCTGTAGTGGAAGACAATTGGAGGGGACCCAGGTCTGCAGGGGAAGACAGTTAGGGGTGACCAGGCTGGCAGGGAGGGTCAGTTAGGAATGACAAGGCTGTCAGCAGAGGACAGTTAGGGGCAATTATGCCAGCAGGGGAGGGAAGTTAGGGGCAACCAGGCTGGCAAGGGTAGAAAGTTAGGGGTGACTGGGCCAGTAGGGGAGGGCAGTTGGGGACAAAAAACCTGCAGAGGAGAACAGTTAAGGGTGACCTGACTGGCAGGGGAGGGCAGTTAGGGCAATTGGGCTGGCAGGGGAGCAGGTAGGTATTGATAAGGTTGTCAGGGGATTGATTAGGGGTTGATCACACTGGAAGGCAGAGGAAGCTAGGGGCAATCAGGCATGCAGGCAGGTGAGTAGTTGAGAGCCAGCAGTCCTGGATTGTGAGAGGGGTCCCAGATTGGAGAGGATGTAGGCTAGGCTGAGGACACACCCCCACTGTTTATGAATTTTGTGCACTGAGCCTCTAGTGGTTTTAATAAAAATATATGAATTTTTGGCACAAAGAAGTGGACATTTCAGATAATTCATTGATATCTATTTGGATTGTAAAAGGTCAGGAGAGAATTTATTTGAATTGTAAATTACTTAACATTAGATATTTATGTCCTCATAAAATATTAATATTAAACAAAGGAAAGTTTGCACTAATACAATTTACCATGTGCTTGAACTTAATTACAACAATTATAAAAATTAATATTTGAATATACTTGGAAGATTATAAGAAAGGGACTAAAAAGTTAAGAGTTTGCCTTACCTTGCAAATGCATATTTGCTTACTTTCTATTTATTCATACATTCAAATAATTTTATTGAACACCTAGTATACGAAAGGCACATTGTGTTAAGATCTTGTGTTATAGTAATAAAATAATCCTGATTCAAATATATTTCAGGGGTTTATTATTGAAAAAGTACAAACAGGTTGACCCTGGTTTCATGAAGCATAGTCTGGTCAGGGAGATAGATAAGTAAAGAGATAATTCAAAGGAAGTATGATACATTTTGGGGATTTATAATCACTGGATGCTATAGGAACATAAGTAGATATATTTTCATAAACTGGGTTAAGAGCTTGAGTAGGAGTGGACAAGGGCTATGTTTTGAAAGCTTACTATAAATTGAGCCATATGCTGAAGGAAAGGGCTAGTGCACACACATTCCTTGGGGACGGACCTAGTGTTGTGAATCCAGGGGACTTCACGTTTTTTATGGAATAGTTGTAAGGTACTGAGAATGGAGCAATGGGAAATGAGACTGGAGACTTAGGTGATTTAGATACTTAAAGAAGATTTTAAATTTAATTTTTTGATCCATTGAAGAATCTTCACTTAATAAGTAACCTATTCAAATTTATACTTTTAAAGGTTGTCTACGAAATAGAGGATTGTATTATCCTAGGCCAACTGAATTTAGTAACTAAGTGGAAATTTTATAGATTTCACCAGGGTATGGAAGGGATGTAAACGAACATAGACCAACAGATGGAAAAGTGGAAAGATGAGTTGCTTTATTTGTTTTGTAATTACTCTGGATACATTATTGACTTGGCAGTGTTCACTTAGAGACAAAGGGAGGTAAGAAAAAAAATAATAATGAGCAAGGATATATATATAAACTAAGAAGTGTTTTGTTGGTAGCTCAGAGTTCAGTAAATTAGCACCAGGTTGGTATTGTCACATAATTTGCTGGTAGAAGCACAACAGAGCAGCTTGTAAGAACAGATGAGCCAGGGCACAAATAAAGCAATGAACATAAATCAGAGAAACTTAATTTAGCATTGGACATCTAGATGGCGGTCAGTGAGCTGATCGTTATTACCATACTGCCATGCTCACAGGAGACGCAAAAGTATTTGTTGGTGGTAATTATAAATTTAAATATAAACATGACTAGCATCCCTACCCCCCACCATTTTGAACATACTTGTTCATAAAATATTTAGATGGTAATCATGATTAGCAAAAGATGCTTTGACCATTATCTAGACTTTAAAATACTTTAAAATATTAAATGCTTCCTTCTTGAACAGGCAAATTTATGAACACCTTGTTTTCTATTTCCAGCAGGCTGTCTCATCTGTGCATGCTTCTGGTGGTTTAATATTTAGTTTGGTATTATTTGAAACAGAAGTTTAAGTATATAATCCATTAAATTTAAAAACAAACATTACTAAGTACAAGTGAGGCTTTTATTGTAGAAGTAATCTCATCTAGGAATAATCTCTTTGGCTATATTGCCAATTTCACTTGATTTCCTCAATCTCACATGAATTCCTCATTTTATTTTATTTTTCTCTTCATAAAAGCCTCAGTGCTCTTTCTTGACTATTGAAAAGCTGCCCCAAATGTTTCTTTATTTTTCCAAAAAGAGAAATAATATAAAAAATTATTTTAATGTATTATCTGGAGCATGAGAGGAGTTGGGAGTGGTGCTGGGACACACAACATAAGACAACGTATGGTATATTCAAACCTCACAATGCCCACCTTGATAATATGAAATAAAGAACAGATTCTTATTCACTATTCAGAGAGATTCTCATCTGTTGTTTGAGTTGAGACACAAACAGAGGCTGCTGCCGAAACCGGTTTGGCTCAGTGGATAGAGCGTCGGCCTGCGGACTGAAGGGTCCCGGGTTCGATTCCCGTCAAGGGCATGTACCTTGGTTGCGGGCACATCCCCTGTGGGGGGTGTGCAAGAGGCAGCTGATCGATGGTTCACTCTCATCGATGTTTCTAACTCTCTATCCCTCTCTCTTCCTCTCTGTAAAAAATCAATAAAATATATTTAAAAAAACAAAAAACAAACAAACAGAGGCTGCTTTTGTTTTTTAAAAAGATAAAAAAATATATTGTTAGAAAATTGCACCTGAATATAAAGGACATTATTTGAATTTTTTGTTAGGGTTGTTCATTTCTGCCTAGCTCTCTTCTGTCCATATTTTCCTGGGAAAAATATATATATAGTATTTAAAATTTAAGGAAGAAAGTAAAATATACACAATATTAAAATACATTTATTCATGATGAAATACAATATAATACAATGCTATAATAAAATAACTCATGCTGTTTTATAAGCAATCAAAATCACTCATGTCTGGCCATTTAAAAATTTTGTTCTCTAGATTTTATCTCTCTCAATATTGTATATAGCATTATCTTTTGTTTAAGTGTGTCACTGGGGAAGGGATAAGTAGAAAAGAGAAGTTTACTGTACATCCTGTTTCTTTATAAGTTGCCACATAAAAACAACACTTCTGCTTACATTTCAGTGGCCATAATTTAGTGGCATGGCTATGCCTAGCTGCAAGATAATCTGGAAACATAGTCTTAATTCTGGAAGTCACATACTTGAGTAAACTTATTGTAGGGAGATTGGTATTAGAAAATGATTAGTAGTCTCTACCATATTAAATACTCTGGCATGTTAAGTCAGGTCTTCTCTCTACTTTGATGTCTATTCTCTAGTTTTTGAACAACATAACTACAAACTATCTTTTTTCCAAGAACTTTCTCCAAAAGTTATCATAAATACTTTTATGAGGATAAAAATTTTATTGTAGTGAATAAATGCAGATAGTAAATACATAAACTTAAAACATAATACATAATCTTATGAGAAAGAGGCCCCAAAATTATTTTGGTTAGTGTTTTACTGTTCCATAAAATATTAGAAATACCTTTTTTGATTTCTATTTGAGTGTTTTATAATTTTACTAGAAGCCCAGTGCATGAAATTCATGCACAAGGGGGATCCTTCAGCCTGGCCTGCACCCTCTCCAATCTGGGACATCTTGGGGAATGTCCCTCTCACAATCCAGGACCACTGGCTCCTAACCACTCACCTCCCTATCTGATCAGCCCTAATCCTCTGCCTGCCAGCCTGATCACCCCTAACTTCCCTCTCCTGCCAGCCTAATCACCCCTACAGCCTCTGCCTCAGCCCCCACCATCATGGCTTTGTCTGGAAGGAGGATCAGACAACTGGAAGATGTCTGGTTGACTTGGTCTAAATAGCATAGTACCCTTTTATTTATTAGTGTAGATTTTTATAAAATAATCATCCATATATAATGCCACATTTGCTAGAAATACAAGTTTTCTGAACTCTTAGTGCTCTGAAAAAAATGCTTTTCTAAAAATAAATTGTACATGTTGGGAAAATGTTCAAATCAATGTGCTAGTTGTTATGTTCAAAATTCCATTACTGTTAATGAGATTTGCAAGCATAACTTGCACAGCAAGTTACTCTGAAATTTTTCCCAGCTGTGTCCTTAAAAAGTAGATACTTTTTTTTAAAAAGAAATTCATTTTATCGGAGCAGTTGCTTTCCAAGTTATCTATTTTTGTGCTGATGACAGTTATTCTTACAAAATGTTGGACTTATATAATATGTAAAGGAAAAGCTTAGGTATTTGTTCACTACATCTGTATGAATCACAAACAACTCATTGACATGAACTTAGCACCTTAGCATAGGTCTGGTATGGAACTTCTGAATAATTCATTACAAAAGAACATGAAGCATTCAGAAGTCAGTGTTCACTCAAGGATGCACTGCAGTATTAATAACGCAAGGAATATGCCTTTTTCTATACATATTTTACATGAAGCAGCTGATAAGTTTATGGTTCATAATAGGCTTATTTTGATCCCTTTATAGTTGTTTGGGGATATTTTTAAAGTAATACATTAAAATAAATTATACTCAAACCAATTTTTTTAATCTTCTGTATATATATATATATATATATATATATATATATATATATAAAATTATACACACACACACTTGGAAGATAATTACTAGTGATTAAATCCATATTTCTAAAAGAAGAGTATTTTGAAATAGGTATATATTCACATAATTCAAAAGCAAAACTGTAAAATTGTATCTAACCAATAAAAATTGTTAACATGATTTTTATCTAATCATCTCTTACTTATACCACACTGACTGGTTGCTTTATAAGAAATAGAAGTTTGATTTATATCATACATAAGTCCTGCTAACAGTATTTTATATTATCAGAGCAAATGCTTTCGGCCATTTTCTCTAGTTTGAATTTCCCACAAGGCAGAAGAGGAAGTGGCTATCAGGATCACCTGCAGAAACACTGCCAAAAATACTCCACTACCAGCACCAGCACCACTTTCCCAAACTGTCCCTAACTGAGCCATTGGACTTGTGTTCTGTTTGGAACATAAATGGGGACTTTATTCTCAAAACTCTAAAACACAGTTATGTTTTTCATTTAAAAAATAATCACAAGCTCTTTTAAAAGATTTTATATATATAATTGGCATAAAACAGCCTTAGTAAATACAATTAATCCTATGAATAAAACTGTAAATTCTATAAAATAGAAACTTATAGACAAGACACCATAGCAGTGAATCATAATAATGATTTCAATTATCAAAACCAAAACAAACACATTGTGTTATTCTTGTCTATTTGGTAGTATCATTGTTCTTTCTTCCATACAGATCATGCTAAGAATGTGTATGAATTCTGTCCTTAAAGAGTTAGAATCTTTGATGGCTTTGTAATGAGCACTGAAATGTAAGTCATACAATGATCATGCACACTAACCTATTTTTATGTGGCCAGAGAACAATCTGGGGATGGTTTTTCATTAAATAAATTATTAGATAGAAGTAAGTCAATTGAAATCATTAACTTATATAGGTAGGCAGAAATAAAATGTTCTTAATGTTTTAGGTGAGGTTCCCCATGAAAAGACTCTGAGACAGATATTTCCTTGCAAAAAAGCAGAATTGGTCAGAAGTCAAAGTTGCAATGCAGTCACAAAAAAGGACTCAAATGACTGCTCTGGGAGTATGGAATTAAGGTTACTTTTGAAGTTGTCCTTTCTGCCCTGGCTAGGTGGTTCAGATGGTTGGAGCATTGTCTCATACACCAAAAGTTTTCAAGTTCAATTCCCAGTCAGGGCATATACCTAGGTTGTGTCTTCAATCCCTAGTCTAGTGCCTAGGGGAGGCAACTGATTGAAGTTTCACTTCTCTCTCTCTCTTTCTCTCTCTCTCTCTCTCTCTCTCTCTCTCTCTCTCTCTCTCTCTCTCTCCATCCATATCCTCAGGTGAGAAATTTAAAAAAATATTATCTGATAAGGGGTTAATTTCTGAAATATATAAAGTACTCATATGGCCTAAACAGTTTGGCTCAGTGGATAGAGCATAGGTCTGCGTACTGAAAGGTCCCAGGTTCAATTCTGATCAAGGGCATGTACATTGGTTGCGGGCACATCCCCAGTGGGAGGTGTGCAGGAGGCAGCTGGTTGATTTTTCTCTCTCATTGATGTTTCTAGCTCTCTATCCCTCTCCTTTCTTCTCTGTAAAAAATCAATAATATATATATATATATATATATATATATATATATATATATATATATATATTTTAAAAGTACTCATACAACTCAACAAAAGAAAGACAAACAATCCATTAAAAAAATGGCCAGAGGACCTGAATAGACACTACTCCAAAGATAACATACAAATTGTCAAGAGACATATGGAAAAATGCTCAACATCACTAATCATTAGAGTGATGCAAATTAAAATGACAATGAGTTACCACCTAACACACAACTACTGCTGGCAAGGATGTGGAGAAAAAACTAGTACACTGCTGGTAGGAATGCAGACTGGTGCAGCTATAATAGAAAACAATGTGGAATTTCCTCAGAAAATTAAAAATGGAACTGCAATTTGACCCAGTGATCCAACTTCTAGGAATATATCCTAAGGATCCTGAAACACCAATCAGAAAGAATATATGTGCCCCTAGATTCATAACAGCACAATTTACTAGTATAATAGCTAAGATCTATAAACACTCCAGTGCCCACCAGTAGACAAATGGATAAAAAAAAAATAGTAGTAAATTTACACAATGGAGTAATATGCCTGTGTGAAAAAGAAGAATCTATTATCCTTTGAGACAGCATAGAGGGACCTGGAGATTATTATGCTAAGTGAAATAAGCAAGTCAAAGGAAGCAAATATATGATCTCACTCATATGTGGAAACTAATGAACACAATAAGCTGATGAATAAAATAAAACCAGAGGCAAGGAAACATGGGACAGACTGATGAATCTCAGATGGAAGGGGGTGAAAGGGCAAGAAGAGGACATATATGCATATATGCATTGCCCATCAACACAGACAATAGGGTGGTGAAGGCCTGGGTTGGGGGCAGGGGTACTAAGTGATGGGGAGCAAAAGGGAAGAAGGGGAATTGTTTACATTTGCAAAACTCTCAACATTAAAGAGTTGTGTTTTTTTATTTATTTATTTAATTTTTGTGTGTATGTTTGTTTGTTTTTTTAATTTCAGAGGTAGTGTGACATTTGGGATTTAGCTTTCTTGGATGAAGACAATTCCAGAACAGCTCAGAGGAGTCACTCAGTGGCTAGGGAATGAGTGGCATAGGCTGGAAGTGGAATCTGGGTGGTGTTCATCAGCGTCCACTTTCTAAAATTTATTTTAAGATAGTGAGTTATAAATGAATAAACTCGATTTTGAAGAATTACTAAGTGAAAGGAGGAACATTTCTTAGTTTGGGCTGAAATATTATTTAAATAACTAGGGCATAATTTAAAATAACACTTAAAGTTCTTTACACAGGTAAGTGAACCAGGCACAAGTAATAGGTGGTAGAAGGAGATGAGTTGCAGTATAGTAGGAAATCCCCATTTCGTAAATCAGGAAAGTTTATGACAAATGAACTAAAGAAACCTGTTAACATTATTTTATAGACCTCCTGAGACTCTTCACCATTTGACACCCACCTAACTTCTCCAATGTTCCTTCTTTTGGAACAACTCCTAATGGTTACTCACTGTTCACTGGAATGAACATAGATTTCACACTGCTTTCCTGCTTTTCTTTTATACCTCTATTTTTCTTTCAAGCTTTCCCATCCTTAAACATCCTATATCACTCCCCATCATTCCCTAAGTCTTCCCTGGTTCCCTCCCTCGTTGTGACCCTTTCCTACATTTTCCTGCTAATTCACTGCAAGTTCCTCATTCCTTCTTTCCCTTCTCTTCCAGTTCCCTCCCAGCTCAGTTCCTTATCATCTCCCCTTCTCTCTCTATCTCCTTCTCAGTTTTAATTTTCCCAATCATGCTTTTGTTCTATTTATTTTAACAATAAAAAGTGTAAATAATATACTAGATGGATTTATATATTCTATATACATAAATATATGCATGTTATGTATAGTGTTATAAATATCAATACTATATAATTTTATATAGTAAAGTATTCCTTTACTTTGGTATTTGCAATTTTTCTATTTGTCAGAGCACCTTATGAAATTTATTGATACTAACATATTTAGATATGTTAGTTTTAGCTGACGTATAGCATATCTTCAAATGAATAAGCCAAATTTTATTTATCAGTATATCTAATAATTTTTTGGGGGGAGGGGTTCTTTCCAATTTTTCATTATAGTAACAAAGCTATAATCATATCTTTGTAATTATTAACATGTATTTGTTAGAGCTTCCTAACAAGAATATAGGTTCCTTGAAAGAAGAAATACCTTTAATTGCCTATGATATTTAGCACAGAGTTGACTTCATAATTATAATATTTTGCTGGTAGATTGGTTGGAAAGCAATGACTTTGGATCAATAAATAAGAGACTTTGTCTTATACACTGAGTGGCCAGATTATTATGATCTCTGAACACATAATAATTTGGCCACTCTGTGTGTGTGTGTGTGTGTGTGTGTGTGTGTGTGTGTGCGTGCATATTAGAGGCCTGGTGCATGAATTTGTGCATGGGTGGGGTCCAGCCAGCTTGGCCAGGGGCAGGGGACATGGGTGGTTGACAGCCTGCCTGCTGGTCGAACTCCTGATTGAGGGGGTAATTTGCATATTATCATTTTATTACATAGGATATACACTGAGTGGCCAGCTTATTATGCATTCAGAGATCATAATAATCTGGCTACTCAGTGTATATAAAACAGGACTATTTGGCAGGTAGTGTTTACTTGATAGCATATACTAACTTCTCATAAAATAGGTTCTATCAACTAAGGTTGTGTTACATTCTTCTTTATTTAAGACTTACCCCAAGTCATTTCACTTAACTTCCATATGTCTATTTACTGATATATTCACAATACTTAAGTTGTTTGGAAATAATGTCATCTTTCCTTATATAAAGGTAGCTTTATATTAATATACCTCCCAATGGCTACTTTGTAGAAGCACATGATTTATTGCTATCTTTCCAATTTATTCTGAGTCAACTGTGCCTTCTTAGAAACATTTCATACAGCTACTTAAGTAGGCCTGTGAAATGGCCATCTCTCATTTTGACCACTGCACACCTCCTCCCTGCTCTGCCTGCTTTAACCATAGCCCTACTCTAATCAATTGCCAATTTTCAGCTGCCAAAATGATCCTTTTATCCCAGTGCTTTGACTGTGACTCCTCTCAATTCGTTCTTCTTATAACTTCATAATTTAGACATCAGACTGGAGAATAGCTGCTTCTACTCCAAAGCTTTTCATCAAAAAGCTTTACTTTTTTTTCCTGCCTGTACCTATATGCTCTTCACTTGTATATTCTGGCAATCTTACCACATCTCTTTTTACAATTATCCTACTACAGATGCTCAACACAGGAGCTACCATAACACACACTGGTCATTTATAGAGAAATGGCACCACCGACCTGGCACCCACAAAGCAACAGTCACCTTCTCCCAATGGGACACAGGCCCCACTACCACCCTGAAATGACAGCCCATCAAATCACAGCTGATGCTGCCAAAACCCCATGGCAAAAAATGTGGCCCACGCCCAGCCCAGAAACAGTGGCTGTGGGCACCAGGTAATGACATTACAAAGCAACATCTGGCTTCCTCTCCCTAGTGACTAGCCTCCTTGGAATATCTTCAGCCCAGGAACACTACTTGCTTTATAACCAGGTGGAAACATTTTACACTTTAACCAAATATCTGTGAAGCATTTGACTGTGTCTAATCTCATTTGATCCTCACAGAAGTACTGGATTAGGTAGATAGGAGACTTGGTGGAATCCTATTTTCTTTTCACTAGCTAAAAAATGAAGATTTAGAAAGCTTAGAAACTTGACCCTACTGAAAAGAGGTAAGAAATTGCGGACCTTAAAAATGACTTCAGGTTTTCTCACTGGGCAGAATAGTCAAACACTGTTGAAGTTAAATATTTTACCCTTTGTTCTCTCTGTGTGATCTACAATAATAATCTGCTTCATGTTGATACTTACTGCTGTGTTGCTAACAATTACCTGAAAGAGAAGTTGGGTTGCTTCACTGGGCTGGAAAAAGTTTAGCTAAATCAGAAAGAAGGTCTAATTAAGCAAGTTTATTTTATATATATATGGCTAACTTGATTAGTGAATGCATAGTACATATAAAGCACTTGCTGGCATGAATTGCAATCATGTGTTTTTTGATCTGTCATTGTCGATCATAAATTTGGTTTACACTTCTATTGTAGAGAAAGGGTGAATTGTAATACTAAAATATTTCTTCTAATTAATTTCCTTTCAATGTGTCAATGTGCATGAATCTGGGTACCAGGTACTAGTTTACTATAATTATGTAACATATGAGATGAATAGAGAGAGATAAGAAAAAGAAAGAGGAAAAGAATGTAGGAATATCTACTATCATTGCTTAAGTATGTTTCTTTTCTTTCTGAATTATATGGAAAAAATCAGCTCCTCTGTATACCAAATTAACATATTTTTTGCTAAATACTAAGTCATATGCATCTTTCATATATTAAAAAAATATTTGTGAGCAGCATTTTTTTCAGAACAAAATAAAAATACATGAAGATACATTTCAGATTACTCTATTCTAAAATATAATTTAAAACAACTAAGTAAGTAATATGACTGGAAAATTCAGATAATCAGTTAAAAATAAATTGCTTATTGTTGTTGATAGATGGAGTTACAGAGGAATAGGAAATTAAAATCTATGAGTAGAAAATACCATTAATGAATATGCCCAATAAAAGAAACAAAAACTCTGTTAAGTTTCCAGACTAGAGCTTAATGGGTGCAAATGTTTAAAGAGCACTCTTTAGTAACAAGAAATATTTGTTGTTATATAACCAATGCTAAAATTAGCATTTGAAATACTTAACACTGAATGCTTTCCTAGGTGCCATGCTTATTCTGTTCAAATTCTTTATTCTTTGAGAAAAGTGTTAATGAACCATGAGTAGGGTCATTTTCAGAAAGGAATGTAAAAATGACTGATGTTCTTCCTAAATAATTTGCAAGACACTAAATGATTAATAATAATTCCCTAGATTTGTATAACCAAATGTTACAAGATCATTTTCATATTAATTATCTTCTTTTATGCTCAAAACAAAGCTATGAAGCAGATATTACAATTGTTCTATTTATAAGTGGATAAAACCAATGTCAGAGAAGTTAAATGATCTATTGAAGATGGTACCATTAGCTAGGGGTATACTAAATTTACCTTCTGATTCATTCTGTTTGATTTTTTTTTTAATAATAGGGAGGTGTGCTTTGGCAAGAATGACAGAAAATGCCATACATTTTTAAAATGTTAATTGATTTTTAGAGAGAAAGGGAGAAGCATAGAGAGATAGAAATAACAATGAGAGAGGAACATCAATGATTGGCTGCCTCCTAAACACCTCCTACTGGATCAAGCCCACAACCCAGCATGTTCCCTGAGTATGAATGGAGCCAGTGCACTCTTGTTTCATGGGTGGATCAATAACTGAGCCATACTAGCTGAGCTGAATGTCATATTTTTATAACACAGAAAATTTAACTTTAAATTCTTAATATTCATTATCTTTTTGATTATTTAGTCCCAGAATTTAGGAGAGGATATCTTTTCTAAGTTTTCACAAAGACACAACTTTTGAGAATATAAAATGTCTTCTCTGACTTAGAGCTATTTACTCTGGTTTCTCTGACAATTACTACTGAAAAGAAGTTCTAATACTCCTATTTTGACAATTACCTACTTTGATGTTGCTAAGATTTTTAAATGTATTCTTAAAATACTAAGTATTTCTGGAATCTGCCCAATTAAGGGGTCATTAATGTTGTCTATGAGGTAGTAAGGATATTCAATCTTCTTATAAAGTACATTTCTATTTCAAGACTTATTTTTAATCATCATAGACCCAATTATCTTAATTCTGTTTTAAATGTTTTTGAGGCTGAGCCCAAATTCTATCCACTATAGCTATCATCTTCTTTCTATCATTTTAATTCTGTTTTCATATTATCTCCACATGTTTAGGACCTTTTAATTTTTCCTCAAATACATTTTGTTGTTGTTGTTGTTGTTGTTGCTTTCTAGCATCAAGATGTTTTTGGTTACCTCCAAGTCAGATTTTGGTTCTTTAGTTGGTTTTAAAAATTATCTTGTATATATTTCTTATTTTATTCATTTTCATTTTATCATGTGTTTTTCATTTTTCATATTTACCTTATTCATCATTCTTCTTTTGTGTCATCTTCCTCGTGTTTTATTGAGTATATTACAAATAAATGGCCTTCTTTAGGAAAGCCCCATATATACTTTTGTTTTGTTCACTTATATATGGAAGAGAAAATGTTATCCAGTATCATACTTTTTAACAAGTTCTCATATTGTCTTTGATTCCACTTTCTTTCAGCATAAATATTGGATAATTACCTCTTCTATGCAAATGAGAGGGGAATATGCATATGGTTTCATAATCAATGTAGAGTGTCTAGTTGGCATATAACTACTAAAGACTTATTAGATTATGATGCAATCTTCTAAACTTTCATCATATTTTTTGGCCTAATACTTTGAACAGAGGAAGTACATAAACAATAATAATATTATCGGGCAATACATCAGGGCAACTCCTGAATTAATTGTGTCTATTTTACTTTACAATGTTGTCATTTTTTTTTTCCTGATTCAGCAAGAAACTTCCAGTTCCCCATTTAACCAGCTGTATAATGTACCTAGAGTATACATGTTATTGGTATGGTAAATATACAAGTTATTGTCCAAAAAAGGAAAATCTGAGATTGAAAGTAAGCTCTATTAATAACCATGCCAGGGCACCAGCATGCACTAGGGTTATCCCAGGAAAACTGTGACATATGGTCACCCTCATTAAAGAGTGTTCAGTTGGTTGTGGAAGAAGGGTCACTAAACCAAGAATGAGGTAGCTGGAGTTCCACTAGTGTTCTCCATCTTGAAAAAGCAACTACCGTGAAGAGGATGGACATTCAGTTTTCAGTGGCATAAAACATGGTTGCACTTTTGAAGCAAATAACAGACTCTTGCAAATGTTCCAATTCTGTGATTTTAGGAGTTTACCCTTGTAATTGCATAAGAGAGAAAAACAAATATTCATTATCTCAGCTCAAATCTTGCCTTTGTTATTCATAGGTATTTTCCAGAAAATATATGCTTGTGACATATATTGATGCCTGCCATTGTCCTATTTTGTCATGAGTTTTCACCTTTTGTGTCTCCACAATTATATTGTTGAGTGCTGGGAGAAATGGAGTTGAGCTGTCCTAGCAATATTTTATTTAAATTTCTGTTTCTATTTCATTCAGACTGATAATGTGTCTTTCATCACATATTAAAATCATCACTCTTTCTTTATGTATTGCATTTAATAAAAGTGCTCAATTTCCTCTATTATCTCTAACATAGATTAGCAACTCCTACATAGTATGAAATAACAGATTCAATAAGAATTTATATTAAATATATATTAATATATCATACTTTTTAACTTTCTTGGAGTATATTCCACACTTTAACTCAAAGAATAGGTGTCAAATGTTTTAATGTTAGTAGCAAAGTACATACATAAAGTAAAAATTGTCTAATTATCATATTTAGTTTTGTTAGTGACCACTATAATTAATACAATTAAGCATGTTACTTAGAGCTCAGTTATAAGCTTAAGTGTCTACTTTATACAGCCATGCCTATTTTTTATTGATGAAAAGGAATCAAAATCACAGAGTAGCTAAATTATTAGTGCAAATTTAATTCATGAAGTTTTCTGTCACTAAATTTCTTGTAGCTAGTGGGACTATTGTGATCTATTATCCTATTGCCTGATGTCTAGTCTTTTCTGCAGTAGATGTCAATCACCCAGGAGCATGGTGCCATCTCTAACAATGACTTTTTATCACTTTCCCTTCCCCAAAAACTGCATGTGACATCATTGAAACAGTTTGAATTTTTCAAAATGTCACATGCACAAAAATGCATCTAACCATATTTCAAAACATATTGAGGAAGACAGTCCCATGTGCTTTCCCTCTCCATCCCCACTATTCCCAGAAACCTCACCAAAAAGCCTATGGGTCCTCGCTCATTGGGCTCAGTGCATAGAGCCTCGGCCTGTGGACTGAATGGTTCTGGGTTCAATTCTGATTAAGGGCACATGCTTGAGTTGTAGGCTTGATCTCCAGTAGGAGGCATGCAGGTAGCAGCCTATCAATGATTCTATCTCAGCATTGATGTTTCTATCTCTCCCTCTCCCTTCATCTCTTAAATCAATAAAAATATTATATTTTTAAAAAACCTATGGAACATTGGTAGAATATCTGTGGCGTTTGATAAATGCTCAAAATAGATGGTATTTTTAACATCCTAAACTGATGTGTATTACCTTCTTTCACATCTGGTTCTTTTAACAGTTTTATACAACACAAGAAGTAAAATATTATGATTGTTCATTTTGTTGCTTATATTGTAATTGATTATTGCCCAGAGGATGATGTGCTTCGTGTTTTCAGTTCTTTCTTACAGCTTTTATGATGATTAATCAATTAAATCTTATAGTCAGTCATTTGCCATAATCTAGCTCATTAACAGGTGGTTTTCAGGTAATATGGCTATATATTTAAAAATACATATTATCACTGACGCAAATAAATCTCATTAATGTGTCATTTAAGCTATTAAAGCATAATTATTGAAAGGTTGAATATATGATGAGAGTTGTTTAAATATTTTGCTAATACAACCACTAATTGGTTTTATTTGGGGTTACAAGAGGAAAAAATATATTTGTGGTTTCCTTGACTTTTTTTCTTTTTCTTTTTTCCAAACTGGAAACAACTAATATTTAGCAAAACTTCCTGGCTAAGTTGATAAACATAAGCAGAAACAATCACTATTAAGAGCTAACATGCATATTATAAAATTGTTTCTTAATTTCTAAATAGAAAATTATTGAAAACTGGAAGAAAATATTCATGTATGTATATTATTTTCCATATTTCATATGCATTTTATGAATAATATAAGTAGATATATAGTATCTATACTAATAAAAGGTTAATATGTTAATTAGACTGGAAGACAAGATATCTTCCGGATATCTGACTTCCTTCCCAACAGTTAGGGGGTGACCAGGCCAGCAGGGGGACAGTTGGGGGTGACCAGGCCAGCAGGCAGGTGAGCTGTTAGGAGCCAGAGGTCCCAGATTGGGATATCCTTGATTGGAAAGGGTGCAGGCCAGGCTGAGTGACCATACCCCACGAATTTCATGTACTGCACCTTTAGTGTGCATACATATGTCTATGATAATACAGGCATATATGTACATATATACTTTTTTCTTGTTCAGATAATGCTAGATCATACAATTGATTAGCCTATTAAAGTTATGCAAAACTACTTTATTAAGAAAATGCTGTGCTTTCCAAGCTGAGTTTGTTCTTCTATGAATTTTTTAAAATATATATTTTGTTGATTTTCTACAGAGAGTGAGGGAGACTGTAAGAGAGTTAGAAACATCAATGAAAGAGAAACATCAATCAGCTGCCTCCTGCACACCCCCTCCTGGGGATGTGCCTGCAACCAAGGTACATGCTCTTGACTTGAATTGAACTTGAGACCCTTCAGTCCACAGACTGACACTCTAGCCACTGAGCAAAATCGGTTAGGGCATTTTTTCCCTATGTATTTTATATACTAACTTTATATTTCACATGATAACAAAAACTGCCATTTTCTTTCATTTTAATAGATTTTTTTCATTCTAATGGTTTTGTCTGATTCTGGTGTTCTGTACAATAGTGTAACTCAAAAACACAGTATTTTGTGACATCTGTACAGCAGTGTTCAGACTTCAATGAAAAGAATAGAGAAAAAAGTAGCAATTAACTTTGGTATTTTGCTGCTAAGACATAAGATATTGACAGCTCAATTAAAAATATGAGTTCAAATAAAACATGCTTGCTCACTGAGAACTGTTATGCAATTCATAAAAAGCAGCTTTCTGCAGCCTCTTTCCATGGGATGCTGTAGCAGGAGGGTACTGCCCTGGAAGCAGGAAGCCTGGCTCCTCTGCCAGCTCTACCAGCAGCCAGCTGTGCCAGGGTGCCAGTCACTTCACCTCCAGAGGCCGTGATGTTCTCATTTAAAAAGTTAAAAAGTAAAGTGCACAGTCTTTAAATGTCACTTCTAAATGAAAAATTCCATTCCATGTGCTCACTTGGGAAGATGGCTAAGATTTCAAGTACTCTATCTGTGCACTATTGTACAGAAGACTAAATTTGAAGTACAACTGGCAACATATCCAAGTGTAATGATTTTTATATGAGTGTAAAACAAAATATACCGATTGTTTTATGCTGTTGTTCTAGAAATTTCTGAAAGTCCCATGGTAGATAATGGGAAACAGGAAACCAATTGTACTGTTTGCAGTCTCCCTTCTAATTATTTTCCACTAAATGGGGCCATTTCCTTTTTGTAGAGGCCATCATTTAAGTTAAGCAAGTGGCATTTTACTCCTCTAAATTCAGGGATTTTTTTTTCATGTATTTGATCATTTGCTGCACAGCAAGGACAGCCATAAAATGTTTTAAACTTTTGTGTTTAGCAATGCAGTGATGTAGGGGTGCTTGGACTCCATGCTCTGTGGTAAATGTCATTTACAACAGGCACCTCTGTGGGTCTCCTAACCCATATCTTATGGTGTAAAACCACCCTCTTATTCTTATGAATCAGAAAACAATAATTCTTCTTCTAGCAAAGGTGTGTGGGAACTGGAGGTGAGTGCTTGATCTAAATTAGACCATAAATATTTTGTTCAGTGAAGTATAAGTGACAGTTTGTTGGTTTAGTAACAACAATAATTATGATGTTAAAATAAGAGCAGTTCCTGAACTACTTAAGTTCATTGGTCAATCCATGGATCAATTCATATCTCTTCAGAGAAGTCAAATAAAAGTTAATGTTCCGATGAGTACATTAACAGAATATGTATTTACTACCTTGAGTTTTAATGAACTGAAAAGATTGTCAAAGGCATATCCTAGAATTCATTACTTTTGTATTTATAAAGCACCATAAGCTATTTGTGTACAATATATATTTGCCTGATATTACTAGTATTTATTCTATACTTAATATTTTAAATCTGGACTCAGCTTTTGCATCTGCATTTACATATTACATCATGAACATATATGATAGAAATGTTTAGGAAAAATTAAGAGATCTAGGTGGAATGAAAAAAAAGTAATTCAAAAAGTCTCCCACCCCTTTTGCAGGTAAATATTTAAAAAGAAATTGAGAATGGGCTGGAAATTTATGGCATGCTGATAGAATTATTTGAAAATTATTTGATTTTTTTCCTCAAAATTAAATATTTGTCTTTCTTCACATTCCATCTATCTAGATAGGTGATCTATAAAGAGCCGAAGAAGGGATTTTGATATTTCCTGTTAGTATTTTGTCAGTGATCAGAAGAAAAACAAAAACAACTGTTTCTATTTCTTTCCAAGTTGAACCAGAGCCATAAAAGAAGAAAGGTGAAGGTTTGCAGCAAAAGGGGTAGTAAATGCATTGAACCTTTACAAGCTAGCAAAGTATTGTATTTTTCTTTTCTTTTTTTCTTTTTGGTGTGTGCGTAAAATATATCCATGCACCTCCGACACTCCTGACACTAGTGGAGGGAAATGGAAATATCATGGTGAGAAAACCACGTTGAGGTTAGCAGGATTGCTCCTTACAAAAGCATTTTTGAAACAAAACAGGTTGCACAAGTTTTAAAACTGTGCTAAGACACTCACATGCATTCATATGGACAAAGAGAACTTTGTTAGTGTTCACTGTTTCTTTTTGTTTTTTCTCTTATTAAAGGTTGCTCTCGTCATTTTTAGCTTTGCAATGTTTGCATTTGAATGTTGAAATGTCCTTTTACTTAGGTTTATGTTTAAGTGTATGTATGTGGAAAATATGTGTACATTGCCTTTGTTTTCTATGTATATGCATTTTTCTAACTAGGGTTTATAGAATACCTAAGTTTTTCAACATAAACCATGAATGAAGATGTAAACAGCTTTGTGGAAGCACAGTACATTTGTGTAATTCTAACTCAATTTAACTTACTTTGGCACCAGGAACCAATAACATATATAAATTATTAAAGAATTTCAAAATGCCAATTATGGTCATTCTTAGGTAATATTAACCTACTTTTGTTTTGTTTTGTTTTGTATTTAGGGGACTGGTATCCAAGGGTTAACTAAGAAGTTTAGTTTAACAGAAGAGGATACTTAGGCAGAATACAAAAGCTACTGAGGATCAATAATCATCTATTTATATTCCACTTCTATCTTGATTTTGGCTAGAATCCAAATTTTGCTTTTACCCTCACTTTTGCTGAGTACAGTGTCTAGTGTTCAGCAAGTTCGGTATCATTTTGGTCTATTGTCATTTTTCTATAATTGTTCACCCAAAATTCTCAAATTCATTTTTGTTTCCACCTAAGGATGAGTTCCTTGCTATATTACTTAGACAATGCTAGCTACTATAACAAATAGACCCATAGGTTGGATGATGGTTTAAATATATTCAAGGTATTTTTTTTCTGGTGCCCTTATTAACCTGAGATGAATGTTCCTAACTTGAGGTATGTTCTTCTTCCTCAAAAATTGATGGAAATGGGTAACAAGGGCTTTGTTTAAAACAAATGAACAAACAAACAAACAAAATCACCCCACGAACTTAGATTACAGTCCTAGTCATCCAGAAGCAGGGGGGATAATATAGCAGAGTGCTGTGGGACTTTTTAGTGAGGAAGCCTATAAAATAAGCATCCCTTTCTGCAAAATCCTTTGTAATTTAATCGAATGGTCACAATTAATTGAAAAATAAGATGAGCCACACAATTATGCCAAACGGGCAAGAAAGGGGAAGAATAATGTTTTTATGAATAGCTAGCTGTCTCAGCATAAGAAACATGATATTAAATGCTACTTTTCGTTCATTTAACCTTGCCACAGAATACGTATATTCTCAAATATATATTTTCAGATGAGAGAAATGGCCATTTTAAAAGTATTTTATTTGTTCCAGTATTCAATATGTCAATAGTTCTAGCTTGCTGCTTAAATATGTATGTTCATGACATTGAATAAATCTGACTCCTGCAGACTCTTATAAATGAGTGATGTCCACAATATCATGTCCTCAGAACCCCTGCTCAGCTCCTGTAGACTCATGACTATGGATTTTTTATATCATCAATTCATCTAATTTTTATCTTCCCTTTTATCTTCTACCTCCTATTTTCCCCAGAATTTTCATTCTGGGGAAAATAGGAGGTAGAAGATAAAAGGGAAGATCCTATTTAGTGATGTGCACTAAGTAGGATAACTTCAAAAAAACGTATTTGGCCGAAACAGGTTTGGCTCAGTGGATAGAGCGTCAGTCTTCGGACTGAAAAGTCCCAGGTTTGATTCCAGTCAAGGGCATGTACTTTGGTTGCCGGCACATCCAGGAGGCAGCTGATCCATGTCTCTCTCTCATTGATGTTTCTATCTCTCTATCCCTCTCCCTTCCTCTCTGTAAAAAATCAATAAAAGTATATTTTTAAAAAAGCATATTTGTTAATCATTTACTTAGAATTGCTTAGAGTATCACTTTTCTATTAAATGGTAATGCTTTTAGGCACATTTATATATTAGATTTGATCAATCACATAGGATATCTTTCTGAGAAAGACTGGAGATTACTGCTCATTGGTTTAATGTCCTTAATTTTCCTATTCTTTAAATTGCATGAGGGCTAGAGTCTATTTCAGTTTTAATCATCTTATACCTGCATTAAAAATGATCCATTTTTCATGTTAAGTACTAAAATAATGTGTATAAATATATGTTGAATGAATTAAAAAGGCTAAACATGTGATGATGTAATTTATTTTAAATAATAACTAAATTATTAGCTACAATATTTTTCTTATTAGTAAATATCTTATTCCTGGCCAGAAAAGCATAAAATTAGGTTATGAGGCTGATTCTTCTTGTTTTGAAAGTTTCCTTGTGTTTGTGAACTTCTCTTTTACAGTATTGTCATTGGTATATAGCTTCTAAACTTTGATTAGACTCTTTACTTGTGTTTTCAGTGTCCCACCTCCATTTCCTCTACATCCTTTTACATTCCTCTAAGAATAAGAATTTTATGTTTCTATCTGAAAATTTATGCCAAAAAAGCCTAATAAACATGATAGACATTATCTATAAACAAATGTACAGTCTCCTAGTTTAGATGGGTAAGAGAAAATACTATTCATTAGATTTGATATGATATGCATATAATTGCTTTACACTTACAGTAAATAGCTGTAAAACATTTTACTTAGTATTATTCATGGCAAAATGTCTTGTCATAAAAAAGGTAATTAATAACAGAAAGGCAGTTATTTTAGCAGTTTAAAGGGGAAGATTTTATGAAACATATCTAATAGAAAAGTCACCATATTTAAAATCGTGTGCATAAAAATCCATTTAAATGTAAAGATATTCAGAAGGTGGTTTCCTTTTGTAAAAAACAATTCCACTGTATATTTTGCAAAAATATTACTCTTGTGAAACAGTCTTTGATCACTACTGTTTTTATACTCAGAAAATCTCTAAAAATATAAAAGTTGATATTTTCTTTAAGATTTACATTTTCATCTTTATTTTCCTGAAATTTTATGTTGCCTGCCATCCTAATTGATCATTTTATTTAATTCATGCATAATATCAGGGGGACAGTTACTCTGGATAAAATTGGTAACTATTCTTAAGATCAGGATGATTACAAAACAGTGAGAAATTAGCTGAGTTGTGTAGTTCATATATAATACCAGGTTCAGTGTAATAATTCTGCAAAATATCAATACTAAAGAAATCTCCATTCATTGTTCTGCATGAGTGGTTAAATTAGTTTAATCTTAAAAACAAACTAAAATTAAGAAATAAATAGAATGTTAATAGACAGGCACTTAAGGAGACATCTACATTGTAGAGCAATAAGGGCTTCAGTGTCAAATACTAAGTTAACACTCAAACCTTTAAATATACATTCATCAGAAAGGTTTTACAAATTTTACAAGTTTTTTAAATCTTAAAAAGGAGTGCATTAGCATTTTGGCGAAACAATTAAAATTATTCGATTTTAAAAGCTTTTTAACATATAGTAATATAATTGCTACTGTTATCATTGGTTCAGTTAAAGCAGGAATTAATAATATATTGGTAACTGACTCAGGTCTTAAATATATAGTTCAAGAAATTTGGGTGGTAAGGCCTGGGGTAAGAGCCAGGAGTAGCTTGAAGGGGTTAATGGAGGCAAAAAGGAGACATATGTAATATTTTCAACAATAAAGATTTTTTTAAAAATTGCACAGCGTTCATTCAGTAGATTGAGGACTATGTTCTAGCTTTATAAATCTGAAAAGTAAAATCAATTCAGAATGCCTTGGTAAGATAATCACATTCATTCTGAATTGTACAAACAACTTCTTGTGTCCTTTTGCTCTTAGATATTATTACTTTCTCCAGACTCAGTGCTATGAAAGAAGTTTGGTGCTACACTAGGTGAATAAGTGTATAACAAGATTGCTAGAGGTAGATCTTCCATTATTTCCGTTACATACAACCTGATGCAATAAACTTAGTGACATGCAAAACCAATTATGCTCTCATTTATGAGAAAACCATGCTCCAGCACACAGTTGCTATTCAGATAAATCCATTCATGTCTGCATGTTATTAGGTACTAAATTATCTTTAAAATAATTCAGTAATTTAAAAAGTAGAAGATTTTTATTAAAGGATTTTTAGAGCAAAAGAAGAAATGTAATTTTAGTATAAGCAACCGTTTCTAACATGAATTCGCTGATCTAGAAAATTACTTTAATGCACATATCAATATACAAGCCAGTTGCTAATATTTCAGCAATTAATTTAAAAATCTTATTCATTTTTGTATGTTTAATACAAATACACAGAAATTTTTCATAATAAAATAATAAGTATGTTTTTACTATTGTTATTTTAGTAAAACTAAGTTTTAATTAATGTTTAATTAAATTAATTAAGATTTAATAAAAATTACAAATGGAAAATATCACATATTTTAGATTTAGTATAGTTTTCCTATATTGAGAAATAGTAAATTTTTTATAGAAAAATACATATTTAACTTTTTATCATAAAAGAGTTTTGGTAACCAATTAATTTAAAAATCTAAAATAAGGACATTTCAAATTTTCGGAATATGAAAGATGTAGATGAGAGAGAGAGAGAGAGAGCAAAAGCGAGAGGGGGAAAGGAAGAAATTTTATTAAATACCTGTACTTGGATGTCTCAATTCATATACACTAATGAATTCAAATCATCACTTTCATTTTAAATGTGTGTGTGTGTGCATGTATATTTAGAGAGCAAGAAAGAGAAAGAAACATCTCTCAGCTGCCTCCCATGTATGACCAGACTAGGAATCAAACCCACAACCTGGGCGTGTGAACCCAACACCTTGTGGTGTAATGGGAACACTCCCACCAGCTGAGCCACACCCACCAGGGTTCATTCTAAATATTGTAAAACTTTATGTCTGTCATAATGCTTAGCATATAGTAGACACTGAATAAATTGTTTTGAGTGAATAATTGAATAAAAATACAACAATATATTATCTAGTTTAAAATTCCCATCTTGCCGTACTTAAAGGTATTTATTTTAGATTAGTGTTTATCTTTATATTATTGATAATAATATATACCTTCAGATTATTTCTATTCTTTGATTATAAGGGACTACATTTGGGGGCGTTAGAGAAATGTAATATTTAATCAAAAGGGGAAAGACATTTTTAACAAAATGTTTGATTTATAATATCTTAAATAAATCAACACTCAATAGTAATTGTTAAGACTTCCCAACTGTGTTGATTGTATCATTTTAACCAAAAATTCCCAGGTTGAAAGAAAAATATGAATGCCATGTAACTTTAGTTGTATCCTAAGTAAAAAAAAAGAATATATCTCTGATATGCCTAAAAGTTCTGCTAAATAATATAACTTGATTTTATGTGGTCTTTGAATCACAATTTAACTCATTTCTGTTTACTTGTTCTTTTAGTATAAAACAGGTTGCACATTATTTATTTATATTTCCTTTTAAGTTATTTCGAATTCATTGCTTATTATATTTCCAAAATGTACATAAATATGAATATATTTATTTCCCTCACTTGCATCTGCTTATGTAAATGTTTCATTTTATATTTCAGCATTATCATTTTCATAAATACATTTTATGACATTTCAACATATCCAGTTGCACAAAGCATATTTGCTATAGTTTAAACCCAGCTTTTCATGGTTGGCTTCTCTCTAACCTTTTCCCATATTCATTTGTATTATTTTTACCTTTTTACCTATTCTCATTCAAAAATGCCTGATTTTAAAAAATTCAATTTATTAAATATTTTCTAACAATTTATATTATTTAGTGCCGGTATGTTAAGCTGGTGTCCAGTAAGAACTTTATCTCAAATTGTCTCACATATAAGCAAACCAATTTATAGAACAGCTTTTAAAATGTCCCAGTTCAGAGTAGCATTAGAAGCCAATCTGGACCATGCAGAAATCTTCGTGATGCAAACTTTAAAGTCAAAGTAATTGAGCTTATCGGTGTTTCATTCTACCTCATTTTTATATGCATACCTGTACTTGCATTCAGTTGAACACATGTTCCTGTCATGTGTGTATGGAAAGTTAAATAGAAGGTATACATTCATTAGGATTATATTAGTCAATGAGAACTGTGTTTATTTCCTTATGTTTCCTGTTTTATGTCCTTAACTACTTACTTATTTTAAGAACAAAAGGAAATAGTACAACTATTAACAATGATTAGACTGGTGAAGATTAAGTAATATCAAGTGGGCCAATAGAATTTAGCAACTTACTATAAATAAACAAACTAACAAACATAGACATTCACTGGGCTTCCACACTACTTAAGAAAATAATAATTTCAAAACAATGGCAAATATTATTTAAGAAAAGTTTTCAATGTAAGGTGAGATGTATTCTTATTTAACCGCAGTATACTTTTTTTGTTTTTATTATTGAACTCAGATCAAGGAAGGGAGGGAGAGATAG